>NW_027507718.1:36763840-37096340 GCF_037356315.1 Lithobates pipiens
TTCACTCCATGCTGGATGAGGGTCACCTGCTGCTAGTAGCTAGTTACCCTTTAAATTTGTAAAAAAAATGCTATACCTCAGGTCTAACATTATTCAGAATTGCCTGTGCATTCAAAAGTCTCCTATATTAAAGAATTAAGAAGAGACCAACAGAGGTTGGCTAACTAATGCATCTTAGTGCAAAGCTGCAACCAGAGGGCATGATTCTCCAGGGAGGAGAATATGCATGCCAGATATGGATATGAAGCTGCAGGTTGCAGAACTACATCCAGTCTTGCTCCAGGGAATGGTTCTGGACAGTAACATAACTCCCAACTGTCCCTGATTTCAAGGGACTGTCCCTGATTTGGAGCCATGTCCCTCTGTCCCTCTTTCCCCCTCATTTGTCCCTCATTTTGGTCTGATCTATATAGTTGTATATAAAATGCACTTTTTATCTTTAAAATAAAATCCCAGTGCTAAACATTTTATCCAAATTCTAAATTTCTGCATTTGTAAAATGTAAAAGCCAATATAAAGGAATAGTAGTGGTAAAAAAAAAATCCTTTGTGGATTTAATTAACCTTTTTTTGGTTAATTCTCCTTTAAGGGGCGTGGCAGGAGGCACGTCCTATACCTACATTCGTTTGCTAATAGGCGTCACTCATTCCCATCTCAAAATGTTGGGAGGTATGCAGTAAGTGTATCCTAATCTGCAGGTGCGTCTATGAAAATTGGCAGAATACAGGGGGAAACTAGTGGCCTGTGTAGGTGAAGGGATATCTGGGGGGACACTGACTGTCTGTATAGGAGGGGTGCTGAAGGTATGTGTTCAGTTTAGTGGGATAACTGGGGGATTATGGGTGTCTGATGGTTGCAGGTGGGGTAAAATTAAAATAAAGAGTATGTACAAAGGTGGGAGGTATGATGCCCCTTTGAGATATATATATATATATATATATATATATATATATATATAGAGAGAGAGAGAGAGAGAGAGAGAGAGAGAGAGAGAGAGAGAGAGAGAGAGAGAGAGAGAGAGAGAGAGAGAGAGTATATAAGTGTCTGTGAGAAGCTCACTTATGGCACAGAAAAGGTTCTTTTGCACAAATAATCAGATCTGCCTGTCAGTTTTTAAGGCAGACCTGATAAGAAGCTCAATGTTAGTCTATTGGCAGGTGGTTGCAGACTGACGTGCCTCCATTTACATCCAATTGCTTCCGAGTCTGTCTAGACCATGGAAAATGTATGTGTTCTTTTCTATTTTTGCAAACTTATTGTGACGGATCAAAAAGGTTTTCTGAGGCCTAAGCATATTTTATAGGTACAAGGTTTGCAGTATTGTTTGCTTTTGCTTTATTTAAAAAAGTTGGAGCTTTAAGCTTTGACCACTGTTTAATGTGATGGCTCACTGTGATAAAAGGAGGCTTGGTTGCACAGTTGCAAGGTATATGAGGGTTATACAGTTTAAATAAATAGTGATTTTTTTGACATCTGACAACAGATGGTCTGTGCATCTATTTTTTTTGTTCTTACTGTATGTGTGCACAAAAGTAATGGCAAGAGTCAATTGGGCTGTATGTGAATTTCAATCTAGAAGAATGCAGGATTTTACAAAACATGCATTCTGTATACTGTAGTAATAAAAATACAGATTCAGTGTTATACTGTACTTCATAAGAGTAGAGAGTCTGTGTGTTTCCATAAATTACCAATGCAGAACAGGAATCTGCCTTTTTACTTTCAGGAAGGTTTTCACTGCTCAAACACCTTTGACAAGTGCACCGTGTGCAATAGAAATAGAAGTTTTACCGAGTGACAGAGGGGATTGTTAGGAGAAAGAGTACAGGTCAATTATATGAGGAATTTGACATTTCAAGCTAAAAACAGCCCAGAGATTTTTTTCTCCGTTGCTGCCAATTTAGATCTCTGCCTTATTTCTCCTATGCTGCCAATTTAGATCTCTGCATTACTCCTGTCAATAAAGAAATCAGAAACGGCTTCAAGTGGATGAGACACTGCAGTACATTCAAAATATGTGGATCCAACTATTTTCTTTGGTTGTCTTTGATATTAACTACACCTAAAGATTTTGTATTTCCAACACATTACTGGTAGCTATATTGGAACTTATATTGGCATGTGTTTTTGTAGCTCTTACACCCAAAGGAGCTGCTAATTTAGGAGTCCTTCCAGCAATGCCACACCCTCTGCCCCACCATGACTGAGAGGCTAGGTTCCCACCATTGCGAATTGGTTGCTGGTTCCCCAATCGAGCAATCACGCCAAGCATTTCCAACGGGCTGGTTGTACAGATGTCGATCGAGAGATCAACTTCCACACAACCAGCTTGTCTGTAGATAGATCAAAATTCAGCCGGGCCCTGATGAAACTGACAAATTTCAATCAATCTATGGTCGTCTGAAGTATATCTCTACCTGACCCCTAAACCTAGGAAGTTCTTACTAAATGTAGTACTAGAAGTTAAAAGGTCTTTGCAAAACCCTACCTATTGGCTTGTATAGTATTAAACATTGGGGCCCAGAGTCCTCTGTTGAAGCACTCAAATCTATTTGTATCCCACGGTTAAGGGCATTTGTTTGGAGGTCAATGCCCTTTACTATGAGATACAAATAGATGTATATGTCCAAAGTTAGGGTGGGGTTGTTGTTTTTAAGAGGAGATTGGGGAGGTTGTGGCCAGTGGCCTTTTATCACTGTTAAGTATGTAAAGAAGCCTCCTCCTACTCTCTGGAATCGTGGCAAGGGGACAGGGCTTCAGGCAGCGATAGCTACAAGTACAGCCCTACAATGTCTGTGTATCCACTCTCTATCCTTGTTTGCCTCCTGTCACTCTCACACATAGACAGTCTCTTCCCTGTTAACCATTTCCCACCCATGCTATGATTAAGCATCTATACTGATGTGAAATGAGTTAGCCTGTCTGTACCTTTCATCACCATGATGTAAGAGATTTTGAATCTTCTACACTGTTTTGCCACGAATAAAAGGTGTTATTCAGAGTGCGGCCTCTCAGCTGTTTTCTTCAATTTTCTACATTTCCCACCCAGGCTAATTCTGATATGTCACTCCTACATGTAATAATCTGTATTTTTTGGCTAGAAAATTACTCACAACCCCCAAACATATATGTTTTTCATCAGAGACCCTAGAACATAAAATGGTGGTGATGGTGCAATTTGTTGTGCTACACAGTATTTGCGCAGCAATTTTTCAAACGCAAATACACTTTAATGAATTTTAATGCATAAAAAATACATAGCCCATTTTTTTTATATAAAATATAAAAGATGGTGTTACTTTGAGTAAATAAATACCTAACATGTCACGCTTCCAAATTGCGCACACTCATGGAAAGGCGCCAAACTTCAGTATTTAAAAATTTCCAATAGGCAAGGCTTTAAAAATGTTTACAGGTTACCAGTTTAGAGTTACAGCTGAGGTCTAACACTAGAATTATTGCTCTTGCTATAACGTTTGTCGCCATAACTCACATGTGTATTGCAAACACCGTTTACCTTAAAAGTTTAAAAAGTTCCACAATTTGTCATGTTACAACAAAAAAAGTAAATGTATTTTATTGGGATTTTATGTGATAGACAACACAAAGTTCACACAATTATGAAGTGTAAGGAAAATGATAAATGGTTTTCCAAATATTTTACAAATAAATATGGGAAAAGTGGGGCGTGCATTTGTATTCAATACTTTGTAGAACCACCTTTCGCTGCCATTACAGCTGCAAGTCTTTTTGGGTATGTCTCTACCAGCTTTGCACATCTAGTGAGTGACATTTTGCCCTTTTGCCTATTCTTCTTTGCAAAATAGCTGAAGCTCTGTCAGAGTGGATGGAGAGCACCTGGGAATAGCAGTTTTCAAGTCTTGCCACAAATTCTCAATTGGATTTAGGTCTAGACTTTGACTGGGTCATTCTAACACATGAATATGCTTTGATCCAAACCATTCCATTGTTGCTCTGGCTGTATGTTTAGGATCAATGTCCTGCTGAAAGGTGAACCTCCTCCCCAATCTCAAGTCTTTTGCAGACTCTAATGTCGCGTACACACGATCAGACTTTCTACCTACAAAAACGTGGATTTTTGTTAGAAGGTTGCTGGCTCAAACTTGTCTTGCATACTCACGGTCACACAAATGTTGGCCAACAATTATAAACGTGGTGACGTACAATATGTATGACGAGCAGATGTACTTTATATTACAAAGCAGGTCACCTGTACGCAGCAAACCATCACTCCCAAACAAAGGCTCGTCGCCACCTTGCGGTACTTGATGACGGGGAGAAGTCTCCAGGATATCAAGTTCACGACTAGGCTCTCCCCCCAGGCTCTGGGAATCATTATTCCAGAGACCTTTTCTGCCATCCTTCAGGTCCTGCAGAAGGACTATATTAAGGTATGTTTTATCCTTTAACATCACATTGATCCCCTATGATGTTAGCTAGCACATTTTGACACACTGGGTCTTAATACAGAAAGGACAATCCACTTTGCCCTACAAGTGCCTCTTTCAAGTGCATTGGACTTGTAGTGCAAAGAGGTTTTGCATTTTTTAAATAAACCACAGTGTGTCAATATGTGCTAGCTGCCATCATGGGGGATCAATGGATGTGTTTCGGGGGTGCAACCCCTTCCTCTCACCTACTTTAGTTTTGAGGAAGGGGTTGCACCCACAAAACACGTACATTGATATCCATTGATGGCAGATAGCACATGTTGACACACTGTGTGCATCTTCAAAATTTGGCTTTGCAGTTACTTTAACCACTTTCAGACCGGACCATTTTGCTGGCTTAAGACCAGACCACTTTTTTGCGATTTGGGACTGCGTCGCTTTAACTGACAATTGCGCGGTCGTGCTTCATGGCTCCCAAACAAAATTGACGTCCTTTTTTTCCCATAAGATAAATAGAAATAGAGCTTTCTTTTGGTGGTATTTGATCACTAGTGATGGCCAAACAGTTCGCCCAGCGGTCGTTTTGCGGCGAATTTCGCTGTTCGCGATTGGCCCGATCGGCGGACTATTGCCGTCGTTCGCCCGGCGGACTTCCTTGTTTTCTATGAAAAAGAACTTTGACCTATGATGACACATCCATCATGGGGTACAGGACAGCCAATTGAGACATTACAGCACATGGACATTCCCCCTAACTTATAAATACACCCGATCCGGCGGCCATTTTACATTCTTTCTTCTGTCACTATAGGGAGAGGCTGCTGTGTGGAGCAGGGAGAGATTGCAGTGACACAAATCGCTAGCTATTTGGTACACAAAAGTTCTTTTCAGGACTGGTATAGGTGTTAGGTGTATATAGGTTTGCTGTGCTACTGATTGTTGCAGCAGCCTGAGTGTCTTTTGTCAGTTTAGAGAAAGGGACAGGACGGTGTGTGCTGCAGGGAGAGTCAGTTTAGTCATCATCATTAGCTGTTACTATCAGGTCCACAAAAGTGCTATTCCAGTTATTGTTCCAGTAGCCTCTGTTTTGTCAGTTTACATAGGGACAGGCAGGAAGCAGTGTGTCAGGCAGTGAGGGTCAGTTTAATCAGTAGCTGTTACTATTAGTTCCACAAAGGTTCTTTTCAGGACTGGTATGGTAATAGGCTTGTACACGTATAATATTCTTTCTTCCAAATATAGAAAGAATATTATACTTGACTGCTGCCCTTCTGCTGCAGTCTGCTAATCAGTCACAATACATAGGGTTGAGGTGCACTACTGCTGACCGCTGCCCTATACTGCAGCAGTCCTTTATCAGTATAGGGACTGACATACAGTCTGCTAATCATTCACAACCTACTTGTTCCACAAAGGTCCTTATAAGGACTGGTAACCTGGTGTAGGGTGCTACAGTACATAGGCTTGAGTGAGGTACAGTCTGCTATTCTATAAGGACTGGTATAGGTCCACAATACATAGGGTTGAGGTGCACTACTGCTGACCGCTGCCCTATACTGCAGCAGTCCTTCATCAGTATAGGGACTGACGTACGGTCTGCTAATCAGTCACACACAACCTACTTGTTCCACAAAGGTCCTTATAAGGACTGGTAACCTGGTGTAGGGTGCTACAGTACATAGGGTTGAGTGAGGTACAGTCTACTATTCTATAAGGACTAGTATAGGTCCACAATACATAGGTTTGAGGTGCACTACTGCTGACCGCTGCCCTATACTGCAGCAGTCCTTCATTGGTATAGGGACTGACGTACAGTCTGCTAATCACTCACACACAACCTACTTGGTCCACAAAAGTCCTTATAAGGACTGGTAAGGTATAGGGTACTACAGTACATAGGGTTGAGTGGGATCCTGGGGCTGCTTATTATGAGGGTCTCCCACCATCCCTGTGCTGTGCTGATTTCCTCCTGGGGCTGCTTATTATGAGGGGCTGCCACCATCCCTGTGCTGTGCTGACTTCCTCCTGGGGCTGTACCTCTGCTGGGCATATTATGAGGTGCTCCCACCATCCCTGTGCTATGCTGACATCCTCCTGGGGCTGCTTATTATGAGGGGCTCCCACCATCCCTGTGCTATGCTGACATCCTCCTGGGGCTGCTTATTATGAGGGGCTCCCACCATCCCTGTGCTATGCTGACATCCTCCTGGGGCTGCTTATTATGAGGGGCTCCCACCATCCCTGTGCTATGCTCATTATGAGGGGCTCCCACCATCCCTGTGCTATGCTGACTTCCTCCTGGGGCTGCTTACGGTGCAGGTGTCAGTGCTGTATATCACGGTGCTGATGTCAGTGCTCTCTGTCACGGTGCTGCTGTCAGTGCTGTATATCACGGTGCTGGTGTGAGTGCTTTATGTCACGCTGCTGTCAGTGCTCTCTATCACGGTGCTGCTGTCAGTGCTGTATATCACGGTGCTGGTGTGAGTGTTTTATGTCACGCTGCTGATGTCAGTGCTCTCTATCACGGTGCTGCTGTCAGTGCTGTATATCACGGTGCTGGTGTGAGTGCTTTATGTCACGCTGCTGATGTCAGTGCTCTCTATCACGGTGCTGCTGTCAGTGCTGTATATCACGGTGCTGGTGTGAGTGCTTTATGTCACGCTGCTGATGTCAGTGCTCTCTATCACGGTGCTGTTGTCAGATGACTCTATCACGGTGCAGGTGTCATTGCTGTATGTCATGCTGCTGATGTCAGTGCTCTCTATCACGGTGCTGTTGTCAGATGACTCTATCACGGGGCAGATGTCATTGCTGTATGTCACGCTGCTAGTGATCATCTCCTGCACCCTCTTCTTTGCCTACCCTGGTCCCAGACCTTCCCTCTCCTCCATTGCCTCCATTGCCTTCATGCGCTCCACAGTCCTGAATTGTCACAACAATTTCCCATATAAAAAAAGAATGCTTGTAGCTGTCGATCCCAGATTCACCTCATACATGTGTTATGTCATTGGCCATGTGGTGGGACTATGTTTGCACAGCTATTAATTATTTTGTGGCTGCAAATTTGACCTGTAGGTTTGCGAAGTTTGCCTCCCATTGAAGTCAATGGGGCCCGCCGCGAACGTTACGGTTCGCGAACTATTGGCCGCGTTCGCGAAAATTCCCGTCGGAAGTTCGTCCATCACTATTGATCACCCCTGCGGTTGAAATTTTTTGCTCTATAAACAAAAGAGCGACAATTTTGAAAAAACTCATACATTTTTACTTTTTGCTATAATAAATATCCCTAAAAAATATATAAAAAAAAACATTTTTTTTCCTCAGTTAAGGCCAATATGTATTCTTCTACATATTTTTTGTAAAGAAAAATTGCAATAAGCGATTATTGATTGATTTGCGCAAAATGTATAGCGTTCACAAAATAGGGGATAGTTTTATGGGATTTTTATTAATTTTTTTTTACTAGTAATGGCAGTGATCTGCAATTTTTATTGTGACTGCGACATTATGGCGGACACATCAGACATTTTTGACACATTTTTGGGATCATTGTCATTTATACAGCAATCAGTGCTATACAAATGCACTGATTCCTGTGTAAATGACACTGGCAGTGAGGGGTTAACCAGGGGGTGGCAGTGTAGGGGTTAAGTGTGTCCTAGGGGCGTGTTACTAACTGTGGGGTGCGTGGCTGTGTGTTAGTGAACACTGATCTCTGCTGTTTACTTCCGCATCTCCCCGTTCAGCCTCCCCGTGAGACGATCGTGGGTATCCCGCAGCGATCGAGTCCGTAGGACCCACATCCAGACTCACAGGGGTCCCGACCGGCACGTGCGCACGGCGCGCACACGATGGCTCGGTGGCAATTTCAAATGGACGTACCTGTACGCCAATTTGCCTGCCTGTGCCATTCTGCCGATGTATATCGTTGTGCGCCGGTCGGGAAGTGGTTAAAACTTTTAAAAAACATACAACAATAACGACAAAATGTAAATTTTTGGGGGTTTTAGATTTTGCCTAAAACATCAATGATATTGGTCAGTCTTTGCTGAGAACAGCACACACCTGCTGTGTCTTCACCATGTGCTGTCCCACTGCCCCAAAAGAGAAGAGGCGGGGAATGCACTAGAAAGAAGGACAGGGGCGGAGTTTCACGCATGTGCTGTGTATATAAAGCATAACACATGGGTGACATACGTACAATCTGTGAGTGGAGGACGGAGGATCGTTCCTCCGATCGTTGAAATGAAGGTACAATTGTAACTTGGGGTATCAGTGGTTAGTGGCCTATACTGCTTAGAGATTGAGGCCTATGTTGGGACAAGATTAAGAAAAGTTTAGCCTGTTTGTATTCAAACAAGAGGAAGGCAGTGCTGGATAAACTGTTGGAATTGGTGAAGCCTGTGTATCCCACGGCAGGCATCAACTATATGAAGGCAAAAATTGGTAGCCTGTGGAGCACATATAATAGGGAGTGCAAGAAGGTCCAGGATTCCATGAGATCCGGAGCAGCAGCAGATGACGTATATGCCCCCAGGTTGTGGTACTACGTCAGACCAGACGGAACCCAGGCCATCACTATCAACACTTCCTTCCACAGCAACTGAGGCTCCTGAAATCCAACCTGGGCCTTCCACCCAGGAAGAAGATGTGGAGGAGCCCAGCTTGACCCAGGTATAGCATTGTTGAACATATTTCTTGTCACAAATTGAATGATGTTAATAGATAGTTATTGATCACTAATTTCTGATTTAACAGAGTGATTTACATATCAATAGACAGTAGTAGCCAAAAATGATTGGGACAAGAATGAAAAATGCTGGGGCCAGAATGGTAGTCTTTTCTATTTGTTAACATTCAATTTGCAACAGTCATGAGCTCAAAATTGTGTGTGATTGATGACCAAAAACTTACCATTTTCATACACAGGAAAGTCTCAGCCAGGAGGAGGCCGTGGCATGCAGCCTGATGGAATCCCAGGTTCCTCCCTTCCGCCCTCCAAACAAAAGGACCAGGAAGGCAAGGAATCTTGAGGAGTCTGCGGCTGCTTTCTTAAAACAGGCTAATGAGGCACTTGACACAACCCCTGGTGGTCACGTGGCATTTGGACTTTGGACACATGCTGCGCACCCCTAGTGACCAAAAGGCGGAGCAATGTAAGGTAACGTAGTTTTGCTCAGCCGTGCCATTCTGCCATAGTAAAACTGCGTCGGCTGGTCGGTAAGCAGTTAATGCTGTCCTTGCCCGGTCTGTCAGTTTAGGTGGATGGCCATGTCTTGGTAGGTTTGCGACTGTGCCATACTCTTTCCATTTTCAGATGATGGATTGAACAGTACTCCGTGAGATGTTCAAAGCTTGCCATTTTTTTTATTTTATAACCTAACCCTGCTTTAACCACTACAGCCCCGGACCAATAAACACCTTAAGGACCAGAGGTCTTTTTCCAATTTCGCACTGCGCTGCTTTACCTGGTAATTGCGCGGTCATGCAATATTGCACCCAAACGAAATTTGCGTCCTTTTCTTCCCACAAATAGAGCTTTCTTTTGATGCTATTTGGTTGCCTCTGCGATTTTTATTTTTTGCAATATAAATGGAAAAAGAGCGAAACATTTTTAAAAAAAAGATATTTCTTCTTTTTGTTATAAGAAAAATCGAATAAACTAAATTTTAGTCATACATTGAGGGCAAAATGTATTCAGCCACATGTCTTTAGTAAAAAAAAATTGAATAATGACAAAAAAAAAATCACCACCTTCAGGATTTCTAAGGGTGAAAATTTTTGATTTCACTCCTCACTACCTATCACAGTTCCGAAGGCCATAAAATGCCAACATAGCACAAAACCCCCCAAAATGACCCCATTTTGGAAAGTAGACACCCCAAGCTATTTACTGAGAGGCATGTTGAGTCCATGGAATATTTTATATTTTGCATCAAGTTGCGGGAATATTACAAATTTTTTTTTTTTGCACAAAGTTGTCACTAAATGATATATTGCTCACACGTGCTATGGGCAGAAGTCAAATTACACCCCAAAATAAATTCTGCTGCTTCTCCCGAGTACGGGGATACCACATGTGGGGGACTTTTTGGGAGCCTAGCCACGTACGGGACCCCGAAAACCAAGCACCGCCTTCCGGATTTAAATATAAAATGCTACCAAAAAAACTGTTAGCGATCGCAGGGATCAGACCTGACTCTGCGATCGCTGCAGTTATGTGTTTAGTGTTTTGTAAGTGACAGTGATCGATCGATACTTCACTTGGGTGGGCTGGGCAGAGGGGCAAAACGCAGGTGCTAGCAGGTATCTGGGCTGATCCCGCTAACAATGCGTTTTTTTGGCACCCTGAACTGCTGGGGACGCTAGTATAGATCTGATCAGATCAGATATTGATCTGTTCAGATTCTATACCACTACGGGAGGTTTATGCTTTGCGTGTGGGTGTTAGCGGTACTGGCACTAACCTAGCGCTGCCTGGGGCGACGCAGACCCTGACCCTAAAACCTAATTGATATCACCCGCCGGGTGATCAGGGGGTTAAACCTTTATTGGGTAATAAATGGTGGGTGCCCTGATGCTATAAAAAGCAAACTAACCAGAGTCACCCGTAACACTTATACGGTGATCAGTGGTGAAAGGGTTAACTAGGGGCAATCAGGGGGTTCAAATTTTTATTAGGTAGTATATGGGGGTCCCTGGCGCTATATAAAAACCTGACGGGGAACCTAAATAACTAACTGGCTAACCAGCGTCACCAGTGACACTTATACTGTGATCGCTGATGAAAGGGTTAACTAGGGGCAATCAGGGGGTTAAAACCATTATTGGGTAGTATATGGGGGTACCTAACGCTATAAAAACCTGGCGGTGAACCTAAAAAAAATAACTAGCTACCTAACGACACTAGTGACACTAATGCAGCGATCAGAAAAACGACCGCTTAGTGACACTGGCAAAAGGGGGTGAAAGGGTTAACTAGGGGCAATCAGGGGGTTAAAACCATTATTGGGTAGTATATCGGGGTACCTAGCGCTATAAAAACCTGGCGGTGAACCTAAAAAAATAACTAGCTACCTAGTGGCACTAGTGACACTAATGCAGCGATCAGAAAAACGATCGCTTAGTGACACTGGCAAAAGGGGTGAAAGGGTTAACTAGGGGCAATCAGGGGGTTAAAACCATTATTGGGTAGTATATCGGGGTACCTAGTGCTATAAAAACCTGGCGGTGAACCTAAAAAAAAAACTAGCTACCTAGCGACACTGGCGACACTAATGCAGCGATCAGAAAAATGATCGCTTAGTGACACTGGCAAAAGGGGGTGAAAGGGTTAACTAGGGGCAATCAGGGGGTTAAAACCATTATTGGGTAGTATATCGGGGTACCTAGCGCTATAAAAACCTGGCGGTGAACCTAAAAAAATAACTAGCTACCTAGCGACACTGGCGACACTAATGCAGCGATCAGAAAAATGATCGCTTAGTGACACTGGCAAAAGGGGGTGAAAGGGTTAACTAGGGGCAATCAGGGGGTTAAAACCATTATTGGGTAGTATATCGGGGTACCTAGCGCTATAAAAACCTGGCGGTGAACCTAAAAAAATAACTAGCTACCTAGCGACACTAGCGACACTAATGCAGCGATCAGAAAAATTATCGCTTAGTGACAGTGGCAAAAGGGGGTGAAAGGGTTAACTAGTGCAATCAGGGGGTTAAAACCATTATTGGGTAGTATATCGGGTTACCTAGCGCTATAGAAACCTGTCGGTGAACCTAAAAAAATGACTAGCTACCTAGCGACAGTAGCGACACTAATGCAGCGATCAGAAAAATGATCGCTTAGTGACACTGGCAAAAGGGGGTGAAAGGGTTAACTAGGGGCAATCAGGGGGTAAAAACCATTATTGGGTAGTATATCAGGGTACATAGCGATATAAAAACCTGGCGGTGAACCTAAAAAAATAACTAGCTACCTAGCGACAGTAGCGACACTAATCCAGCGATCAGAAAAAAGATCGCTTAGTGACACTGGCAAAAGGGGGTGAAAGGGTTAACTCTAGGGGCAATCAGGGGTTAAATCGTTATTGGGGGGTGATAGGGGGCTACCCTGGACCTAACACTAACTGCCCTGACAGTTTTAACTGTTAAAACTGACACTGAATGCAGTGATCAGTAAAGAAATGATCAATGCAATCAGTGACACTGTGACTGGGGGGGGGGGGCGATCGGGGGGGGGTTTGTGTACCTATGTGTACCTATGTGTCAGTGTAGTGTTTTGGTGCACTTACTGTTAGTCTTCTCCTCGTAGTCCGGTCAAAAAGACCGCCCGAGGAGAATGATATCACTTCCTCCTTCCTGTGTAAACAATACACAGTGGGAGGAAGCTTGTCATTGGCCAGGAGCGATCCAGAGGGGGTGGCCAGAAACCAACGGCCATCCCCTCATCACAGATCGCTCCTGGAGCGAACCGGACCGCCGTATCCAGCGGGAGGGGGTCCAATCGGACCCCCCACCCGCTGGAAGGCAGGCACGTACATCTACGTGCTTGTGCCTGCCTGTGCCATTGTGGTGACGTACAATGGCAATACGGCGGTCCTTAAGTGGTTAAATTTCTACACAACTTTGTCCCTGACCTGTCTGGAGTGTTCCTTGGCCTTCAAGATGCTGTTTGTTCACTAAGGTTCTTTTAACAAACCTCTGTGGGCTTCACAGAACAACTATATTTTTACTGAGATTAAATTACACACAGGTGGACTCTATTTACTAACTAGTTTAGTTTAATTATGTTCGATTTTGTTTTGGTTTATCATATAAAACTCCAATACAATATATTTATGTTTTTGGTTGTAACATGACAAGATGTGGAAAATTTCAAGGAGTATGAATACTTTTTCAAGAAACTGTATATACTCTGTATATCAATCTACCATTGTGGTTTTAAATCCATTTACTGCTTCACCTTCCAAGTGTTACTCAGCTGTGCTACACCTTGTGGTGTTTTCTTTTGATGTTGATGTGGTTAGGTATAGTGACTGGTGGGCCAATGCAGAATGACCAGGTGCATATACCTTAGACTGCATTCACAACTAATGCCGCGTACACACAAACTGACTTTTCGAGGGACTAGGTCCGTTGGTCTTTCCGACGGACTTTCGGCGGAGTTCCGACGGACTTTCAGAACGAACGGACTTGGCCACACACAATCACACCAAAGTCCGACGGATTCGAACGTGATGACATACGACCGGACTAGAATAAGGAAGTTCATAGCCAGTAGCCAATAGCTGCCCTAGCGTCCGTTTTTGTCCGTTGGACTAGCATACACACGAACGGATTTCTCAGTCTGGCGGGAAAATTTAAAACATGTTCTATTTCTAAAGTCCACCGGATTTTGGCAAGCAAAGGTCTGATGGAGCCCACACACGATCGAATTGTCCGACAGACTCGTTGCGTCGGACCTTTGCTGTCAAAAAGTCCGGTCGTGTGTACGTGGCATTAGTTTCAGCGTTTTCAAGCATTGATTAAGTTATTTTTTCAAGCATTTTTTAGTGTGCTTTCATGTGTTTTTTTGGACATTTTGAAGCTAAGCATTTTTATGTGGCTAATGGAATGCAGTATGATCTGTGACATCACAAGAGTGATCCTCCTCCAGCCTCTTCTTCCAGTTTTTGTCATGTGCTTGTGTCCTGTATTCTTTCCAAGCTGATTAACGTGTGTTTTTTTTCCTGTGCTCTCCGAGCTGTTTATCATGTCTGCCAAGCCTTTTCTTGGCATGTGCATCAGCTGCATTGTTGATACTGGGTTGATCCCATTAATGCAAACAGAGAACAGCAAGGCCAATTCTGGACCATGTATCTAACGAGCAGGGCCCTCTGATTCCTCTTATACCAAATTGTAATGTAACGTCTACCCTCATGTTGTAAAGCGCTGAGCAAACTGTTGGTGCTACATAAAACCTGTATAATAATAATAATGTATAATGAACTCTGTGTGCATGAGGAGAAATTCTTCAAATGTACATAAATGTCAGTGAAAAGGTGAGCTCATCTCCTCATCCACACAAAGGTTGTAATATTTACCCTGTCACAGAGCTCTTTGGTTGCTATAACTGAAGTCCAGCATCTTCCTAGCAACCCCTAATCCGATTCACCTGTCGGCAGGGATATTCTCAGGTCAACAGCTTAAAGTAAACTACGGGGTAGGGAGTCTGCCTGATATCATTGAGGTTTAATTAGTGGCTTAGGTTACTCTCTTGGCCTTTGGAGCAATAGGACCCCTTATTTCAGAACAGTATTCCACTGGACACGTTTCCTTATTTATTCCCAGAGAAGATGTGCTTGCAGGGACAGGAAAGAAAGATGTGCTTGCATTTTGGGAGAAATTCATAGAAGAAGAAAGGTGGCTGGAACTTAGAAAAAATATGGGGATAACACAGAGTTTGATAACGGGGTGGAGAAGTTTGGGTAGAACAGTAATGTTGTTGGGGTGGAACAGGAGATTGGAAATTTGGGAGATTGGGAGCAGAAGTTGGTGGTGGTGCTGGGGGAATCTGGACTGAGCAGTGGGATGAGAGGTAGGTGGGTGACTTTGAGGAAAATGGGAGAAGGACATTCTTGATGGTACTGGTGAGAATGTGAATGGAGCAGACCAGGGAATAAATGAGGTAATGTAGCTCATGACCCCTCATGACTCTCATCTCCCCCTGATGGTGCTTTGGTGCTTCTTTGACCAGTCCCTCAAGGCTCTTAAGGAAAATTAGCTCTTTACTGTCATCAAGTTTTCTTGAGATGCCTGCCATGAGGTCCACCAGTCTTTCATATCACGGGGCCTGCCCTCTGCCTTGATATCACTCTTCTGTGTGTAGGCTCAACAGGTGCTGTAGAAGGTGTGCAGTGTTCCTCTTAATGCACAGGTAGAGTGCATGAAGGAATGCTGCAGTAGTAAGAAGAGCCGGCAACACTGTAGTCCTTGAAGTGTCCTTAATTGGTACATTAAAGTGACAATAAAACAATTAACTGACGCGTTTCGACAATAGCCTTAGTTGTAGTTATTGCTGAAACGTGTCAGATTTATTGTTTTATTGCCACTTTGATGTAACAATAAACAGCACTTCAAGGATTACAGTGTTGCCGGCTCTTCTTACTACTGTTGCATTGGAGTGTGTTGGGACACATTGAGCCTCGGCACCTGTGAGTGGACCTGGTGTATGGATTGAGTTGTCCCTGCAGAGAGCGCTGTTACCTTTGTTCTTTTTCATGAAGGAATGCTGGACAAAGGTGGAAGGTCCTGGCTGGGCTCATCCTCCCCAACTCCTCCTCTGCTCTTCCACATCTGCCGGTTCCCAGGAGCTTTGGGTACTGAAAAAAGAAACATACTTTCGAACATGTATTTTCTTTAAAGCATTATTCACACTTTCTGATTTTGAAGTACTACATCATTTCCGAGACAGGCAAGGCAAGAAATCCAAGTCTTTTGCATGGATGTATCTAACAGCAGCTGTTGCTGCCTGTCCACTTCTCAGCTCCTGCAATTGCCTCCAGTATTGGGTAAATGCATCTTTCAGGTTCTTCCATTTGAGTTTAATATGTTTTACTGAAAAAAAAAACATATAGTTAATAACATTTTTATTTTTACTTAGATACCTAGCAACAGGTTAATCCTTGCCTAGTCAGCATATTGCATTCATAGCTGGCAAATGTACAGCTAGCTACCTTATTGGAAACACTTGCTTTACCACATGAGATGATGTGGTTATGGCAAAGTCAACAAGAGAGGAGTTATCAGTTATAGAATATCTTTTCTGGATGCGCTGCAATTTCCCCAATTGTGTTTGAGCAATTGATGGGAAACACTTTCTTTTGTGCTATTGGTGGTGATAGATGCAAGGTATTATTTTCGCTATATTGACATACAGTAGAGTCATATGGGAGCAACCTGGACTCCAGCATAATTTGGTCATTCTACCTTTGGATAGTTGCTGCAGGAAAATGAACTTGACGTGCCTGAGAACTCTCCACTGCTGGGAACAAGAAATCCTGCTTTACCTTTTGTCTTTGTTGGCCTTTGCCCTGGGCGAGCACCTACTAAGGCCCTATTCTATTCATGGGTTAAATGTGGAGAAGAGGGGTTTTGAGTCTTTTTTAATGGCAATAAGTGGCATTTTCTGCACACTGCAATTAACTTGAGCACGCAGAATACACGACTCCCCTGCTGTCAGAATACACAGATCAGACCTGCAGCCATTGGCTGAACAAGTGTCTTTTATCCAACAGAGCGGTTGAACAGAACTTGATTGGTAGATTGACTTCTGTTCAACTGCAGTAGCTACACATACTGTATCTGGCCACCTTAACCACTTGCCGACCGCCGCACGACGATATACGTCGGCAGAATGGCACGGGCAGGCATATGGGCGTATATATAAGTCCCTGCCTGCCCGCGGGTGGGGGGCCCGATCGGGCCCCCCCCCGGTGCCTGCGGCGGTCGGCATTCCTTCGAGAGCGATCCGGGATGAGGGGGCGGCCATTCATTCATGGCCACCCCCTCGCGATCGCTCTCGACGAATGGAAATCCTCCGTGACATCACTTCCTCTCCTGTAATGTAAACACAGGAGAGGAAGTGATGTATTCTCTCCTCCGTGTCGGTATTTTTCGTTCCGGCACCGAGGAGAGAGGTTCGGTGAGTTGCACCAACACACCACACATACAGTAGAACATGCCAGGCACACTCACACCCCCCCTTTACCCCCCGATCACCCCCCCAATTACCCCTGCCCCCCCAGTCACAGTGACACCAATTGCTTTTTTTTTTTTTTTTTTTTTTTTTTTGCATTGGTGTCATTTGTGACTGTAATAACTGTTAGGGCAGTTAGGGTTAGCCCCCTTTAGTTCTAATGTACCCCCCTAACCCCCCCAATAAAGGTTTAACCCCGTGATCACCCCCCGTCGCCAGTGTCACTAAGGCTGGGTTCACATTGCAGCGGTTTGAGAACGGATGTGATTCGCACCGCACTGCAGTGCAAATCACATCCGATCTCTGTGCGATTCGAGTTCAGCCATACAGATAGTATGGCTGAATTCGTGTCGCACCCGCCGCACCCGCCGCAAACTCGCACGGGACCCTTTTTTTGGTCCGCAGCAGAATCGGATCGCATGGGTGTTCACACCATGCGATCCGAGTTTGCAGATCGCACTGCGATATGCGAACTGATCTGGGGGTGTCATTATTTCACTGACACTCCCAGCAGTTCGCATAGGGCAGTGTGAACTGCCACCGGGAGGCATGCGATGCGGGAACCCGTCGCGGATTCGTGGCGTTCCCGCATCGCTCCAGTGTGAACCCAGCCTAATAAGCGATCATTTTTCTGATCGCTGTATTAGTGTCACAGGTGACGCTAGTTAGGCAGGTAGGTATTTAGGTTCGCCGCAACTTTTTATAGCGCCAGGGACCCCCATATACTACCGCATAAAGCCCCCTGATTGCCCCCTAGTTAACCCTTTCACCAGTGATCACCATATAACTGTTACAGGTGACGCTGGTTGGTTAGTTATTTTTTTTATAGTTTCAGGGCACCCGCCATTTATTACCTAATAAAGGTTTAACCCCCTGATCACCCGGCGGGTGTCATTTGTGACTGTAATAACTGTTAGGGCAGTTAGGGTTAGCCTCCTTTAGTTCTAAGGTACCCCCCTAACCCCCCCAATAAAGGTTTAACCCCGTGATCACCCCCCGTCGCCAGTGTCACTAAGGCTGGGTTCACATTGCAGCGGTTTATGAGAACGGATGTGATTCGCACCGCACTGCAGTGCAAATCACATCCGATCTCTGTGCGATTCGAGTTCAGCCATACAGATAGTATGGCTGAATTCGTGTCGCACCCGCCGCACCCGCCGCAAACTCGCACGGGACCCTTTTTTTGGTCCGCAGCAGAATCGGATCGCATGGGTGTTCACACCATGCGATCCGAGTTTGCAGATCGCACTGCGATATGCGAACTGATCTGGGGGTGTCATTAACATTTCACTGACACTCCCAGCAGTTCGCATAGGGCAGTGTGAACTGCCGCCGGGAGGCATGTGATGCGGGAACCCGCCGCGCATTCGTGGCGTTCCCACATCGCTCCAGTGTGAACCCAGCCTAATAAGCGATCGTTTTTCTGATCACTGTATTAGTGTCACAGGTGACGCTAGTTAGGCAGGTAGGTATTTAGGTTCGCCGCAGCTTTTTATAGCGCCAGGGACCCCCATATACTACCGCATAAAGCCCCCTGATTGCCCCCTAGTTAACCTTTTCACCAGTGATCACCATATAACTGTTACAGGTGACGCTGGTTGGTTAGTTATTTTTTTTATAGTTTCAGGGCACCCGCCATTTATTACCTAGTCTCACTAGTGTACCCCTAAATTTAGGGGTGTCTACTTTCCAAAATGGGGTCATTTGGGGGGGGTTTGTGCCATCTTGGCATTTTATGGCCTTCAAAACTGTAACGCCCTTAGAAAGCCTGAAGGCGGTGCTTGGTTTTCGGGGCCCCGTACGCGGCTAGGCTCCCAAAAAGTCCCACATATGTGGTATCCCCGTACTCAGGAGAAGCAGCAGAATTTATTTTGGGGTGTCATTTCACATATGCCCATGGCATGCGTGAGCAATATATCATTTAGTGACAACTTTGTGAAAAAAAAAAAAAAAGTTTGTAATTTTCCCGCAACTTGTGGCAAAATATAAAATATTCCATGGACTCAACATGCCTCTCAGCAAATAGCTTGGGGTGTCTACTTTCTAAAATGGGGTCATTTGTGGGGGTTTTGTGCCATCTTGGCATTTTATGGCCTTCAAAACTGTAATAGGTAGTGAGAAGTGAACTCAAAAATTTACGCCCTTAGAAAGCCTGAAGGCGGTGCTTGGTTTTCGGGGCCCCGTACGCGGCTAGGCTCCCAAAAAGTCCCACATATGTGGTATCCCCGTACTCAGGAGAAGCAGCAGAATTTATTTTGGGGTGTCATTTCACATATGCCCATGGCATGCATGAGCAATATATCATTTAGTGACAACTTTGTGAAAAAAAAAAAAAAAAAAAAAAAGTTTGTAATTTTCCCGCAACTTGTGGCAAAATATAAAATATTCCATGAACTCAACATGCCTCTCAGCAAATAGCTTGGGGTGTCTACTTTCTAAAATGGGGTCATTTGTGGGGGTTTTGTGCCATCTTGGCATTTTATGGCCTTCAAAACTGTAATAGGTAGTGAGAAGTGAACTCAAAAATTTACGCCCTTAGAAAGCCTGAAGGCGGTGCTTGGTTTTCGGGGCCCCGTACGCGGCTAGGCTCCCAAAAAGTCCCACATATGTGGTATCCCCGTACTCAGGAGAAGCAGCAGAATTTATTTTGGGGTGTCATTTCACATATGCCCATAGCATGTGTGAGCAATATATCATTTAGTGACAACTTTGTGTAAGAAAAAAAAAAAATTTTTTTTTTGTCATTATTCAATCGCTTGAGGCAAAAAAATAAAATATTCAATGGGCTCAACATGCCTCTTATCAATTTCCTTAGGGGGTCTACTTTCCAAAATGGGGTCATTTGGGGGGGTTTTGTACTGCCCTGCCATTTTAGCACCTCAAGAAATGAGATAGGCAGTCGTAAACTAAAAGCTGCGTAAATTCCAGAAAACGTACCTTAGTTTGTAGATGTGACAACTTTTGCGCAAACCAATAAATATACAATTATTGACTTTTTTTTTACCAAAGACATGTGGCTGAATACATTTTGGCCTAAATGTATGACTAAAATTGAGTTTATTGGATTTTTCTAATAACAAAAAGTAGAAAATATCATTTTTTTTCAAAATTTGCGGTCTTTTTACGTTTATATCGCAAAAAATAAAAATCGCAGAGGCAATCAAATACCATCAAAAGAAAGCTCTATTTGTGGGAAGAAAAGGACGCAAATTTTGTTTGGGTACAACATTGCATGACCGCGCAATTACCAGTTAAAGCAGCGCAGTGCCAAAGTGTAAAAAGACCTCTGGTCATTTACCAGCAAAATGGTCCGGTCTGAAAGTGGTTAAGAGTCAAGATTTATGGAGAAAGAAGATGGCCCGTCCATTAAGGGCACATTGCATTGAGTACACAGGATACTTACTTGAGTTCAGGAATAACAGCCCTCAATGTGAGGCATCAAGAGGAGAAGAAGCTTGTTCACTGCTAGTGTGTAGGCAGGTGCCTACTTTTGGGGTGCACACTGCATCTTGTTATTGTATTGCACTGTGTATGTATTAGTAAGTTCTGTGTAACAGGCTGCTCGGGGAGGGCTAGAAAAGGGTTAAGATTACCAACTCCCGGGCCTTCATGGTTCTGCCCCTTTTTGGTAGCCCATAATTACAAGGGGATGTAACCTTTGTTGGGCTTGGTCTTCCTTATGGGAACTGGTAGGAAGCCATGCTGCAGAATGTGACTCAGCTAGAAACATGTGGTCTCACTTTTTGGGGTTCCCAGTCAGATTGCCAGAACTGGAATTTGGACCTTATAGAGGCGACTGCTTAGCAGTATGAAATGGGCAACCTAAGTTAGAATGAAATGGGATTGTGTTGGCAATGAACTGTGAAAGACAGTGTACTGTCAGCGCTGTACTTAAAGTTCTAAAAAGCCTGGTTTGAAGTTCCTACAAACAGAGGTGCATGTAAGGAGGGCATATCAAAATAACAGGGCTTACATCAAGGGATGAGCACTTCTAAAGGTTTACAAGTGGAAAATGCCATAAGTGAAAGAGCTGATTGTCGTTGTCATGAGTAATCAGTGGAGTGTTTGGTGCTTAAGCTGCCAACCGGTGTGTGTACAGTGTGACTAAGTAAGGATGATAGTGTGCTCTGGTAGCTAGGGGGCTTCTGGTGGCCCATACCCGGGACCAGACCAGCGTCATGAAGCCCCTATGTATCTAGCTGCATGTCACAGGGAAAACATGTGAGGGGATCCTAGAGAGTATAGAGTTTCAGCAAGCATTGGCTTAATTCTAGTAGCATGTCACTGGGAGTGAGAAGACATCAAAGCTGGGCTGGAGAATGGAGAATGAGATACAGGATCTGTTTTATGCCCTCAAAAGTGTTTCACCATGGAAGGAAGTCTGTGTACAGTTAGTCCAGTGTAATGTTGCTGTAAAGTGAATGAGACACAAAGGGGTTGATTTACTAAAGGCAAATGCACTTTTCACTACAACTGCACTGCAAGTGCACTTGGAAGTGCAGTCGCTTTAGATCTGAGGGGGGCATGCAAGGTAAATAAAAAACAGCATTTTTGCTTGTACGTGATTGGATGATAAAATCAGCAGAGCTTCCCCTCATTTCAGCTCTTCCCCTCAGATCTAAAGCGACTGCACTTCGCTGTTTTTTATTTTCCTTGCATGTCCCCCTCGGATCTACAGCAACTGCACTTCCAAGTGCACTTTCAAGTGAACTTTGCACTTGTAGTTTGCACTTGTAGTGCAAAGTGGATTTGCCTTTCGTAAATAACCCCAAAAGTTTTAATTGTGCCACGGAGTGTGCTTACTTCTAAGGTTGGAGTGCTGTCTTAATGCAGATTTCACATGACCCCAGGCTCTGTCTGCACTGTTGGGCATTAGCAAGCAAAGAATCAAGAGCTCCCCTTTAGGGCGCCTTAAGCCCCACCTACAAAGGCACTGAATCAACCTAAGGGGTCCTGAATGAAAGTCTGTGAGGAGTGACTAACGAGGCAACACTGTAATGATGAGCTGCCTTTTGCCACAAGACAGCACATAGTGGAGACCCTCAGACCAAGGGAGCTTTGCAGGGCTTTACATTGTACTGATCTCATGCTGGCTGTCAGTACATGAAGTTAGAGGACCTCTAGCTGCTGTTGTGTTTCCTCAGGGGTAGCACAGCTGTAGGCAAAAGGGGGAAGCCTAATTTGTATCTGATGTTGTGGTGCAGTAAACCAGCAGGTAGAGCTTTATAATCCTCTGTTTGGCTCTGTTTGCACAGCACTATACAAAATAAAGGGAGACAGTACAGTTACAATACAATTCAAGACAAGAAGAGCAGAAGGGCCCTGCTCAGGAAAGCTTATATTCTAAAGAGAAGACAGAGAGCTAGGACCCCAAGATCATGAGATTCCACTGTGGAACAGAATGTTTCCATCTTGTCCTCCAAGATTACTGTGCACTGGTGTATCGCTTGGATCTCCTTATTCAACTACTCTGTAATTTGGAGGGAACTGCCATGGTGTCAGGCAGTACAGTGATGTAGTGGTTACCACTTTCAACTAGCAGCATAAAGGGTCGCTGGTTCGAATCCCAACCATGACACTACCTGCCTGGAGTGTGCATGTTTTCCTTGTGCCTGTGTAGGTTTCCTCCGGGTACTCCAGTTTCCTCCCACGCTTTAAAGACATGCTGGTAGGTTAATTGGGTCCTGTCTAAATTGGCCCTAGTATATGAATGTGAGTTAGGGATCTTAGAGTGTAAGGGACTGATGTGAATGTACAATGTGTATGTAAAGCGCTGTGTAAATTGATGCTATATAAGTACTTGAAATAAATAATAAATAAATAACTTTCTTGGAGTATTGCAATGATGTTATTGGGCAGTTGCCATTGTGAGTTAATAGCAGATAACATAGGTGTGTGCATCCTATTGCATTAGGGTGTGCACCCCAAAGCTCAAACACACATCCCTGTGTGTGTGTGTGTGTGTATATAACACAATTTAGTATGCTTCAGTTATGAATGAACACAATGGGGGTTATTTACTAAAGGAAAATCCACTGTGCACTTGGAAGTAAAGTCACTGTAAATCCGAGGAGGACATGCAAGGAAAATAAAAAACAGCATTTTAGCTTGCACATGATTGGATGATAAAATCAGCAGAACTTCCTCTCATTTCAGATCTACCCCTCAGCCCTTGTACACACGGTCCGACATTCCGACAGAAAATGTCCGATCGGACCGTGTTCTCAGATAATCCGACCGTGTGTGGGCTCCTTCTGACTTTTTCCATCGGAATGTCCGACCAACAAAGTTTGAGAGCTGGATCTAAAATTTTCTGACAACATGATCCAATGCGCGTCAATTCCGTTCGTGTGTAGCCTAGTCCGACGGACAAAGTGCCACGCATGCTCAGTAGGGATGAGCCGAACACCCCCCGGTTCGGTTCGCACCAGAACTTTCGAACGGACCCCAAATTCATACGAACTTTAGAACCCCATTGAAGTCTATGGGACTCGAACGTTCGAAATTAAAAGTGCTAATTTTAACGGCTAATATGCAAGATACTGTCCTAAAAAGGGTTTGGGGACCTGGCTCCTGCCCCAGGGGACATGGGTCAATGCCTAAAATGTTTTTAAAAATGGCCGTTTTGGCGGGAGCACTGATTTTAATAATGATTAAAGTGAAAAAAAAGTGAAATATTCCTTTAAATATGGTGCCTGGGGGGTGTCTGTAGTATGCCTGTGAAGTGCCACATGTTTCCCGTGTTTAGAACAGTCCCTGCACAAAATGACATTAAACTGAAATAACATCATTTAAAACTGCTTGCGGTTTTAATGTTATATCTGGTTCCTGCAATATGGTTGAAAATCATTGAGAAAAATGGCATGGGTAGCCCTCCCTGCCCATTACCAGCCCCTTTGGGTCTTGTACACATATTAAGGGGAACCCAGTACCCATATTAAAAAAAAGGAAATGCGTGTGGCCCCCAGGCCCTATATACTCAGAACAGCAGTATACAGGCGGTGCAAACAAGACAGGGACTGTGTAGGTTTGTTGTGTTAAGTTGAATCTGTTTGTAATTTTCAACTGGTACATTTTTAAAGTGTAGCTCCAGTCAAAAAAACTATTTTTAAGCTTTTTGGAAAACATAGGGAAGGGTTATCACCCCTGTATAATTTGTTTTGTCGTACATCTTTTTTCATCTCGCTTGCTGTTGTCTCCTTCCGTTTGCAAGTAGGAGATGTTTGTAAGTTGGATGTTTGAAAGTGGGGGCCTGCCCTATATGCTCTGCAGAAATGGCGGAACAAGGTGTTGGTTTTGCCACAACATTGTAAGCCTTCAAAGTGACTCTTGGTGGGCACTGGAGCACCCTGCTGTGAACGATTATATCAAGAATTGTAATTACATGCCATTGTTGAACAGTGGTAGAAAAATTGACCTTTGGTGGTTGTGGTGCTGGTGCCACAACACTATAAGTCCTCACAGTTACTCTGGATGGGCACAGGAACGGGCCCTCCTGTGAAATATTATATCAAGAATTGTGATTACATGTCCCTGTTAAACAGGGGCAGAAAAATTGGGCCTTAGGCACTGGTGCTGGTGCCACGACACTGCAACCTCTCCCATATACTCTTGTTTTATTGCAGGAATTAGCCCTGCTGCAAAGCATTGCATCAAAAATTTTAATTAAACGCCCCTGTTAAACAGGGGCAGAAAAATTGGGCCTTAGGCACTGGTGCTGGTGCCACTACACTGCAACCTCTCCCATATACTCTAGTTTTATTGCAGGAATTAGCCCTGCTGCAAAGCATTGCATCAAAAATTGTACTTAAACGCCCCTGTTAAACAGGGGCAGAAAAATTGGGCCTTAGGCACTGGTGCTGGTGCCACCACACTGCAACCTCTCCCATATACTCTATTTTTATTGCAGGAATTAGCCCTGCTGCAAAGCATTGCATCAAAAATTGTAATTAAATGCCCCTGTTAAACAGGGGCAGAAAAATTGGGCTGATGGCATCACCCAGAACCAGAAATGTTCTTCCAACATATCAGCGGAGGAGGAAGAGGATAGACAATCAACATAACAGGACAGTCACTCAGCATCAGCATAGGCAGTCTTGAAGGGATGTGATATTTAAAAAAAAATTATTCGGTTACATCAGCTTTAGGTGCTTGGTAGCTGTGGGTGATCCAATACTGATTCCTCTTGATGAAGGTCAGTCGATCAACTGATTCGGTGGACAGGCGCACCCTGTGATCGGTAACAAAGCCACCAGCAGCACTGAAGGTGCGTTCCGAAAGAACGCTGGATGCAGGACAGGCCAGTAGCTCAATTGCATACTGTGCAAGCTCTGGCCAGTGATCCATCCTCAAGACCCAGTAAGCCAGAGGATTTTCGGTGGGAAAGGTGTCCAAGTCTGACCTTGCCCCTAGGTATTCCTGCACCATGTAAATCAGACGCTGGCGATGGTTGCTGGAACCAATCATACCTTGGGGCTGCGGACTAAAAAATTGTCTGAAAGCATCAGTCAGACGGCCACCTTCTCCACCGCTCCTTCTGACCGATGCCTCAGCAACACGTTGTCCAGGACCAGGAGTTTGTAACCTCCCAGTCTCTGGGAACGCGTTGCACAGACCTTTCTGCAAGGCCTCCCGGAGATGTCTCATCCTCTGCTCCCTCTGCGATGGCAAGATAAGGTAGGCAACCTTACCCTTGTACCGTGGATCAAGGAGAGTGGCCAGCCAGTAATGGTCCCTCTCCTTGATCCGAAGAATACGAGGATCCTTCCGCAGGCTTTGCAGGATCAGGGAGGCCATGCAGCGTAGGTTAGCTGAGGCATTCGGTCCGGAGTCCTCTGGGTCACTAAGGACAACATGATCCGCAGCTACCTCCTCCCAGCCACGTACAAGTCCACGTGTTTCTTGGGACTGTAAATCATCCCTACAAGACTGCTGCTGTTGATGCCGAGTGCCAGCCTCCACCGCCATGCTGACACAATCATCCTTCTCCTCCTCCTCATCCTCTTCCTGTGTGATGGTTGGCACAGCAGGAACACTGTCTGGATAAAGGGGGCCTTGAGAGGCAAGGAAGTCCTCCTCTTCCTGCCTCTGTTCTGCCTCAAGTGCCCTGTCCATTATTCCATGCAGTGTATGCTCCAAGAGGTGGACAAGAGGTACAGTGTCACTGATGCATGCACTGTCACTGCTCACCATCCTTGTGGCCTCCTCAAACGGTGACAGGACAGTGCATGCATCCCTGATCATGCCCCACTGGCGTGGTGAGAAAAAACCGAGCTCCCCTGACCCTGTCCTGGTGCCGTAGTTGCACAGGTACTCATTGATGGCCCTCTGCTGCATGTGCAACCGCTGCAGCATGGCCAACGTTGAGTTCCACCAGGTGGGCATGTCACATATAAGGCGGTTCTTGGGCAGGTTCAACTCCTTTTGGAGCTCAGCCAGCCGAGCACAGGCATTAAATGATCAGCGGAAATGCACACAGACTTTCCTGGCCTGCTTCAGGACATCCTGTAAGCCCGGGTACCTGCCCAAGAACCGCTGCACCACCAGGTTAAGGACGTGAGCTACACAGGGCACATGGGTCAGTTGTCCCTGTCGGAGGGCGGAGAGGAGGTTGGTGCCATAGTCGCAAACCACCATTCCTAGCTTAAGCTGGTGTGGCGTCAACCACCTCTCGGCCTGCCCCTGCAGAGCTGACAAAACATCCGCCCCAGTGTGACTCCTGTCCCCCAAACAAACCAGCGCAAGCATGGCATGGCATCGTTTTGCCTGCGTACTTGCGTAGCCCCTGGAACGCCTACGGAGCACCGCTGGTTCTGAGGACAGAGCACTGGAAGAGGCCATGGAGGAAGAAGAAGAGGAGGGGGTGGAGGAGAGAGGTGTGTCACAATCAATAGTAGCATTTTGGAGGCGTGGTGGCGGAACAACCTCCAACACTACTGCACCTTGTCCTGCATCCTTCCCAGCTGCCAGAAGAGTGACCCAATGGGCTGTGAAAGACAGGTAACGTCCCTGTCCATGCCTGCTGGACCATGAGTCAGCGGTAATATGCACCTTACCGCTGGCCGCCCTGTCCAGCGAGGCAAGGACATTGCCTTCCACATGCCGGTAGAGAGCCGGAATCGCCTTCCGTGAGAAAAAGTGGCGTTTGGGGACCTGCCACTGAGGAACCGCACATTGTACAAACTCACGGAAGGGGGCAGAGTCTACCAACTGAAAAGGCAGCAGTTGAAGTGCTAGCAATTTAGCCAAGCTAGCATTCAACCGCTGGGCATGTGGATGGCTGGGAGTGAACTTTTTCGCCGGTCTAGCAGCTGGGGCAGGGACATTTGCCTGCTATAATCGGACGTGGGTGTACTGCTAGCAGAGTGCCCGGAAGCACTTGGCTGTGACACACCTAATTCTACACCTTCATTCCTCTCAGAGCAGGTTTCAGAGAGGACTGAAGGTCTAGTGGGGTTGGAGATGCCAGCTGATGAGGAGCAAGGAGAGGTCCGCTTTGTTCTTTGGTGTGGGTCTTTGAGGTACGCTTGCCAACGAGCTGCATGGCAGGTCAACATATGTCTGGTCAAGCATGTGGTGCCCAAGCGGCTGATGTTTTGGCCACGCGAGATACGCTTGAGACATATGTTGCAAATAGCAGCGGTGCGATCTGATGCACTCGTCTCAAAAAAGGCCCACACCAAAGAACTTTTAGAATAACGCGCAAAGGCAGCGCCCTGCACAGGCGGAGCTCTGCGGTGTGATTTAGTCGGTGTGCTGCCCCTAAGCTGGCCCCCGGAGGGCATCCTGCCTCATTGGACATGTGCCTCCTCCTCCTCTCTCCTACCAGGCACCCACGTGGAGTCAGTGCCCTCATCATCCCCTCCCTCTTCATCGCTGTAGCAAACCTGGCAATATGCTGCAGCTTGTGGAACATGACTGCCAGATTGCTGTCCTTCTTGAGCATCCCCTCTCTCTGCATTCACGCTACTGCCTTCCTCTAGCTGAGTGTCATCATCAGAGCCTACAAAACACTGGGCATCCTCCTGGAGCATGTACCCAACACTGTGCTCAAAGAGTTCAGGAGACTCCTCAGGAGGACGTGGTGGGTCTAGGGAAGGAGTCACTGATGATGACATTGAGATGAGGGAAGACGATGCGTTGGCAGCTGCTTTGCTAGTACCCTGAGACTGGGTGAGAGAGGATGAGGAGGATGAAGAAGGCTTGGTCATCCACTCTACCAAGTCGTTGACATGTTGCGGTTCAACATGTCCAGCTGCCGAAAAGAAGGACAAGCGTGTCCCATGGCCACGTGCTGATGACAATGCACCGCGTCCACGACCAGCACTGTTGTCTCTAGACACAGAGCCTGCTTGCCCTCTTTTATCGGCTCGTGCCTGTCTGCCTCTCCTTGCTGGCCTTCCAGACATGGTAATGGCTTGAAGGGAGTTGGGTAAAACAGCAGTTGGGTAGTGTATATTGTGCTGGAGGCACACAACATCCACTAACTCCTGCAGATGCCTTTATTATAGAACACCAGAGCAAAAGGGGTATACTGTACTGGAGGCACACAACACCCACTAAGCCCTGCAGATGGCTCTATTAGAGAACAGCAATAAAGGGTAGATACAGGTGTATATTGTGCTGGAGGCACACAACACCCACTAACTCCTGCAGATGCCTTTATTTAAGAACACCAGAGATAAAGGGGTATACTGTACTGGAGGCACACAACACCCACTAAGCCCTGCAGATGGCTCTATTAGAGAACAGCAATAAAGGGTAGATACAGGTGTATATTGTGCTGGAGGCACACAACACCCACTAACTCCTGCAGATGCCTTTATTATAGAACACCAGAGATAAAGGGGTATACTGTAATGGAGGCACACAACACCCACTAAGCCCTGCAGATGGCTCTATTAGAGAACAGCAATAAAGGGTAGATACAGGTGTATATTGTGCTGGAGGCACAAAACACCCACTAACTCCTGCAGATGCCTTTATTATAGAACACCAGAGATAAAGGAGTATATACAGATGTATACTGTGCTGTGCTGGAGGCACACACAACTTCCAATAACTCCTGCAGATGGCAGATGGCTCAAATAGAGAAGAGCTATGTAGGTGGATATAGCGGTGTGTACTGGGTACAGAGCACGCAGACAGCACGCACAAGCTCCTAACGCTACTGACTGCAAGCTCTATTATAAAAGATAGATCACTAGCTATATAGGTGAGGTGAATATAGCGGCGTATACTGCGGTCAGGGCACGCAGACAACAACCACTACAGAAGAGCAAGATCGAAAATCGGCCGATAACGATCGGTGTATACTGTGTTGAAGGTACACAGAACACCCACTAACTGCTTCAGACGCCAACACACTACACAAGGCCGCCGCGCTTGCGGCCTTATATAGTGTGGGGCGTGTACTACACAGCCTGAGCTATGATTGGCCACAGGCATCCTGCCTGTGGCCAATCATGGCTCTCCTCGCTGCTGGCGCTGTGATTGGCCAAGCATGCGGGGTCACAGTGCATGCTTGGCCAATCATGAGCCAGCAATGCACTGCGATGACGCAGTGCATTGTGGGCCGTGAGCGCCACACGAATTTGGCGCGAACGGCCCATAATGTTCGGAATTCGCAGAATGGGCAAACAGCCGATGTTTGAGTTCGACTCAAACACGAAGCTCATCCCTAATGCTCAGAATAAATTCTGAGAGGGAAGCGCTCAGTCAGGTAAAACTAGCATTCGTAATCGATATAACACATTCTTCATGCTGCAATGTTAAAAATTGTTTAATGCGGCACATTTTCTTTTTCTTTATAATGCTACAAGAATTAAGTTGTTTTGCTGCTCATATTCACACACACTTCTCCCAAACGTATTTCTTTATTCTTTTTACTCATTTCATCAATACAATATTTTAATTCGTAAGATCTCCCCAATCATTTTTTTTTTTGGTGTACATTTTGTGGTTGGTTTTTTAATCAAGATCTCCTTTTTTGACATTTTCCTCATCTTCGTAATTTTTTTGCTGTGTTTTGTGTGTCAACTTACCACAACACCATTATTATCTTTTTATTTTATTGTTTTCTTTTTTAATCTCGAGGAGGTTGTTTGGTGTTGGTGCCCCTTGTTATTAATTTGACTTTGTATTTTTGAAATGTTCCTGCCTACTCACAAATAAACTGTCCCTTTTGAAGTGAAACACATAGGCAAGTATTTCTTGAACCAAAAAAAACTTTTATTTAGGTGCCATAAACAAATAAAGAGGGAGGCAGCACTGGAGAAACTGGGGAGATTAGCGAAGCCTTTGGCCCCCAAGGCACACATCAACTATTTAAATGCAAAAATTGGTGGCCTGAGGAGTACATATCTGAGGGAGAACAGTCTGATCCAGAAGTCCAAAAAGCCCGGACCAGCAGCAGATGACATCTATGTCCCCAGGCTGTGGTCATACAAGAGCCTGCATCTTCTGTCAGACCAGACTTAACCCAGGTCATCACTCCCTGGTCTTCCTTCCACGTTTCCTTCCAGGCTGTGGCTGTGGTGCTGGAGGTGTGGCAGAAGGAGGAGGAGGAGGAGCATGGTCCAAGTCACACAAGTGTGTTGTTTGTGTAATTTAGCCCTTCAACCCCTTATTTAGAGTTTGTATAATTAGCTCCTCACACATGAGGTGTTGCCCCTCCTCCATTTGCTGCAGTTTGCACGCAGCCAAGGTGGCAAAGGCCTCTTGATATGTGGGGGTGGCTTTGAAGGCCGCAGAAGCCTCCCCAATTAGCTTGAGCGCTGACTCCTCCACATTCCCCCCCCTTTCTGGCCCTTTTGGGTGGAAGGCGGAGGGGAGGGACTTGTGATTGAGTCAGGGTCCTAGGCCTGCCCACCTCTTGGCTGCCACTTACCCCTACCTCCTCCTGGCTGCCACATTCCACAGCCACCTCCTGGCTGCCGCATTCCACACCCTCCTCCTGGCTGAGGTCTTCCTGTGTATGAAAAAGGGACATAGTTTTCGTTTTTGGTTCATCAAATACACACAATTTTCAGTTCTTGAATGTTGCAAATTGTTAACAAATAGAAAAGACTTAGCCCTTGTACACACGGTCGGAGATTCAGACGGAATGTGTCCTATCAGACCGTTTTGTTGGACTGTGTGTGGTCTGCATCAGACTGTTTGAGTCGGAATATCCGACGGACCAAGTTTTCCAACTTGCCGGTAAAATTTTCCGACAAAATGCTCCTATCGGACATACTCCGATCGTGTGTAGCCTACTCCGACGGACAAAGTGTCACACATGTTCAGATCAAATTCCTAGACCAAAGCTATTGGCTACTAGCCTGAACGTAGTCCCGTCTAACGAAATAACGTCATCACGTTATGTACAATCGGATTTTCCGACAACTTAGTCCGACTGTGTGTATGCAACATCACTTCCGGGCCTCTTCCGGAATTAATCCGTCGGAATTACTCTCCGACCGTGTGTACAAGGGCTAAGACTGAGCCCAGCATTTTTCATTGTTGGCCCAAATATTTTGGACACTACTATCTATTGATATGTAAAACACTTTCTAAAATCAGCAATTAGTGAGCAAAAATCAAGTTAACATCATTCATTTTTACTCCAAAAATATGCAGAACAATACTATACCTGGCTCAAGCTGGGCTCCTCCACACCTTCCTCACTGGAAGGCCCAGGCTGGGCGTCGGAAGCCTCAGCAGGGGTGGAGTGAAGCGTAGAAGGAAGCGTGGAAGGAAGAGTAGAGAGGGATTCCCTGACCTCAGCCTGGTCTGACAGAAAATGCATCCTCTCATAGTATCACAGTCCAGGAGGAGGAGATTTAAAGCCTCAAATATGTATTTTGGAGAGATTTTGGAGATGCTGGACATATTGAAGAGGAACGACTATTATGGGAAATATGGATCTTACCCAAACCCAAATGTCAGAAAGGCCAAGATCATGACAAAAGTTGTGAAGAGTCTTCAGAAGAATTTTGGGGTACGACGATCCATGGATCAACTGAGAAAATGCTGGTCAGACCTGAAACTGAGGGAGCACAATCAGTACAAAAGGATCAAGCGAGTTCTTCAAAAAAAGTAAGTAGTTGTCGGGTGTTCATATTATTATTATTGCTTGCATACTGCTCCATGTGCTTTGATTTATTAATGTTGTACAGTTTAAAATGGCCACTTTCATGTTCATGGGTTCAGTCGTTCGTAATAAACATCGTTCGTTAGCCCACTCCAAAGACGATGTTTTGGCAAGTTGCACTTGACTACATTTGTTCACAAAACAAGTATTCCAGCTTTACAAAGTGTCAAAAATAATGTTTTCAGCTTTGAACTCTGCCAAAAAACACAATTGTACTGCACTTCCAAGCAATGTTTCATATTCCTATTTCTGCCCTCAAATATCAGTGTGCTAAGTATTCCTCTTTTACATTCTCATAGGGGAGAGAAGACTAGGGACATCTGAGGACACCGGGGACTCCACACCTCCCAAAGAAGGGGAAATACCAACACCAGAAGCAGAGGAGGAAGGAGAGATTGTAGAGATTGGCAAAATTGGCACCACAACAGGTGAGTGTCTGAGACCACAGCTTTAGGTAAGCTAATCAATGTATGCCTGCATATTTATAATACACTGTGTTTTTTTGGTTTATTTTTAGGTGATGTGGATGTTGCGGAAGAAGAATCGCATTTTACCAGTGAAAGTGCCCAGATCATCATCAGGGAGATAATGGGGTACAATCGCGATTTAGATAATCTCAAGAAAAACATCAATGATGTTCAACAAAAAATGAAGAACATCATTGATGTTTTAGGGAGAATCTGAAACGCCCAAAACTAGCTAGCATCCATTTTAATTTTTCAAAAACACTTTTATATTTTTAGAAAAGCCACATTTGGAAGATGCACACAGTGTATCAACATGTGCTATCTCCAATCATGGGGGATCAATGTTCGTGTTTTGTGGGTGCAACCCCCTCCTTGCTACTAAAGTGGCTGAGATGAAGGGGTTGCACCCCCAAAACACGCACATTGATCCTCCATGATGGGAGATAGAACATGTTGACATTAGGCATGGGATCAAGAGGAAAATGCCTAGTTGGATTCACAATTTGTGTGAAAATTTGGCTTTTACAGGGGTGACACCCCATGTGATGAAGGCAATATCAACACAGTTTCTACATACTCATGTCTGATATTGTCTTCACTTTTCAAAGTTGAACTATGTAAGTTCCTGTGTTCTGTATATTATGCTTTGATACATGTCTGTTTACACAAAAACGCCAAGTTATATAAATGTTAATAAAAATAATGTTTTATATACACCAAATATGTTGGTTTGTTGTAAAGCCCTTTTCTAAATGCACATGTGAATGTGCTTTGAGTAAAAAGTTTAATTATGAACAATGTGCGGCCTTTTTCAATGCGCAAAAGCAGTATTTGTAGTACAGTTGTTGCTTTCTGTGACAATGGGTGTTATTTACTATTACTAAAGGCAAATCCACTTTGCACTCCAAGTGCAGTTTCAGGTGCACTTTTGCAGTGCACTTGGAGTGCATAGTGGATTTGCCTTTAGTAAATAACACCCACAGTGCTTTTTACATTTCCCCAATCACGCCATTTTTATGACCCCCACACATTTCTGTCATGGTGCTGAAAATGAGCAACAAAAACAAGGTGTGTGTAGCAGACCCTCAACATAATAATATTATCTGAAGAAGAGGCTGTCACCTCATCTCGCACAGAAATTGGGTTTGCACTGTTGTAGAAAAAAGCCCAAAAAAACACAAAAAACCTAGAAGACACCTAAAACAAAGCTAAGCAGTAAATGAAAACAAAGATTATTGGAGTTGAATTGAAAGAAAAAATTATAAAAAAAATGCCTCTCAGACATTGTCTGGCATATCATTGGCCCTCCTACCCACAAAGTACTCCATATATCTTGTTCTGACCTCATGGGCGCTTTGGGGGGGCAAGCCAGGAAGGCCAGCTTTAAGGGCCATCAGGTTGGCATGTTCAGGCAAGTCTGCATCAGGCCCAACTGAGGCCACATAGTTTGGTGAGTGTTTTTTCAAAAAATTGTGCAGAATGCAGCAAGAAAAGCACAATATGATTGAGTTTATATTCCGCCATGTGGATTGGAGTCAAAAATAGGTGGAACCGGCTGACCATTATCCCGAAAGTGTTCGCCACTACTCTTCTGGCTCTGGCCAGCCGGAAATTAAAAATCCTCTCGTCCGGGGTGAGGGTCCTCATCAGGAAAGGCTGTATCAGATGGTTTGCCAGAGCAAAAAAAAACAAAGGGGAGTCCTTCCACATTCTCCTCTGGAGGTGGCAAGCCCAAACTTCCACTCTGAAGATGCCAGTAGAACTCCGTCTGTGCAAAAACTCCACCATCCGACATCTGTCCGTTTTTTCCCATGTCCGCATACAGGAAGCCATATGTCGCTGACACCACCGCCAACATCACAATACTATTATACCCCTTGTAATTATAATAGTAGGACCCCGGGTTGGGGGGTGGGATGATGCGGACATGTTTCCCATCAATTGCACCTCCACAATTGGGAAAGTCCCAACAGGTGGCAAAGTGGGAGGCCATAGTCTGCCATTCCTGTGGCGTTGAAGGAAACTGTGGAGTCAAGCAAGAAACAAAAATAGTCATTGTGAACATCAACATTGCAAGCAGATTAGACACAACATTTTTTGGCCAAGATCAGTATAACATTTTTGGAAATGAGTATTTAAAGCCAAAAGTATAAGGCCCCTGTCAGGGTTTCTCCCGCACAAAACGGGCGGATGCGCAGGTGCGGGTACGCGATGTGCGCGTACGCGTGCGCGGTGTTCGCGTACGCGATCGCGACGTTCGCGTGCACGCCTGCGGCGCGCTATTCGCGCGTGCGCGTCGTGCGCGTTAGCGCAGTTTGGCGCCAGTGGGCCTATTTAAAGAAGGCTGCTGCATCTACTCGGTGCTGTTTGTCTGCAGCTCTGTACCTGAACTACTTGCTATCTGCCTGCTGTTGTGATATCTGACCCGGCTACCGTCTGACCTCGCTGACCTCTCCTGCTCTGACCCCGGCCTGCCTGACCTTGCTTCGGACTGTACCTTTGTTGCCGAACCTCTGCCTGCCTGCACTTCTCTTCTGCCTGCTGTACTTACCTGCCTGCTTATCCATTGTGACCCGGCCCGCCTGACTATTCTTCTGCTGTTCAAGTGTGCTGCACCCAGTCCTTGCTGCCACTGCCTTGCCTGCTGATCGCTGCCTGCCTGTCTACCAACTTCTCTGCAGTTCCAGCATCCAGAAGAACCAGACGCTGCTTCCAGTCAGACACTCCTACCCCGCTGCGCTCACGGGGCCACTGTCTCCATTCCAGTGGTCCCTGAACCAGAGCTGTAAGAGAAGTCTTCTTCCATTAAGTCGGGCTCATCACCAGGAAACCTAACAGTACAAACAGCCCCATGACTGAGCCTGCGGGAGAAGCTTCTGCCATGAAGGAGATCTGCACCCACTTAGCAGCCCTTACACAGGCTGTGAAGTCGCTCCAAGAGGGATATACCAGACTGGAAGAGCAAGTTCAACACCTTTCCGGTACCAGTCCTTCCACCTCAGCATCACCTCCTCTTCATACTCAGCCTGCTACCCAGCCTGCAGTGGTGATGCTCCCTCCTGAACCGAGAGTACCTTTTCCAGAAAGGTTCTCAGGAGACCGATCCAAGTTCCGGGCCTTTCGTAATGCCTGTCAGCTATACTTTGCCCTCCAACCCAGGACTTTTTCACTTGAAGCTACCAAGGTGGGGTTTGTGATATCGCTACTACAGGGAGAACCCCAGACGTGGGCCCACCGTCTCCTGGAGGGTTACAGTGCTATTACCCATTCCCTTTCTTCATTCTTTGAGGCTATGGCACAGCTTTATGAAGATCCTCAGCGAACTGCCACAGCCGAATCTGCTCTGTCTGCGCTCCAGCAGGGCCGTCGTGCGGCCGAGGACTATGTTACTGACGTTCGGCACTGGAGCGCAGACACCCAATGGAATGACTCTGCTCTAAGACATCAGTTCCGCATGGGCCTCTCTGAGGGACTGAAAGATGAACTGGCCCGTGTCGGCATCCCGGACTCTTTGGAGGAGTTGATCACCTTGGCCATACAAATTGACCGTCGACTTCGGGAACGGCGGGCCGAGCGCTCAACTCAGCCCCAGCGCTCGAATTGGATGACTGCAAGGGTTCCTATTCCCGCCTTCTGTCCTCAGCCTGCTCTGCAAAGGGACCCTGCCAGTCCTGCTCCTGACACTCCTGAGCCAATGCAGCTGGGATTGATGCGTCCCACCTTGTCTCCAGAGGAACGTGCCCGTCGTCGCCAGCTGAATTTGTGCCTTTACTGCGGGGGGTCCGGACATTATGTTAACAACTGCCCTGTTAAGACACGTAAGTGCCTTTCCTCTGTGTCTCCTGTTCCTGTTTCCATGCCAGCCAGCACAACCCACCTTGCTCTCCCTCTCTCATTGCAGTTCCAGGGAAGGACGGTCTCCACCAGCGCCATCATTGATTCTGGGGCTTGCAGTTGTTTTGTCGATGCCACCTTTGCCAGTCTGCAAGCCTTGCCCCTTCAGAAGAAAACCCACGGACTGTCTGTGTTCTTGGCTGATGGGTCCCGCATCAAATCGGGGCAAGTAACCCAAGAGACGCTACCCTTGATGGCTTGTACCCCTTCCCAGCACAAGGCGCTCCTCACCCTTGATGTGATTTCTTCCCCTCTATTTCCTGTGATCCTGGGCATCCCCTGGCTTCAGGCCCATAATCCCTGCATCAACTGGGCTACAGGGGAGATCAAGTTCCAGTCCAGCTACTGCCAAGAGCACTGTCTTTGTGTGAATTCTGTTGTGCCCTCTACCCTTCTTTGCCTTGATTCTGATCAGGACTTATGCCAGCTGGTGCCTGAACCATACCATGAATTTTTAGATGTTTTCAGCAAGCGAGGAGCAGACACACTTCCACCACACCGCCCCTATGACTGCCCTATTGAACTTCTTCCAGGAGCTGAGATTCCGTTTGGGCGTATCTTCCCCCTGTCTGAAAAGGAGCAGGAGGCCTTAAAGGTTTATATTACAGAAAACTTGGAGAAGGGGTTCATTCGTCATTCCACCTCCCCAGCAGGCGCTGGAATATTTTTTGTGACCAAGAAAGACCAGTCGCTCCGGCCCTGCGTGGACTATCGTGAGCTTGATAAGATCACGGTCAAGAACCGTTACCCTCTTCCTCTGATGCCGGAGCTCTTTCAGAAACTGAGATCAGCCACGATTTTCTCCAAGTTGGACTTAAGGGGGGCTTACAACCTGGTTCACATTCGGGCTGGGGACGAATGGAAGACAGCATTCAGGACCGGTTTCGGGCATTACGAATACCTGGTCATGCCCTTTGGCCTTTGTAATTCTCCTGCCACCTTCCAGCATCTTATTAATGATGTGTTCAAGGACTTCCTGGACATTTTTGTGATCGTCTACTTGGACGACATTTTGATTTTTTCGGGGTCTCTCGAACAGCATCGGGGTCACGTGGGCAGGGTGCTACTCCAGCTCTGTCAGCATGGACTGTAAGCTAAGGCTGAGAAGTGTAGCTTTGAGCAACGGAACATCCAATTCCTCGGGCTTGAGATCTACCCGGCCGGCATCAAGATGGATCCTCAGAAGGTTTCCGCTGTTCTGGACTGGCCTGCACCTACGGATAAAAAGGGGGTACAATGTTTTGTGGGCTTTGCAAATTTTTACAGAAAATTTATTAAGGGATTTTCCGCCATAATTGCCCCCATTACCCAGTTGACAAAACAGTGTGTACGCTTCCACTGGGGGTCGGAAGCCCAGGAGGCCTTTGAGAGACTCAAAAGACTGTTCACCTCTGCCCCCATCCTCAGCCACCCAGATCCTTCCCTACCATATATTCTTGAAGTCGACGCTTCCAAGTAGCTGTGGGGGCAGTTGTGTCCCAGAGGCAAGGCGGCAACAATTTGATGCACCCCGTAGGGTTCTTCTCCCGAAAGCTTTCCCCTGCCGAGAAGAATTATGATGTCGGTGACCGTGAATTACTCGCTATCAAATCTGCCTTGGAGGAATGGAGGTACTTGTTGGAAGGTGCAGTTCATCCAGTGCTGATCTACACCGACCACAAGAACCTCGAATACCTGAGGACTGCCAAGCGTCTGAAGCCCCGACAGGCCCGTTGGGCCCTGTTTTTCTCACGTTTCTGTTTCCACATTACTTACTGTCCCAGATCTAAAAATGTGAAACCAGACACGCTCTCGCGTATGTACGATTGCCCCAAAGACCTTGCTGCTCCAGACACTATACTACCTGTGAGTACCTTTCTACTTGTGCAACCAGACTTGCTGGCACAGATCAGGGAGGCATCCACTAATTCACCTGCACCACCAGAGGTCACACTGATTTCCAGAGGGGGTCTTCTATGGAAGGAGAGACAAGTTTTTGTGCCTGAAAGCATCCGGATTAAAGTTCTAGCCCTCCTCCATGATCACCCGTTAGCAGGACACTTTGGGCCCCGTAAGACCTTGGAATTGGTACAGCGTACCTTCTGGTGGCCCGGCCTGAAGGATTTCTGCAAGAAGTATGTCGACTCCTGTCCTGTGTGCATCCAGAGCAAGGCAACAAGGAATCGGGCCTGGGGACTTCTGAAGCCTCTTCCTGCACCTGATCGGCCTTGGAGGATGATCACGATGGACTTTATTGTCGAGCTTCCCTGCTCTGAAGGTTGCACGGCCATTTTTGTGGTTGTAGATAGACTGACTAAGATGGCCCATTTCTTGCCCTTGAAAGGGACTCCATCTGCTCCAGAGATGGCCGTGTCTTCATAAAGGAGATAGTCAGACTGCATGGAGTACCTGCTAACATCGTGTCTGACAGGGGGGTCCAATTCACCTCCCGGTTTTGGAGGGCCCTGTGTGAGTGTTTGAAGAACGAGCTGGCTCTGTCATCTGCCTACCACCCCCAGACCAATGGACAAACTGAGCGTACCAACCAGACCCTGGAGCAGTACATTAGATGTTTCACGTCCTTTGTCCAGGATGATTGGGTATCTCTGCTGCCCCTTTGCGGAGTTTGCCTACAACAACGCTAGTCATTCAGCCACAGGGCAGTCCCCGTTTTTTGCTAATTACGGGTTTCACTTAACCTTTCTGCCTGACTTTCTTCCAGAGTCACCAGTTCCAGCGGTTCAGGACACAGTGACCTTCCTCAGTCATAACAATCTGGTGTTACAAGAGGCGGTATCCAAAGCTCAAGCAGACAGCAAGAAGGCCTTTGATCGTAAGAGAAGAGGGGAAGATAACCTGCAGGTCGGAGATCAGGTATGGCTTTCCACGAACAATCTTAAATTAGCCTGTCCTTCTAAGAAACTTGCGCCCAAATTTTTGGGACCCTTTCCTGTAAAGAGAAGGATTAATGAGGTGTCGTATGAGTTGGTCTTGCCTGATTCAATGAAAATCCACCCGGTCTTTCATGTGTCCTTGCTGAAGCCCTCGGTGCCCGATCCCTTCCCGGGTAGAAGTTCCAGACCACCTCAACCCATTTTTATCGATGGTAGCGAAGAGTATGAGGTGGAGGCTATCCTCGATTGTAGAAGGAGACAAGGTCAGAGACAGTTTTTGGTTAAGTGGAAGGGGTACGGTCCAGAAAGTAATTCATGGGAACCCGATGGTAATTTGCATGCCAACAGACTGGTCCGTGCCTTTTTCTCTGCTCATCCGGAAAAGAGGCACCTTGTGGGCACCTGGAGGTTGCCCCTTGTGGGGGGGCAATGTCAGGGTTTCTCCCACACGAAACGGGCGGATGCGCAGGTGCGCGTACGCGATGTGCGCGTACGCGCATGGTGTTCGCGTATGTGATTGCGACGTTTGCGGTGTTCGCGTGCGCGGCGCGCGGTTCGCGCGTGCGCGTCGTGCGCGTTAGCACGGTTTGGCGCAAGTGGGCCTATTTAAAGAAGGCTGCTGCATCTACTCAGTGCTGTTTGTCTGCAGCTCTGTACCTGAACTACTTGCTATCTGCCTGCTGTTGTGATATCTGACCCGGCTACCGTCTGACCTCGCTGACCTCTCCTGCTCTGACCCCGGCCTGCCTGACCTTGCTTCGGACTGTATCTTTGTTGCCGAACCTCTGCCTGCCTGCACTTCTCTTCTGCCTGCTGTACTTACCTGCCTGCTTATCCATTGTGACCCGGCCCGCTTGACTATTCTTCTGCTGTTCAAGTGTGCTGCACCCAGTCCTTGCTGCCACTGCCTTGCCTGCTGATCGCTGCCTGCCTGTCTACCAACTTCTCTGCAGTTCCAGCATCCAGAAGAACCAGCCGCTGCTTCCAGTCAGACACTCCTACCCTGCTGCGCTCACGGGGCCACTGTCTCCATTCCAGTGGTCCCTGAACCAGAGCTGTAAGAGAAGTCTTCTTCCATCAAGTCGGGCTCATCACCAGGAAACCTAACAGCCCCCATATAAGATTCCTAGCCCCCCATCTCCCCCCCATCTGATGGGCCATTGTAAAAAATTATGGGGGGGGATGTTTTGGATAGATAACACTCTCCACTTTGAGAGCTGAATGCATAATAATGTGTGATACTTTGGCCAGCCCCTCCTTACTTACACTATTTGCATCCCAACAGACAGGTAAGAAGTGTCATAATGCAAAAAAAACAAAAAATAATGAACAAATGGAAGCAAATTTTTACATTCTGCTATTACCTATAAAGATAATAATAGCAGAAAAAAAACTTAAAACAGTAGTATTTGAAAGTATTGAGGCAGGCCCTTGCACTACATGCTTTGGTGAATTCATCCATAAATCTGACAACAAGAGAGGTAGGTATAGTGTGTATTGGGTTTGGCAAAATCAGCAGATAGAGGATTGCTATCAGCTGACCTAGCAGTTGGGGGGAGGGGGTTCCTAATGAGTTTGGCCCACCCAAAAAAACCTCTGGCACTACTATACTCCATACTATATATTGGAGCTGACAAAATGCATTGCTAAGTGACTAGGCTATAGGTTTATGGGCCCAGAAGAGCATGCTGGGGAGGTTAGTGAAGGCAAATATGTATGAAGGACAAAAAGGAACTTTAAAAGCTTCCAGCATGCACAAGGACAAAGGGGCACAGCATATCAATTACAGCATATTGCAATCATGGTAATTAGGAAATGAGGAAAGAAATACAATACATTAGCAAACATTAAATACATAGAATGTGATGTTAAAGGATAAAACTTACCTTAATATAGTCCTTCTGCAGGACCTGAATTATGGCAGAACAGGTCTCTGGAATAATGATTCCCAGAGCCTGGGGGGAGATGCCTGTCGAGAACTTGAGGTCCTTGACTTCTCCCTGTCACCAAGTACCGCAACGTGGTGATGAGCCTCTGCTTCGGAGTGATGGCTTGCCACATGCAGGTATCCTGCTTGCTGATATAAGGGGACAGCAAAGCCAGCACACGGTGAAAAACGGGGTCCGTCATCCATAGATAATTCCTGAAATCTTCAGGATTATTCTCCCGTATCTCACAAAGCAAAGGCATGTGCGAGAATTGGTCACGCTGGAGCAAAAAATTCTCGCTCCATGAACTCACCCTCGCCCTATTCATAGACTGGGCTTGTGTTAAACCTAAAAGCCCAACACCAAGCCCCTGCACAGCACGAATTCTACGATGAATATGTACACGAAACATGGCTTCAAAACGGTTGGCTAGTCAGAACGGACTAGCAGAAAGCACCGATAAACAGCAAGGCCTGAAAGAATGAACTGAAAACCAGAAACGAGCGGACAATGAGCACTGAAAATCAAAGTGTACTATGCCAAGATATAGTCCGCAATGACCAACAAATGCAAACTGACCACATGCACTGATAAGCAGATACGCAAGTACAAACTGAAAAGCAGTAACGATCTGAAGCACAAATCTGAAAAGCGCGAATCGTCTATAATGCTTAAAAAGTGCTAGCTGGAGTTTGGCTTCAATTTGTTAGTGTATGTAAATCTCCTAGTGCACCTAACACTCCCCCTCCCCCCCGAATAATAGTTCTGCTGTCCAAAGGTGTCTCTGTTGCTCTTTCATCCAGAATGTAGGCACCCTAATACAGCAAGTGTTACTGGCCAGATCCCCAGGTGAAAACAGGGAAAAAAACTAAAAGTAAAGAAAACAAATGCAGCCACCACATCTAATGATTAGTAAGACTCAATGTATTAAATTTCTGGTTTTGGGCTTAGTACCACTTTAATGTCCAATTCCAGCTAAAAAGTTTTTTTTTTGTGTGTGTTTTTTTGGGGGGAGAAATTTTATTGCTGTTTCTGTAGATATTGGGGGGATTTTTTAATTAACTATTTGGTTACTGAGAGAGGAAGATCCCTCCAATGGTGGTACAAAAAAAGAATACTTTTTTGGAAAGTAAAGCAGTGAAGGGTGAGATCCACTGTCAGAAGTTTGTTGGGGAACCTCAGTTTCTTTGTGGTCATTACCAGGGGTTGCCTAGAACCTGAAAATTACTTCAAGGCTTTCTCTAGAAATAAAAAAAAAAAGGCTGCCTTAACAAGTTTTGCAGCCAAATTTGGTTAACACCTACATCATATTTGCTACACGTTCTAATTCTTATAGCATACTATAACAAAGTAAAGAGCATCTAAATTGGTTGCTGCTAACCAATTTAGATGCTCTTTAGATAACCCCAGCACTGAAAAAACTACTTAGTTCTCTTTGTTTATGAGGGGGTTGGTTAGCTGTTTGTCACAATCAGCTCTGTCTGTACTGTGCTGTCAGATCTCATTATCAGTTGTAAACTAGATTTGAACACCACCTGTTCTAACAAAGGGATAAAGATTTAGGCTAGGTTCACACTTATGTGGGTGTGGGAATGCATGTAAATCGCACCCTAAAACATCGTCAGACAAAACACGCTGTTCTTTAATAGATGGGGGAGCCTTGCCATTAAAAGAGGAATTCATTTTTTTTTTTAAATCATTCTTACCTAGGTGGATGCAGCATTGATACGATGCTGCATCTGTCCCCTAGTGCCACTAAGGGTGAGAACTGAGTAATCAAAGACCGCTGATCACTCAGTTCTCCCTGTCGCTCTGAGCAGAGAGTTGGTGACTGTCAGTCATGGCTCTCTGCTCCCCTCCTCACTGGCTCAGGCTGTCGGCAACTCACTGAGAGGCTGAGCCAGGTGCCGGTCCACTCTCCTGGGTGGATTCCAAACATGTGGTTGCAATCTTTCCCAAGCCTGGACCGACTCTGTGGCATCAGCCGATAGTGAGCTTCAGCCTGCTGTCAGTTGAAAATGGATCACATGAGTGGAGAACGAACTGCATTTTTGTAATTTACAGGCGAAGTCTAGCCAAACGAGCTTTGGCTGTACTTCTCCTTTGATTCCTAATGGCACTACCACACATCTGAAAATACAGCATGTTCTTTTGCATGAAACCGCATGGTACAAAAGCACTATGCGGTTTCCCTGCAGCTATGGTTTTGAAAAGGTGCTGGTACCTTTTCCCTGCATTTTCCGTAGGTACAGAACCCCACTCAAATTAATGGGCTGAGGTGCCTTCATAAAAGCGGTATGAAGGGAATGTATAGACTTGAACATAGTCTTAGAAGCTGGGCTTCAACATTATAAGAAACTCAGACAGTTCTTAGCCTTTCTAGTGGTACAGACTGTCACTGAACTTGTTCAGAAGTTATTACAGTCTGTCATGACTTATAAGAAACATCCAAAAGTTAAGCATTTTTTTGTATTATTATTTTAGGTATGCTGTTTGAATGGAAACATATAATGAACATATAGTGGGATTTGGTGTTGCTACATCTCATCACTTTTCTTCAAATATCCAGATCTGTCTCTCTGGTCAAGACTGGGCTTGTCTTCTCATATATCGTCCTTGATTTGCTACTTCAATCATACTTTGCTACTAGATTTCCATTATGTGGTCCAGCTCTGGTTGTGACTTGGCTTGGATTTCAGTTCCTTTTTCCTATATCAATGGCAGTGTCATATATTTATGCTAGCTATGTTTTCTGAAAGTTAAATTAAATTGTAGCTTAATAATTATGTAATAGCCAAAGATGGTGTAATTTAAGGAATTATTTGAAGTCAGTAATTCCTTTGGTACTTATTAAAATACTTTTATACTGAATGGAACTTCTTTAGCAATTTGTTTTCACCTAATTACCATGCAAATACTCCAGAGAATTGTCATAGGACATTTTACTGCTAGGTATGTCTGGACAAGTATAACATTGTGTTGAACTCATGGGTATTCACTGTGCTTTAGCCAGGCTATTTCCTATCAGAACAGTGATTAAATATTGAACAAGGAGAAACAGGGTCACAGACCTACTATTTAGCATCATTCAACACATCTTATTCATAGAACATCCATTAAATATCTTAATCAACTTGACATTGAAAAAGGTATGCTGTATACAATCTATATTTTAAGTAGAAGCACATTGCACTGAAGATATAAGTAGTTTGCAAATAAAAAAAAACAATGTTTTGCCCTTTCTTGTTTAACAACTTGCGATTTAAATTAAAGTTTCAATTAAGGAAAATGATTTTACAAACTATAGTAAGCTTAGGTTTGGATAGCAAGGTAAAAGATCATAAAACTTTTCTAGGTGTTATTGCTGATTGTTAGACATGGTCCGAACGACCCTCAGTTCGGTTCGCCACAGAACTTTTGAACATTGCACAAGTTTGGAACCAAATAACGAATACTATTGCAGTCTATGGGAAAAATCAAAAATGCACATTTTTAAGGCTTATATGCAAGTAATTGGGCATACATAATGTATGGGGGTCTGGGTACTGTCGTAGTGGACATGAATCATGAACACAACGTTTTTAAAAATCAAAATTTTTAAATGAGCAGTGATTTACTGATGCTTAAAGTGAAGTCATAAAAATGAAAAATAACAATACAAATGAAAAATTCCTTTAAATATTGTTCCGGGGGGGGGGGGGGGGTCCCCTTAGTCTGCCTATAAAGTAGCACATCTGTACAATACAATAATGACATTTATAAAGCCAAAAAATTTAAATTTTCCCTGCAAGCTTTCTTTATTTTGTAAACAATACCTTGGGGAGCCAGTCTGTATGATGAGGCCACAATTTAGATTAGAGCCTTTAATAGAAGTAGCAGGTGTGAAAAAATTGGTCTTTGGGTATCGGTGACACCTTCACACCGTAACCCTATAGAGGTACTCTTGATAAAAGCAAGAATTGGCCGTGCTGTCAAAAATTTTAATGATATGCTCCGGCCAAACAGTGGCGGAAAAATTGGTCTTTGGGTGTCGGTGGTGCCTTCTCACCGTAACCCTATAGAGGTACTGTTGATGAAAGTAAGAATTTGCCTTGCTGTCAAAAATTGGAATGATATGCACCTGTCAAAAAGGTGTGGAAAAATTTGTCCTTGGATGTTAATCGTGCCTATGAAACCTGCACCAAAAAATGTCTTCCAGATGAAATCAACACCCACAAAGCTAGGCAGCCTAGACAGTCTTTCTGAGATTCCAGATCCAGAAAGCTCTTAATCAGTGACATCGGCATCAGGGGCTTGATAGCTTCTGCTAATCCAGCCCTGATTCATTTTGATAAATGTCAGCCAGTCCAAGAAGTCTGTGGACAGATGCGCTCTCTGTCACAAAACCTCTGGCAGCACTGAATGTCTGTTTGGAAAGCACACTGGATGCAGAGCAGCTCAAATGCATACTGGGAAAGTTATGGCCAGTGATCTATTCTCATTACCCAGTAACCCAGTGGATCGTCAACTCAAAAGCTCTCCATGTCTGCTTTCATCCCTTGATAATCTTCCACCATATGTTGCAGATGCTACAGGCTGACTTCCGGGAATAGTCCAATATCCGATCCAAAGACAGTCCAGGTAAAAGGCAGGCTGAGTTCAGGGAATAGTCCAACATCCAATCCAGGTCATACACAGGGAAATCCTGTTATGGTCTGCACAAGTTTTTGGGTTAAAGCTTTCTACGATCTGCAAGATGTTATATGGATTGAGTCACTGTCTGACAATCTACTGGATCAGTATGTTTAGCTATATCACCATAATTGGATCAGTTATAGAGATTACACTTTCAGTGCTGATATTGCAGAAGCAGAAAAAGTATCTACCTCCAAAGGCTAAATTTATAGGAATGTGAGATGGGGAGTTTTTATCAATTAATCAATAAGAAAATGATAAAGGACAGATGGGTGCAAGAGCAAACTTTTCACACAAGACAAGCCAGGCTGTAAAATAACATCAGCTTCTCTGATCAAACAAACAAGGAGGTCAATCTATTTCTATAATATAGATCATATAGATATAATAAGCATATGGTGAGTTTTTACTCAGACAGCCAGTAAAGCAGAGGCTAATTCAGTGTACCAAAGCAAGGAAAGTTACACATAGGGTGAGTTTTTACACAAAGAGTCAGTAAAACAGAGGTTACTTTACCAAAGTGTACCAAAGTAGGGAGAGTTTCACATGGGGTAAGTTTTCACACAGCCAGTAAAGCAAAGGTTAATTACTGTTTGGCAGTATGTTTTATCCTGTTGGTGGGAGCGCACTGAAGTTCCAATAGTTTATCATGTTCAGAACAGGCTCCATATGAATTACTAATTAGGCAGCTTTAGTAGGCCACATTTTCCATAGGAGAGACCAGGCAGTTTTGGGCAGTGATCCAGTTTGGACAACCAATGGTCCATGAGGTCCACCCATCACATCGAAGAATGAATCATATATTTTATGAGCTTTTTTTTTTAATGTGGAGATGCAGCATCTGCTCATCGCTTTCAAGCAGCATGTGCAGAACTTCTGCCTCTCTGTTTATGCCTGCCGGACATTATAAACACAGGGGATTGCCCAACTTTCTAAGCAGCTACATTAAAAGGGGGATTGAGGGTTTGATGATTTGGTGCACTGAACAATGTAGTGATTTAGTGCCACAAACTGTAATGCACAAGTATGCAGTCATGTGCTGCAAACAAATGGTAGCTTTGCCTGTATCAGGAACACGTTCATGTGGCAAAAAGTGGGTGTGGTCAGTGAAACACTGGGATGGGATAAGAATCCCACCTGACATGGGAGTCCATCTGCGCCCGGAGATTTACCCGGAGGTGAGAGGGCCAGTGCCTCTGAGAGTTCCTCAATCATGAGGGGGCGTTGAGCATGTCTCTATCGGACTGTTCAAGACACGGCAGACTGCACCCCTCAAGGAAGTCTCTAATCTCAGTGGGAGCAGAGGAGACCTTGGATGAATACACCTCTTCTTAGAAAGTTTGAAATGTCGTTACAACTTCCATGTGGTCTTTCACTACCTGGCCAGTGTGGCTTAGGACTGCTGCTATATAAGAGGGGTCTCTACCTGCCTTAGCCATCATGGCCAGCATGTGTCCTGTGTTCTCCCCCTCCTCAAAATATTTCTGTTGTAAAAAGAAACGTTTGTTTTCTGCTTTTGAGGTAGTCATAGCACTGGCCAACTTCTGTGCCTCCAACCACCTCCTTTCGGTGTGGTCAGTCGGATTTGTTACAAGTTCCGCCTCTGCCTCCTTTAATTCCTGCAACACAGAAAGCTCCCATGTCTTGGTCCTGGTCTTTATCGAGAAAATGGCTTTTATGAACTAGCCCCTCAGAAATGCTTTGAGGGCATCCCAGCACATTCCTGAGGCTGCTGTGTTTTTATTAACGGCTATAAAGTCTGCCAAGGCGGCTGGTATTGGGTCTAGTGTAGGAAACAAGGATCGCCAGAATGGATTGATTTTCCAGTGGATATGTTTATCGGGGCCGGCTATATTTATTTTGGCCCAGTATGGAGAATGGTCTGAGACCGTCCTTTGTTCATACTGCGTGTCAGTGATATATGGCAACATCTCCTCATTGCAAAGACCAAGATCAATTCTAGACAATCCCCTGTGAGATGCTGAATGGTAAGAGTGTAATTTAACGATTATGCAACGATTTTTCAAACGCAAGACATCATGCAGTCCCATACTTGTCAATAAGTGAGCAAACGTTGTCGGGCCACCAGTCCCAAACCTGCCCAGGTGGGACATTGAGAATTTATCAAGTTGCGGGTCTAGGTAATTATTAAAGTCACCCACTGGAACATTAGGGTGCAGAGCCATGAATCTTGCTAAGATACTAAGAACCTCTGCAGAGAAGGGAGGGGGCACATACACATTAGCCATTATACAGTCTAAGCCTTCCAGATTGCCCCTCAGAAAAATATACCTCCCCTTGTCGTCTACTACGGAGAGAGAGCATTAAAGAGGACCCCCTGGGGGATCAGTATGCTCACCCCCCGTGAGAACGTAGAGTATACTGAGTGAAATTTCTGGCTGAACAGACGGGCCGAGAACTGCAGAGTTTCTTGCAAACAAATAATTGAGGATCTCAGCCTCTTAGCCACGTGTGTCACCGCAAGCCTTTTCACTCTGTTCCCCAATCCCCTTACATTCCAACTAAGCACAACATGTGCTCTAGCCATGACATCTTATGGTGTAAAAGCCGGCAGTGAGATATACTGCCAGGCTATAACATTGATATGCAGAACTTACAACCGAATCATACCGTTGTATATGTGGAGTGGGTAAAAATAAAAAAATGGAAGTTGTGAAAAAAAAGATTTTTCTTTGCATAAGTGACAGTTCAGGAGTATCTTTGAGGACATCCAGAATTAAGGGAGTCACCCCTCTAGCATTCTGGGTAACGTTCCGGTCTGTGAGAAGAAAACAAAAACAGGCCAACAGGGCCTTTGTAGAAAACTTATTAAGTGGATGAGAGTTTCTGTGTGGGTACCAGGTCCTCTCAAGCCTGGGGGAACATGGCTTAGTGCCTGTAGTTGGTATCATTTGTATGCCTGATTGGGGCGCCGAATAGGTTGGGGTTGGCAGTGTCATTTCCTGACATTGGTGCCCGGCGCGGGTGCACGCGTTTGCGCGTTCTCGTGCGCGCGGGTGCGCGTTCGCGTGCGCTCGCACGGTTACCCGCGCCAGGCGGGCTATTTAAACCCAGTTCTCCCTTCAGATCTTGCTGCTTGATCTACAGCGTTCCTGAGACTATTACCTGAATCTGATCTGTTTGTGTATTGACCCAGCCTGACCTGTGACCTTCCCTGCCATCTGCCTGCGTCTGACCTCCGGCTTGTCTACGACTCTGCACCTGTCTCATCCTCTGGTCCATCCGTGCTCATCCGTTACCGACCCGGCCTGCTCCACGTACCTGCCTCTGTCTGCTGCATCTGTTCCTGTACTGACTGTCTGATTTGACCCGGCTTGCCTGACTTTTCTGCGTGCCTGCCCCTGAGTGATCCATCTGTTCCTGTTGGTCTCCTGCTGTCTACTGGTTCCTGTCCGCTGCCACTGGGGCCTGCTTGTCCAGCTACAGCTCCCGAAGTCAGCCTGATCCATCCTCCGGCTGTTGATCCTGCCAGGCACTCGCGCTACCTTTGACTCCCGTGCCTCCTGTCACCACTATCAGAGGCCGTGAGTCGGGGACGCAAGAGAGGTCTCCTTCTGCATTCCGGGCTCACCACTAGGTACGTGACAGTATCAAGCAGCCATGTCCGAGCCCGGGCAGGGAGCCTCTCCTTTGGATGAACTGTGTTTGCATTTGGCGGGCTTGACCCAGGCAGTTAAAGGTCTTTAAGAAAGCTATTCCCGTTTGGAGGAACGTGTTCAAGCCCTCTCTCCACCAGCTACTGCCCAGGGGTCACCATCTGCCTCTGCCAGCATGCCTGCTCCACCAGCAGTGGTGATGTTACCCCCTGAACCTCGAGTGCCCACGCCTGAGAGATTTTCTGGTGAACGCAGCAAATTCAGGGCCTTTCGCAACTCCTGCGAGCTATACTTTGCTCTTCAGCCACGGACATTTTCTTTGGAAGCCACCAAAGTGGGCTTTGTAATCTCCTTGCTCCAGAACGAACCCCAGATATGGGCACATCGCCTTCTTGAACAAAAAGCTGACGAACTTTCCAACCTGACCAACTTTTTTGACGCGATGGCCCGAATCTATGAGGACCCTCAGCTCTCAGCAACAGCCGAAGCCGCTCTCCATGCATTACAGCAGGGTCGCAGAGCCGCAGAGGACTACGTTGCAGAGTTCAGGCGTTGGAGTGCAGACACCAATTGGAACAATGCTGCTCTCCGCTACCAGTTCCGGTTGGGTCTGTCTGATCCCCTTAAAGATGAACTCGCCCGTGTAGGGGTTCCTCAGACTCTGGATGAACTCACCAATCTATCCATACAGATTGACAGGCGCCTACGTGAACGCAGGTCAGAGAGAGCCGCAGGTCCATCACGTCCCACCTGGATGTTGCAAAGAGTGCCCAGTTACTCAAGTATTATGACACCAGCTCAGTCTACCCCTACTACTGATGTGCCGGAGCTTATGCAGCTGGGTTTGCTACGACCAACGCTCACACCTGAAATACGTCAGCGTTGCCGCATGAATGATCTGTGCATGTATTGTGGGGAGCCTGGGCACTACATGAGGTCCTGCCCAACCAAGATCCGTAAGTGTCTTCCTCCTTCTGCTGATCAAGTCCTTGCAATCACCAATGCTTCCCCTCATCTTGCTCTTTCCGTTTTGTTGCAGCTCCCCGGAAAGAACATCCAGGTTCCCGCTATCGTTGACTCTGGAGCATGCAGGTGCTTTATGGACTCTGCTTTTGCAGCGAAACACCACATATCACTACGCTCTAAGACCCAAGGACTACTGATACATCTTGCCGATGGATCTGCCATCCGGTCTGGTCCTGTCACCCAGGAAACCATCCCCATCTCTGCCAGCATATCCAATCTTCACCTTGAACTTTTATGTCTTGACATCATCACTTCACCCTTGTTTCCAATTATCCTGGGAATGCCCTGGCTCCAGGCCCACAACCCTTGCATTGACTACCAGAGATGTTGCTTTTCCTTCACCTTATTGCTTCCAACATTGTCTACCAAGGACTTCCAACCAGCCCACAGCTCTGATGTGCCTGGATACGGAAGCTCGCCAATTAGTTCCAGAGGCATACCACAACTTCATGGATGTCTTCAGCAAGAAAGGTGCAGAGACTCTTCCCCCTCACTGGGTCTATGACTGTCCTATCGAGCTCCTCCCTGGGGCCGAAGTACCATTTGGAAGAATTTTTCCTTTAACTGAACTGGAACTGGCAGCACTTAAGGACTATATTGATGAAAATCTTAAGAAAGGATTCATCCGCTCTTCCACATCCCCTGCAGGAGCTGGCATTTTCTTTGTGGAAAAGAAGGACCATACCCTTCGGCCATGTGTCGATTACCGGGAACTAAACAAGGTGACCATTAAAAACCGATATCCTTTCCCTTTGGTGCCGGAACTTTTCCAGAGACTGGGGGCAGCGGTCATTTTTACTAAATTAGACCTACGGGGGGCCTATAATCTGGTTTGCATAAGGGAGGGTGACGAATGGAAGACAGCTTTTCGCACCCGATTCGGACATTTCAAATACCTAGTTATGCCTTTTGGGCTCTGCAATGCCCCTGCCACCTTCCAGCATTTTATAAATGACATCTTCAGAGACTTCCTGGACCTCTTCGTCATCATCTACCTGGATGACATTTTGATCTTTTCTGCCTCCATCAGTAGCCATTGTCAACATGTCAAGTGTGTGTTAGAGCGACTCCATCAGCATGGCCTTTATGCAAAACCTGAGAAATGCAAATTTGAACAACAGAGCATACAGTTTCTGGGACTAATCATTTCTGTTGAGGGCATTAAAATGAACCCTCAAAAAATTTCCGCTATCCTTGAGTGGCCTGCTCCTGTGGACAAAAATGGGGTTCAGCAGTTTGTGGGCTTTTTGAACTTTTATCGGAAATTTATTAAAGGATTCTCAGCCATCATCGCACCTATTACCCAGCTGACCAAGCAGGGAGTTCGATTTCATTGGACTCCCGAAGCCCAAACTGCTTTTGACACCCTTAAGAGACTTTTTACCTCCGCTTCTGTACTAAAACACCCTGACCCAGCTCGTCCGTTTGTTCTGGAGGTTGATGCATCCGAAGTCGCCGTTGGGACAGTACTCTCACAACAACAAGGTCCCAAGGCTCTTCTGTTCCCCGTTGGCTTCTTTTTACGCAAGCTTTCTGCTCCTGAAAGAAACTATGATGTGGGAGACAGAGAACTAGTAGCAATAAAAGCAGCTTTGGAGGAGTGGCGGTATCTTCTGGAAGGAGCAGCTCACCCGATCCTGATCTATACGGATCACAAAAACCTGGAGTACCTGAAATCTGCTAGAAGGTTGAAGCCGCGTCAAGCCAGGCGGGCGTTGTTCTTTTCCAGTTTTGCCTTCCATGTCACCTACAGACCGGGTTAAAAAAATACCAAACCGGACGCATTGTCCCGCATGTTCAATGATCCCAAAGTACCTACCTCTCCGGATATTATTCTGTCGGCGGAAAACTTTCTCCTTCTTCAAGAAGATCTTTTAAGTCGGATTAAGCAAGTTTCCAGTGAAGACCCCCCTCCTGCAGAAGCAAGGCTGCTTGCGAAGGACGGTCTGTTCTGGCTTGAGGACAAATTCTTCATTCAAGAAAATCTTCGGGCCACCATACTCGAGCTCTGCCACGACCATGTACTAGCTGGCCACTTCGGTGTCTCCAAGACGTCTGACCTAGTGCAATGTACGTTCTGGTGGCCGCAAGTTGCAAAGGACTGCAAAAGATACGTGGAGTCTTGTACCATCTGTAATCGCAACAAGGGTAATAAGGCCAGGGCTTGGGGCCTGCTCAAACCTTTACCTGCTCCAGAGAGACCCTGGAAATGAATCTCCATGGACTTTATTGTTGAACTCACCCCTTCAGAAGGCCATACTGCCATCTTTGTGGTAGTGGATCGGCTGTCCAGAATGGCATACTTCATCCCCTTGAAAAGAACACCGTCGGCAGCGGAAACTGCACAAGTTTTTATCAGGGAAGTCATCAGACTTCATGGAGTTCCAGCCAACATCATATCAGATAGGGGGGGGGGGGGGTGCAGTTTACCTCTCGGTTCTGGAAAGCACTATGCAGTTCCCTTGGCATCAAGCTATCTTTTTCCTCTGCATACCATCCTCAGACAAATGGGCAGACAGAGAGAACTAACCAGACTCTTGAGTAGTATCTTCGCTGTTTTTCCTCCTTTTCTCAGGACGACTGGTTCTCTCTGTTGCCACTGGCCGAGTTTGCTTATAATAATTCCATCCATTCTACCATCAAGAAGACCCCGTTTTTTGCCAATTATGGTTACCACCCATAATTTCTACCCAACTCTGTTCCTGAATGTTCTGTGCCAGCCGTTCTCAAGACTGTGGATTTTTTCAGTACCAACAATAATGGGATTTTTATATACAGTTTACCTGTAAAATCCTTTTCTTGAGAGTACATCATGGGACACAGGAGCTTCATTACATAGTGGGTTATATAGGCACCTCTGGTGATTGGACACTGGTTAACCCCAATTAAGGAGAATTCCTCCCCTATATAACCCCTCCCATATGGGAGGCACCTCAGTTTTGTAGCAAAGCAATAAGAAACCAGGTAAAACCCAAGAGGGGCGGGAGCCCTGTGATGTACTCTCAAGAAAAGGATTTTACAGGTAAGCTGTATATAAAAATCCCATTTTCTTGATCATACATCACGGGACACAGGAGCTTCATTACATAGTGGGATGTCCCAAAGCAATGCTCAGATTGAGGAGAGGGAGACACAGATCATAATTATAGACCGCCAGGGACCGGAGGACCTAAACTGCAGCCTGCAGTACACTGCGCCCGAAGGCGATATCGTCTTGCCCTCTGACATCCACCTGATAGAATCTGGTGAATGTGTGGACTGATGACCAAGTTGCAGCCTTAGCCCTTGTACACACGGTCGGAGAATCTGTCGGAATGAGTCTTATCGGACCGTGTCGTCAGATAATCCGACTGTGTGTGGTATGCATCGGACTGATTCCGTCCGAATCTCCCTCCGACCCAATTTTCCAACATGTTGGAAAGATTTCCCAACCGACTGGGCCGGACGGACCTAATCCAATCATGTGTAGAGCATTTTCATCGGACCAAGTGCCACGCATGCTCACATTCAAATTCCGACACGGAAGCGCTCGTTCAGGTAAAACTACTGCTCGTAAGCGATATAGCACATTCGTCACGCTGCAATGTTAAAAAATCATTCATCAAGCGCATTCTCTTGTTCTTTACAATGCTGCAAGAACCAACTTCTTTTGATGCTCATAGTCACACACACTTCTCCCGAACAGATTTCATTACTCTTTTTTAACCATTTCAGCAATACAATTTTAGTTTAAGTCACATCTACACAGTGTTTGTTTTATTTTTTTATTTTTTGGATGTTTTTGGGGGGGGGGGATTCCCTAAAAATCTCCTTTAAAGACACTGCTCATTTCTCCTTTTTTTTTACTTTTTATTTTTGTGTGTAAACTTACAACAACATTATTGTATTTTTTAGATTTTCTTTTGCTTTTTTAATTTACAGGAGGTTGTTTAGTGTTGGTACCCCTTGTTATTTATTTCACTTTGTATTTTGGAAATGTACCTGCCTGCTCACAAATAAACTCTACTTTTTGAAGGAAAACACATTACACAAGTATTTCATCAAACAAAAATAAAATTTATTTTTTTTGCTCGAAAATAAAACTATGAACGCAGCACTGGAGAAACTTCTTAACTTTGGTGCAGCCTTTGGCCCCCAGGGCAGACATGACTAAATGAGATATAAAAAAATTGGTGGCTTGAGGAGTAGATATCTCAGGGAGAGAAGTCTGCTCCTGAAGTCCTAGAGAGCAGGAAATTCAGATGACATTTCTGTCCCCAGGATGGTGATCTTGAACAGGCTGCATCTTCTGGCACACCTGACTCATCCCAGGCAATCACTCTCTGGTCTTCCTTTGTGACTTCCCACCCCGCATCCTTCCAGGCTGTGGCTGAGCTCCTGTAGCTGGGGCAGGAGGAGGAGGAGGGCGTTGTTGGACCTCCTGGCTGCCACTTGCCACAGCCTCCCCCGACTGAGGTCTTCCTGTGTATGAAAAGGGGACATAGTTTTAGTTTTTTGATCATCAATCACAACATTTTGTGCTCCTGGCTTTTGCTATTTGACTGTTACCAAATAGAACAGACTATCATTCTGACACCAGCATTTTTCTTTCCCGTCCCAATCATTTTTGGTCACTACTGTCTATTGAGATGTAAACCACTTGGAGAAATCTCAACTTACTAATCAATAAGAACATCTAGTTAACATCATTAAATGTAACACAAGAAATATGTTCAACAATGCCATACCTGTCTCAAGCTGGGCCCCACCACATGGTGCTGCCTGGAAGGGCCAGGTTGTACATCAGAAGCCTCAGCTGGGGGTGAAGGATGCCTTGGAGGAAGCATGGAGAGTGGTGGCCTGAGTGGTGGCCTGGGTACCCCTTGGTCTACCAGAAAATGCAGCCTATCAAAGTGCACCATCCTGGGGTAGTAAACAGCATCTGGATCTCCTGCTCTCAAGTACTCCGGGTGTTTCTTTCTCTCCCTGAAATATGTAAACTTCATGGTCCCAATTTTCCGATTCAGATATGTCATGTCTGCCGTGGGGACCCTGATCTGCACCAAAGCAAGCAGTTTCTCCAGTGCTGCGTTCCTCTTTGATCTGTCATAATAAAATTTGTTGTGGAACTGCCACAGGCAGGGCATCTCCATGTAGAGCTCGAGGAAGAGCCCCATAAAGTTGGGATTGTTGAATGGGTCCATTTTGTCTGCAAGACACAACACAAGACAAACCCTCAAATACTAATAATGCAATTAAAATCCCTCCTAATCTTGTCCCAACAGCAGCCTAGATACAAGCAGTCTAGTCTATTGAAGCACAAATTTAAAAATGTTACCTTCATTTCGACGTTTGCCGCGTCCGTGACTCACACTCTCCTCCCAGATCGTACGGACGATACACATGTGTGGCGTTTTATATACAGTGCGCATGCATGAAACTCCACCCGCCCCTGACGTCCTTTACAGACTATTCCCTGCCCCTTCGCTTCCTGCGCAGTGGGGAGAGCACATGGCGGAGAGAACGCAGGTGCGCAATAATAGTTCCACTAACGAGGAGGAGGGTGAGGAAAGCCCAAAGCCTGAAACGTCCCGATCCAGGAAGACAAGATTTAAGGCCTCAAATATGTCTTTTGGAGAGATGTTGGAGATGGTTGACATATTGAACAGGACCGAATATGATGGGAAGTATGGACCTTACCCAAACCCAAATATCAGAAAGGCCAAAATCATGAATAAAGTTGTGAAGAGTCTTCTGAAGAATTTTGGGGTTCGCCGATCCAAGGATCAACTGAGAAAATGCTGGTCAGACCTGAAACTGAGGGAGCACGAGCAGTACCAAAGGATCAAGCGTGTTCTTAAAAAAAGTAAGTAGTTGTCGTGTGTTCATATCATTATTCTTGCTTGCATACATGCTCCATGTGCTTTGATTTCATGTTGTGCATTTTAAAATGGCCACTTTCAAGGTCATGGTTTCGTTCGTTTGTATGAAACATTGTTCTGCAGGGAAGTATTCCAGCTTAACAAAGTGGCCCCAATAATGTTTTCACCTTGTAACTCGGCCCAAAAAAACAATTGTACAACACTTCCAAGCAATGTTTCATATTCCTATTTATGCCCTCTGCGTGCTAATTAATCTTTGTTTACATTCTCATAGGGGAGAGAAGACTCTGCAAGTATGAGGACACCAGGGACCATGAGGACACCAGGGACCACACCCCTCCCAAAGAAGGGCAACTTCCAAAAGAAGAAACAGAGGAGCAGGAGCAGGAGCAGGAGCAGGAGGAGGAGGAAGAAGGAGAGATTGTGGAGGTTGGCCAAATTGTCACCAGAACAGGTGAGTGTCGGAGAACACAGATTCCGGTAAGCTCATCAATGTATATCACCATATTTGGATTACATGGTGTGTTTGTTTTTGTTTTTTCTAGGTGATGTGGAGGAAGATTCCCGTTTTACCAGTGAAAGTGCCCAGATCTTGATCGGGGAGATAATGGGGTGCAATCGGGATTTGGAAATTGTACAACAAAACATCAACGATGTTAAAAATAAAATGAAGAACATCATTGATGTTTTGGGGAGAGTGTGAAAACGAAAAAACTAGATAGGGTTTTATTTTTATTTTATTTTTTAAAAAAGCTGTATTTTGCATCATTTCAAATTTGGAAGATGCACAGAGTGTGTAAACATGCGCTATCTCACATCATGGGTGATCAATGTACATGTTTTGTGGAAAGTGTCTGAGATGAAGGGGTTGCAGCCCCAAAGCATGTACATTGATCCCCCATGATGGGAGATAGCACATGACACACTGTGTGCATCTTCCAAATTTGTATTTTTCAGGGGTGACACCCCATGTGATGAAGGCAATATCAGTCCAGTTTGTACATACTCATGTCTGATATTGTCTTCACTTTTCCAAGTTGAACTTTGTAAGTTCCTGTGTTCTGTATTTTACGGTTTGATACATGCCTGTTTACACAAAAAACAAGTAAAAAATAAATATGATTAAACTGGGTTTTGGATACCCAAAATATCTTGGTTTGTTGTAAAAACCTTTACTAAACGCACATATGAATGTGCTTGTATTAAAAAGTTGAATTGCTTGTATTAAAAAGTTGAATTCTCAACAATGTGTGGCTTCCTTTTTCATTGGGCTTAAAATGTATTTGTCGTGAAATTTTAGTTTGGGCTGAGAAGGAGTGTGATTTACTAACGGCAACTCCACTTTGCACTCCAAGTGCAGTTTCAGGTGTACTTTTGCAGTGCAATTGTAGTGCATAGTGGATGTGCCTTTAGTAAAAAGCACCCACAGTGATGTGTAAATTTGGACAATCATGCCATTTTCCTGCCATGGTGCTGAAAATCAGCATGATTTAGATCAGTAATGCACTACACATTAGTTAACAAAAAGAAGGTGTGTGTGTGTAGCAGACCCACAACATAATAAGATTATCTGAAGAAGAGACTGTCCCCTCATCTCTCTCTGAACTTGGGTTTGCACTGTTGCTGAAAAAGGCACAACTTGACGAAAACTGGCAAAATGGGAGGCCACAGTCTGCCATTCCTGTGGCGTTGAAGGACACTGTGTAGTGGTGACACAAGAAAAAAAACTAGTAATTTTACAAATCAACATTGCATGCAGATTAGACACCCACATTTTTGGACAAAATTAGTATAACATTTTTTTAAATGAGTATTTAAAGCCTAAAGTATAAGGTCCCCTTATGAGAGTCCAAACCCCCCCCCCCCCCCATCCCCCCCATCTGATGGGCCCTTGATTAAAAATGAGGGGGGATGTTTAGGAGAGGTAACCCTCTCCACTTGATTGAGAGCTGAATGCCTAAATAATGTGTGATACTTTGTGAAGCCCCTCCTTAGTTACACTATTGGCAGCCCACCGGACAGGTAAGAAGTGTCATAATAACAAAATGGAAGGACATTTTGACATTCTGCTATTACATAGCAAGAAAATGAATGTGTTAAAAAAATAAAACTAGCATTTGAAAGTATTGAGGCCCTTACACTACATGCTTTGGTGAATTGTTCCATAAATGTGATCATGAAAAAGGTATTTAGAGTTGGGTCAAGTCATCAGATAGAAGATTGCTATCACCTGAGGTAACAGTTGGGGAGAGGGGGGTTACTAATGAGTTTGGCACAACTCCAAAAAAAAAAGAAAAAGGTCACTTTGCATGAATTGAAGCACACACATCACATTTGTAGAGATTTTAGGGGGTGTTTAGGGGAAAGCAATACTATGGAGCTGCCAAAAGACATTGTCAAGTGACTAGACTATAGTTTTAGGGGCCAAGAAGAGCATGGTGGGGAAGTTAGTGAGGCAAATCCGCATGAGGACAAAGGGGCAGAGCATATGAATTAGAGCATATTGCAATGATGGTAATTAGGGAATGAGGAAAGAAATGCAAGACATTAGCAATCATGAAATACATAGAATGTGATGTTTAAGGTTAAAAATCGTCTTTCACCAAACTTCTACTAAAACACGAGATCAGCAGAAGGAGCCCAAAGAGTGGTGCTGAACTTCCTTTTTCTAGTCCCGCCAAACACGGCTTACGTCACTGCGTTCTTGGCAACCGCGAAATCAGACAACTTGGCCCGACCGTGTGTATGCAACAGTTTCGGACACAATCTGTCAGACTAAATCCGACAGGCAAAATCCGACAGATTTGGTTGCCAAAATCTCCGACCGTGTGTACGTGGGCTCACAGATCTGAGCCAAGGAGGCCTGGTGATGTACTGCCCAAGAAGCACTTACAGTAGAGTGCGCTTTCACTTGAAAAGGAGGAATCTTCCCCTTTACACTATAGGCCTGAGAAATAACCTGTCTAATCCACCTTGAGAGAGTGGATTTTGACGCCGCCTGGCCCTTCCTAGGGCCTTCCGGCAAAATAAACAAGCAATTCGTTTTCCTTATCTGAGCAGTTGCTTGAAGATATATACTGATTGCTCTAACCACATCCAAAGTGTGCAAAGATTCTTCTTCTGCGGACTGTGGGTCCGGAAAAAAGGATGGTAGGATTACGTCTTGATTCAAATGGAATCCCGAAACCACCTTAGGTAGAAAGGACCTGTTGGGAAGCATGACCACCCGGTCCTTATGAATAATTAGATACGGCTCCTTGCTGGAAAGAGCTGCTAGCTCTGATACTCTTCTAGCCGTAGATATGGCTACCAAGAAGACCAATTTTTTAGTCAGGAGAACTAATGAAGCCAGATGCAAAGGTTCAAATGGATGCCCCTGCAAAGCCGAGAGAACCAAATTCAAATCCCATGGGCATACCGGAGGTTTGACTGGCGGTCTTATCCGCATGGCCCCCTGGATCACCAGGGAATGCGATGCAAGTGGCTTCTGAAAAAACACTGACAGGGCCGAAATCTGCACCTTGATAGTGCTTATGGCCAAATTCATTTCTAGGCCTGACTGAAGAAAGGCCAAGATCCTGCTAATGACATACTTTCTAGGATGCCATTTCCTGAGTTCACACCAGGAAACATATGCCCTCCAGATTTTGTAATAAATAAGCCTGGAGGCCGGCTTTCTGGCATTGACCAGAGTAGAAAGGACTGGCCCCGAAAGGCCACGGTCTCTCAGAATGTGGGTCTCAGCAGCCAAACCGTCAAATTCAGACTGCCTAAAGCAGGATGGTAAATTGGACCCTGTGAGAGCAGATCTGGCCGGAGAGGGAGGATCCATGGCCTGCCTACTGCCAACTCTGCGTACCACAGTCGCCTGGGCCAAGCCGGGGCCACCAAAAGGACCGACTTTGTTTCCCTCTTGACTCTTCCCAGGAACCGCGACAGAAGCAGGCTCGGGGGGAAGGCATAGATCAGATTGTACTGATCCCAGGGAACTGTCAGAGCATCTGACCCCTGAGCAAGTGTATCTCTTGTCCTTGACACAAAATTGTCCAGTTTCCTGTTGAACCTGGATGCAAACAGATCTACGTCTGGAGTACCCCACCTGTGACATATGTTCCGAAACATGTCGGGGTGCAGAGCCCATTCTCCTGGGCACAACTGCTGGCGGCTCAGAAAATCCGCCTGCCAATTTTCCACTCCTGGAATGAAGACTGCAGAAAGACATGGAACATGCTTTTCTGCCAGGCAAGTATGCGAGTCACCTCTTTTTGGGCCACCAGACTCCTGGTACCGCCCTGGTGATTCATATAAGCCACTGCTGTGGCATTGTCGAACTGAACCCGAACAGGGAGACCTCGTAGTCTGTAAGACCACTTTATGAGAGCCATATAAACTGCTCTCCAGGAAATTTATGGGCAATAGCCTCTCGATCGCAGACCATTTCTCCTGCGAGCACGTCTCCTCCAGCACTGCTCCCCAGCCTGTCAGGCTGGCATCTGTTGTGATAATCTTCCATGGAAGAGGAAGAAAAGTTTTGTCCTTCAGCAAATTCTTGGTTTGTAACCACCAGATGAGACTCCTGCGTGTCCCTGGGGATAGACGCATAGGAAGATCCAAGGATTGGGGCTTCCTGTTCCAAGCTGCAAGGATGCATCTTTGCAGAGGCCTTGAGTGGAACTGGGCGAATGGGACGGCCTCGAAGGAGGGGACCATTTTCCCTAACAGTCTCATGCACAATCGAATGGGGAAAGATCTCCTGCCCAGAATTAGGCGCACCAGATCCCCAATGGCCAAGGCCTTTGGCCTTGGAAGAAACATCTTGCCCTGAGCGGTGTCGATGATCATACCCAGGTATTCCAACCTGGTGGCAGGCTGTAGGGACGACTTTTCTAGGTTTATGATCCAACCTAGGCGTTCCAGGTGTTCTAGCGTTCTGGTGACGCTGTGGTTCAGAAACGCTACTGTTTTCTCCATGAGAAGCAAATCGTCTAGATAAGCCATGACGGCTATACCCTGAGCTCTTAGGTTTGCCAAGAGAGGGTCCAGAATCTTTGTGAAGACTCGAGGGGCCGTAGCAAGCCCGAACGGCAAGGCCACAAATTGAAAATGGCGCCGCTCTACCGCGAACCTTAGAAATTTTTGGTGTGTGGGAAAAATTGGCACATGGAGATATGCATCCTTGATCTCTATTGATGCCATAAATTCTCCCCCTTGCAGGGAGGAGACCACAATGCGGATTGACTGCATTCGGAAGGACCGGATGCGTAAAAACCGGTTCAGATCCTTCAGATCTAGGATAGGTCTGACACTTCCATTTGGCTTCGGAATGGTGAAGAGATTTGAGTAAAACCCTGAACCCTGTTCTTTTGGGTCCACTTCTACTATCACCCCCTGGGATAGTAAGTGATCTAAGGCCAGCGGTTTTTGCTTTACTGGATCCCTGGGGATCCTTGACCTTAGAAAGCGAGAAGGTGGAATCTCCTGAAACTCTAGCCTGTAGCCCAGAGATACCGAAGAGATCACCCACTTGTCCCGGATCTCTTCCCACCAGGCTCCTGCAAACTGCAGGAGCCTTCCCCCCACTCGGCTGAGCAGGGGCGCCCCTTCACAAGGAAGCTTTTGGGCTCTGCTTGGCAGGCTTTCGCCCCCAAGTCTTTTTCTTTTTCTGGGCTCGGTCCTGAGCCTTTCCTGTAGAGGAGGGTTGAGAAGGCCGTCGCCACTGCTTAGAGCTTGATGCTCCGGGAGAGAGAGCACGCCTGAATGAAGGACGCTTGCTCCTTTTCACTGGAAGGAGAGTAGATTTACCCCCTGAAATTTTTTGGACGAATTTGTCTAATTCTTCTCCAAACAAACGTTCCCCTTTAAACGGGAACCCAATCAAATGCTTCTTGCATGACAGCTCAGCTGCCCAATTCTTTAGCCATAGGGCCCTTCGCATGTGTACCAACATGAGGGACAACCGTAATGCTTGTCTGACAGAATCCAAAATCGCATCAATCATAAAACACAGAATATGAGGCATTTCTGCATACTTCTCTACTTCCTCGCTGGGAAGGAGCCCAAGCATCTGCTTAACCTGGTCCTTGAGGAACTGGCACAACCCCATGGCTGCGACTGTAGGTTGCACTACAGCCCTAGTCATGGAAAGGGAGGCTTTTAATAAGGTTTCCAGCTTCTTATCAGTTGGATCTTTAAATACCTGCGCATAATCCAAGGGACAAGTCAGGCTTTTATTTACGCAAGAAACAGCCGCATCAACAGATGGGACCCCCCACTTCTTGGTGAAACTCTCCTCCAGAGGATAATGCATAGAAAACCTTTTTGGAGGTGCAAACAGTTTATCGGGATGTCCCCAATCCTCATACAACAATTCATCCATTAAGGGATGAATTGGAAAGGAATAGGCAGTCTGTGGGGCTTTCCTGACTCCCAGGGAAGAAACAGAGGACGTAGCGACTTCAGCAGCAGGCATTCTGAATGTGGTACGCACCAATTCAGTATAATACCGCACCTGTTTTCTGAGCGCCTGGGAGGAGGGGACTCTCTCCTCTTCTTCTGATTCATCCCACTGCTCATGATCCTTGTCCCAAGACAGGGATCTCTCCTCATTGTCAGAAGAATCATCTGAAAGAGGAATCTCAGCAGAGGGAGGGGATCTACCCCTTTTCCTGCTATCTTTCAGGGAAGCAGAAATAAAATTCATTATTCTCCCTTCAAAACCCTCCAATGTAGCCCTAAGGGAGTCCTCAGTGACATAAACCGGGGCTGGGACATTAGGAGAGGCTGCAAAACCTGACAGGGGCACTGACTCGTCTTGAGAGGCTGGCTCCAGTCTTGCAGGGGGGGATGGTAACTTACAGGCACTTTTAGAACCCCTGGACCTAGGTGGTGATTTACCAGTGCCTTTGCTACCTCCCCCTGAGACCCTTTTACGAGGAGACATAGTCCTAAGCTACAAAGCAGAGGTACTAGTACAAGTGCAATCACTGTTGTGCTTAAAGCGGGAGTCTGCTGTTTTTTTTTTTAAAAAGCCAGCAGCTACAAATACTGCAGCTGCTGACTTTTAAAATAATGACACTTACCCGCCCAGCGCGCCCGCGATGTCGGCACCCGAAGCCGATCTCTCGATCGTCTCTCGGGTGCTGCCGCCGCCATCTTGGGTATGGGAATCAGGAAGTGAAGCCTTGCGGCTTCATTTCCCGGTTCCCTACTGCGCATGCGCGAGTCGCGCTGCGCAATAAGGATGGTCCCCGCTGTCTCTGGGATGCGTGTGTTTCCCAGCAGGCAGCGGGGGACCTTCGGAAAGGGGCACCGATTCTGCGGAAAGGGGCGTAGCTTCTGAAGAATCTACGCCGGAAGTGGGTGCAGATACCTGTACTGTACAGGTACCTGCACACCCCTCCCCCCTGAAAGGTGCCAATTGTGGCGCCGGAGGGGGGGAGGGTTCCAATGAGCGGAAGCTCCACTTTAGGGTGGACCTCAGCTTTAAAACTCACAATAAATATATATGCTTAAACTGCACAACCTGATGCTGAGTAGGTGTCTAAGGTTTGCCTGGATCCAATCCCCTCGGATGCTTACTGCCCACAGCTCCTGTGTCTCCACTTACAGCCCCCTGACGCTCAGGGCTTTTTAAATGTGCCGCCTGGCGCCTGCGCAGTACAGCGCGGTGCACACTGATGTGCACAGCTCACAACCACACTCCCCCTCCTCCATTAGGCCGGAAACGCGCCCGGCACGTGTGCACGAGGACCACGGGATCCAGGGGGAAAGGAGAACTCCACCGGAGCTGCGTGGGACCCCCAGACTACGTGGGACCCCTGTGTTACCTTGTTGTGGAAGGGACTGCAGTGGAGACGTGAGACAGCTGGAGAACCAGGCTTCACTGAGCGTGTGTACTGAAAGGCATGTAAGTATGCATCAGGCTGCTCTTACTCCCTCTAGTGGTGGAAACCAGGTAAGACATACAACTACTCAAAATGAAGAAATCCATCATATAATTACATATATAGGATTAACTTCCCTTACCTGTCCTCGCCGCAGGAATTGCTGAAACAGACAAATTCCAGCCTTCACCCATCACGGCGGGCAGTGTTAGCCAACCTTCAGGTTTATCTGGGGCTCTTTCTCGGAATAGCCTCCTACCTGGACCATGTACAAGACTCTGCCAGAAACTTATGAGGATTGAAGGTTTGATGATTTGGTGCACTGAACAATGTAGTGATTTGGTGCCACAAACTGTAATGCACAAGTATGCAGTGATGTGCTGCAAACAACTGCCAGCTTTGCCTGTATCAGGAACAAGTTCATGTGGTGAAAAGTGGGTATGGTCAGTGAAACATTGGGATGGGATAAGAATCCCACCAGGCATGGGAGGATTTATCAGAATCAGGACAGAAACACAGCCAAGAAAGTATTGTTCATTCGATAAATTATGTATGTATTTGTTTAGCTAGCTACATCTTTTAGTCTGTACAGTGCATTTAAAGTGTGACAATCCAACAACTCTTACAGAGAATACAGTGTGTAGCGGTACCCCCGCAGGAGCCGCTTGAATATTGGTTTGCCCCGGCCTCCCACTGATAAATCCAGAGCCAGTTACAGTGTATTTTCACACAGCCTGGTGCACACACTCTTCCGCTCATTATCTTTAATAACCAGTCTAGGGGATTTGTTTTTGTATTTTATTTGGAGAACGTGGATAGGAGAAGGTGTTTAGTAGGAAACTCCAAATTAACTATTTACAGGTGAGGACAACTCTCTCAATAGAACTGTGTAGCAGATTATCTGTTTGACCATACAGCACATGTATGGAATGAGCAAGTCCCTTTGTAGCAGAGGAAACTCAATGAACTTTGTCTCTTCAAGACACTAGCCAATGACCCCTTTAGCTTGCACCCAGTAGCTGAATTCTAGCACCCAGAGAGGGATCCAACAGCACAAGCCATGGGTTGCAACCACCTGAGGCCGCAAGGCAGTCTGCGCTGAGGAGAGGCAGCAGCCCCCTCCCCACCTGGACCTCTCTGTGTAGAGGAAGACCTCAAGCCCATGTGCTCTTCAGATATAAATACAATTACCCAGCATACCTTGGGGCACATCCCCTTCTAATTGGCAAGGGCTATACAGACATCCATGCTCTCATCTGCCAGGTTTCCATAGCTATTGGATCAGTGTGAACCTTCCTAGCTGTCTCTCTGTTAAGCAGTGAAACCAAAAACTTTATATAGTCACTCTAGCACCTACCTAGGAGGTCAAATAAGCCATGTCCTTAGTGGCTTGGGCAGCCGCCCCTACAAAAACTGTGTCCAAAAATCCAGTGGAGTCCCACTAACTTGCAAAGGGGGGAAGGGAAATAACAAATAGAACAGGGCCATGGGGCATACCCCATACAGTATGTGACCAAAAATAAATAAATACGTTATAGTGAAAAAATATAGAGCATCTGCTGTACAATATATACACGTTTAAGGTAGAACTCTACCAAGTGCACTTTTGGTTGTGCACCCCCCACCAAACAAAGAATGATTAATAGGGTAAGATATCCAAACACAACCTAACGATGCTACACAATATAGTACAGTGCCATATTTACAGCATATCACTATAGAATGCTTCCGCATGATCTCCCTGGGAACGTAGGGGTAGTCATACCCCTACTCCTTGGCCACCTTTTGCTGAACAAGCCTTTGAAAAATGAGAGAGTTTTGGTAGCTTCTGTCTGTCACCTCTCCCAGGTGGAGCATACAAGGTCTCTGCTTTCTTAATTATCAAGGTAAAGGCTTTGTTCTGAGCTCAAGCCTGAGCATAATTGCAGGGAGGGGAAAGATCAGGATCAGGAGCACTGTTAGAATAGGCCTTGCAGAATCCTAAATTCTTGGCACACCGTATGAGGATGACACTTTGCTCACTGTCCTCATTGTGCAGGTTAAAGCAAGGAGAATCCTCTCCCTCTTCAGCCTCACATTCCCACTCTGTGGCAACTTCTGACCCCCTCTTTGCGATCCCTTCCTCTAGAGACCCAAAGTGGCATTCAAAACTGGGCAACCCCACATCAGTGATCCCTGGCCCCTCCTCACCTGAGGAACTTGCAGACTCTGGCCTCTGGATCCCCTCTGCCCCTTTAAGAGCCAGACCTCGACTTGCTGTGACTACAGCCGATGTATGTTGCTGCCGATGCCCAGCCCTGACCAGCTGGGTGCCCTTTACCTCTGAGATGTGTGTCTCCCTGGTCTGATAGATGGTGGTGTGGGTGTAGACCACTGGTCCTCTCCCCAGTGGCACGCTCAATACAGGAGTGGTAGCAACAGTAGGCATCAGCATCTCGGAAGTAAAGCCTGTCTAACAATTCACATACAGAATCCTGGGCTGACAATCACTGGGCTCTAGCTTCAGCAGGATCTCTCCACAATGCCAACACTAATCCCAGGCGTGCAGCCTCACAGTCACACGCTGGCATCTGCCACATACCAGATCGTTGTGCTCTGTATCAGTCCACTCTCCAGGTCCTCCACCACCACATGTAACTGTCCTGGCACTCCAGGTCTCTCCAGTGTCCGCCATCTTGCTGCTCCTCATGCGTGTCTTTCTCCCAGCTACACCCAGCGGTGGAAGTGGTGTCGCAGCTCGGTTCTGCCCATGTCCCCAGACTAGCTGACTCTTTGGTGGTGGCTCCTCCTGCTGGGCAGACCTTTCCAGCTCGCCCTTTCCTGCGCTGCGCGTTAACTCCTTCATTGCTGTCACTCAAACACTGCTCAGCATCAATTAACTTTACTGTAAAGCAGACAGTATCCATCACAGCAAACACACGGACAGCAGCTTCATATGTCCATGCACGAGTTTCAGACGCACTCCTTCTCTGGTGAGCTGACTTAACTCATTCACTCCTACTGCTTGAAAATGTTCCATTAATAATGACTGTGTAGCAGACATTTTCCTCTGCAGCATATACAATGGTGCAACCCCTGGCGCTCAGACTCTCGCATCCCAGGTTAACTCCTTCTTGGTCACGAGTTACTTCGGTATCAGTGAGCCATGCTATAATACATTTTCTGCCATTTGCAAACTCTGCTGAAATGCAGATAGTAACATGCTCTCTGGTGACAATCCTGACTCTACCCAGGCAGCTTCTAACTCTCTCCCAGCCATCACTTATGAATGCACTTGCACTGACATCTGTACAGCAGACACCCCCCTCCATGACACAATACTGTTTCTCTTCGATTGCAGTCTCGCAATTTACACAACAAAACATAACACTTTCTTGGGACATGACAGTCTCTTGATCACTTTAATTGCCCAGTGCCAGTAACAACCACTGCGATAATTCAGGGGATAATCCCGGACGAGCCCCCACATGTGATTAAGGCACAGCCAGTAAGAGGGTATTTTCACATAGCCAGGTGCACACACTCTTCCACTCCTTCTCTTCAATCAGTAGAGGGGATTTGTTTTTGTATTTTATTTGGAGAACTTGGATGGGAGAAGGAATTTAGTAGGATACTCCAAATTAACTATTCACAGGTGAGGGCAACTTTCTCAATAGAACTTTGTAGCAGATTATCTGTAGAACCATACAGCACCTGTATGGAATGAGCAAGTCCCTTGGTAGCAGAAGAAACTCAGTGTACTTTGTCTCTTCAAGACACTAGCCAATGTCCCCTTTAGCTTGCACCCAGTAGCTGACTTCTAGCACTCAGAGGGGGATCTAACAGCACAAGTCCCAGGGATCCCCTGTGGGGAGCAGTGCTTACAAGGCTCCTGAAGCACACAAGGCAGCCTTCTTTAGCAGTACCAGTAGGATCTGCATACATCCTCCCTCATTCAGCTCTAAGAAGAACCATGGGTTGCAACTTCAATGTTTCAGGCCCTCAGTTTGACCACTTGAGACCGTATGGCAGCCTGTGCGGAGGAGAGGTAGGGGCTCCCTCCCCACCTGTAGAGGAAGTCACGGAGCCCATGTGCTCTTCAGATATAAATACAGTTACCCAGCATTCCTTGGGGCACATCCCCTTCTAATTGGCCAGGGTTGTACAGACTTCCTTGCTCTCATCTGCCATGTTTCCACCCACTGTCCAATATACTCCATAGCTATTGGATCAGTGTGAACTTGCACTTGCACTAGCATGAGCACCACCAGAGCACACCGAGCAGACCTCACTAAACAATCACAGCTCTCTGTTAAGCAGACAGCACTTCAATTTGCCTAGCTGTCTCTCTGTTAAGCAGAGAAACCAAAACCGATATACACTCACTCTAGCACCTACCTAGGGGGCTCTACAAGTGATAAACACCAACTACACTTCAAACACATTTGCCATTAAAGTAGAACTCCGCTCTCTTAATCAACAATAGGTTTTTTAATCCTCAAGCTTCTAGTATTAGCAAATAGAAAGGAAATTATATCATATTTGCCTAGGTAAATGATGTCATGATTTTGTAGTAAATGCATGAACCTTTCCCCATACTCAAGATGACCATGGCCAGTAATGTTAAGGGGTTGTTTTTCAAAATGATTTCTCAACAAAATAAAGCATGAAGACATGGATGGATGGGGGAGTTTGCTTTGAATATAAAAATTAAATAATGTTTTTGGTGTTTGGTGCTCAGATGCAGTGAAAATCCACTTAAATGTTTAGAAAACATCATTTGACACTGACCTTTCTGCTGAGTATGCGACTGGACAAAATTATGAGGCTTGTATACTAATGCAATAAGTTTAGCTAATAAAATGGGAGAACTGAAAAACTGGAGCTGGTAATGTACGAGGAGGATATCAATTTTGTGGCAATTTCAGAGACTTGGTTTGACAGCTCACATGATTGTCTGGCAACCATTCAGGGGTATTCCCTATATTGTAGCGATAGGGAGGGTAGGAAGGGTGAAGGGTATGCCTGTACATCAAGAATAATGTGCAAGTGAACACAAGGGACAACATCACTAATGAAGCAAGGGAGGAGGTGGAATGCTTGTGGGTAGAACTCCAAAGGGAGGAAAATAATGGGAAAGCAATAGTGGGCGAATGCTACAGGCCTCCTAACCTGAGGGAGGAGGTGGAGGCAGACCTCCTATCACAGCTTGGAATGTCGGCAAGGCTGGAAAATGTTATTATAATGGGGGATTTTAAGTATCCAGATATAGAACTGGGAAGAAGGAACTGAGCATTTGTTTAAGGCTCGCCTCTTCCTAAATGTCTTGCAGGATAATTTCATGGGGCAGTTTGTGAACGCACAAACATGAGATAACGCACTATTAGACCTACTGATTACTAACAATACAGACCTGATCGTGGATGTGGAAATACAGGGCAAATTAGGATGCAGCGACCACAGGTTAATTAGCTTCAGTATAAATCACAGAAATAACAAGCACATGGGTAATACAAGTACACTGAATTTCAAAAGAGCCTACTTCCCTAAATGATGCTCCTTGGTAGACGGTATTAAATGGGATAAAATCCTAGGAACTAAGAACACAGAAAAAAATGGGAGTGCTTTAAAGTGGTTGTATACCCTAATTTCCCAATTTTACCTACAGGTAAGCCTATAATAAGGCTTACTTTTAGGTAAACTTAATATCTCCTAAATCTGTACAGTTTAGGAGATATTACCTTTTGCATGCAGCCGATGATGCCAGCTGTGTATGCACTTTGAATGCCTCACTGAAGGTCCAGCAGACACTGCTGGATCTTGCAGGGAAGAAGACTCCTGCGCACACACATGGGAGCAGGGCCGCTGATAGGGCAGTACAACCAGCCCTGTTGTACCGGGCCCAGCCAGCAGGGGGGGCCGAGCAGATTTCTAGCTAAAAAAACTAATTTGCTAAATAACTTTATTAACCTGCTCCTACTTGATTGCAAGGTATATAGTACCTTCCTGGGTATGCTTTGATGGGCGGATGGATTCAATTGTAATGCGGCTCCCTTCCCTCAATAAGTGCCGTGCTGCTGCAGCCTGAAGGAGACACTGAAAGAGAGAGTAATCCCGACGCTGGTCCCACAGGCAAGCAATTCCCCTACACACATTACATCACACACACTGACACACATCACACATCACACAGGCTGAGGCTCAGTCCCCTGACTCACCATGCTGTGCTTTGATCATCATAATGACCATGAGCACATAGTGAGTTGTTACTTTACACATGTGATGAGGGAAAGGGACAGTAAAAACACACAGCTAAGATGCATTTTTACCACCCCCAAATCACTCCCCTTTAAGAATTTTTCACCCAAGCCTTGCAATCAGGTCCGCCTGTCAGTTTTTCCTGTGGACCAGTGGGTACAGTAGCTGTGTATGATGGGCACAGTGGCTGCGTTTGATGGCACAGTAGCTAAGTTTGATGGGCACAGTGGCGGCAATTGATGGCACAGTAGCTATGTTTGATGGCACAGTGGCGGAAATTGATGGGTACAGTAGCTGCGTATGATGGCACAGTGGCGGCAATTGATGAGTACAGTTGCATATGATGTTCATATGATTTTCAGTTTGTTTGTGCCCCCCTCATAAATTTTCAGCACCGCCTGCCACTGATGTGGACCGATTGAAAGCCCCATGTAGGTCTACAGGAGTCCAGATATGAATTGACTTGTGTCCATTCAGGTAAAAATAAAATATATAGAATAATAATGGTTATTAAAGTGGAGTTCCACCCAAAAGTGGAACTTCTGCTCATCTGATAAGGTATCAGCTATCCTTTTCCACTTCCAGGATTCCCTGCCACAGAGCTGTGATGTCACCGCGGGGCTCCCTCCTCCTCCCCTGGCCCCCGGGCCAAAAGGGGAGAGAAGCGGGGCCTCGCGCATGTGTAGTAGGGTTTCTGGCGTGAAGCTGAAAGGCTACACTGCTGGGTTCCCTTACCCACATGGTGGTGGAGCACCCAACAGCTGATAGAAACATCCGCTGCAGGTGTCGACATCGTTGGACTCCAGGACAGGTAAGTGTCCATTTATTAAAAGCCAGTAGCTGCAGTATGTGTAGCTTCTGGCTTTTAATGTTTATTTTTTTGGGGGGGCGTAACACCACTTTAAAGGTTCGCCTTTTGGAACATCTTACATGTTTCAGCTCCTGCCACCTTTTCCCCAGATTTCGTGACAGTATGGGGTCAGGGGTGTGGCCAAGGGGCCCTGTCAGGTACGCTGTATGGGGCCCCGTGATTTCTAACAGCGGCCCTGCATGGGAGTGAGGTATTTGCGGCTCCGGACACTCACAGCCACTCACAGCCACAGCCACGAACCCGAACGAAATGCAGAGGGCAAGATGTCAGCTCCCTCTGCGTGGACCGGGCTGTGATACGGGGGCTTCGATCCAAGGTAAGTATTTCATAATGAGCTAGTATGCAGTGCATACTAGCTCATGATGCCTTTGCCTTTCAGGGTTTGTTTTTTTTAATGTGTGGGTATACAACTGCTTTAAGAGCATAGTAAATAAGGATATTGGCAAGTGCATTTCAATGGGAAATAAGTTTAAAAGGGCTAAAATGAATCCTGGGTATCTAAACTCTGATGTAAAAATGCGCATAAAAGCAAAAGAAAAGGCCTTTAAAAAACAAGGGATATAGTAACCAAGACTGTAATGCCCCGTACATACGGTCAGACTTTCCGATGTAAAATGTGCGATCGGAGCTTGTTGTCGGAAATTCTAACAGTGTGTAGGTTCCATCGGACAGTTTCCATCGGAATTTCCGTGGCACAAAATTTGAGATCTGGATCTCCAATTTTCCAACAACAAAATCCGCTGTCGGAAATTCTGATTGTGTGTACACAGTTCCGAAGCATAAAGCGCCACGCATGCTCGGAATCAAGCAGAAGAGCCACACTAGCTATTGAACTTCTTGGCTCGTCGTACGTCACCTGGTTCTTGACGTTCGGAAATTCAGACAACTTTGTGTGACCGTGTGTTTGCAAGACAAGTTTGAGCCAACATCCATGTATTTTGTTGTCGGAATGTCCGATCAATGTCCGATCGTGTGTATGGGGCATTAGGCTAATAAAACATTACAGATTGTACCCTCATGGCTTACAGAAGACAGAATCAGAAATAGACTTAAAAAACTTAACTTAAATAAGTCACCAGGAAGAGATGGCTTACACCCGAGAGTCCTTAACCACTTGCCGACCGCCTCACGCCGATGTACGTCATCAGAATGGCACGGGCAGGCATAAGCACGTACATGTACGTGCTTTGCCTCCCGCGGGTCGGGGGCCCGATCGGGCCCCCGCCCGGTGCCTGCGGCGGTCGGTTTTCGTTCGGGAGCGATCCCGGACGAGGGGACGGCCATTCATTCATGGCCACCCCCTCGCGATCGCTCCCGACGAATGGAAATCCCCGGTGACATCACTTCCTCTCCTGTAATGTAAACACAGGAGAGGAAGTGATGTATTCTCTCCTCCGTGTCGGTATTTTTCGTTCCGACACGGAGGAGAGCGGATCAGTGAGTTGCACCAACACATCCCACACACAGTAGAACATGCCAGGCACACTCACACCCCCCCTTTACCCCCCGATCACCCCCCCAATTACCCCTGCCCCCCAGTCACAGTGACACCAATGTCATTTTTTTTTTTTTTTTTTTTTTTTTTTGCATTGGTGTCATTTGTGACTGTAATAACTGTTAGGGCAGTTAGGGTTAGCCCCCTTTAGTTCTAATGTACCCCCCTAACCCCCCCAATAAAGGTTTAACCCCGTGATCACCCCCCGTCGCCAGTGTCACTAAGGCTGGGTTCACATTGCAGCGGTTTATGAGAACGAATGTGATTCGCACCGCACTGCAGTGCAAATCACATCCGATCTCTGTGCGATTCGAGTTCAGCCATTCGCCGCACCCGCCGCACCCGCCACACCCGCCGCACCCGCCGCAAATTCGCACGGGACCCTTATTTGGCCCGCAGCAGAATCGGATCGCATGGGTGTTCACACCATGCGATCCGAGTTTGCAGATCGCACTGCGATATGCGAACTGATCTGGGGGTGTCAGTAACATTTCACTGACACTCCCAGCAGTTCGCATAGGGCAGTGTGAACTGCCGCCGGGAGGCATGCGATGCGGGAACCCGCCGCGGATTCGCGGCGTTTCCGCATCGCTCCAGTGTGAACCCAGCCTAATAAGCGATCATTTTTCTGATCGCCGTATTAGTGTCACAGGTGACGCTAGTTAGGCAGGTAGGTATTTAGGTTCGCCGCAGCTTTTTATAGCGCTAGGGACCCCCATATACTACCGCATAAAGCCCCCTGATTGCCCCCTAGTTAACCCTTTCACCAGTGATCACCATATAACTGTTACAGGTGACGCTGGTTGGTTAGTTATTTTTTTATAGTTTCAGGGCACCCGCCATTTATTACCTAATAAAGGTTTAACCCCCTGATCACCCGGCAGGTGTCATTTGTGACTAATAACTGTTAGGGCAGTTAGGGTTAGCCCCCTTTAGTTCTAAGGTACCCCCCTAACCCCCCCAATAAAGGTTTAACCCCGTGATCACCCCCCGTCGCCAGTGTCACTAAGGCTGGGTTCACATTGCAGCGGTTTATGAGAACGGATGTGATTCGCACCGCACTGCAGTGCAAATCACATCCGATCTCTGTGCGATTCGAGTTCAGCTATACAGATAGTATGGCTGAATTCGTGTCGCACCCGCCGCACCCGCCGCAAACTCGCACGGGACCCTTTTTTTGGTCCGCAGCAGAATCGGATCGCATGGGTGTTCACACCATGCGATCCAAGTTTGCAGATCGCACTGCGATATGCGAACTGATCTGGGGGTGTCATTAACATTTCACTGACACTCCCAGCAGTTCGCATAGGGCAGTGTGAACTGCCGCCGGGAGGCATGCGATGCGGGAACCCGCCGCGCATTCGTGGCGTTCCCGCATCGCTCCAGTGTGAACCCAGCCTAATAAGCGATCGTTTTTCTGATCGCTGTATTAGTGTCACAGGTGACGCTAGTTAGGCAGGTAGGTATTTAGGTTCGCCGCAGCTTTTTATAGCGCCAGGGACCCCCATATACTACCGCATAAAGCCCCCTGATTGCCCCCTAGTTAACCCTTTCACCAGTGATCACCATATAACTGTTACAGGTGACGCTGGTTGGTTAGTTATTTTTTTATAGTTTCAGGGCACCCGCCATTTATTACCTAGTCTCACTAGTGTACCCCTAAATTTAGGGGTGTCTACTTTCTAAAATGGGGTCATTTGGGGGGGGGGGTTTGTGCCATCTTGGCATTTTATGGCCTTCAAAACTGTAACGCCCTTAGAAAGCCTGAAGGCGGTGCTTGGTTTTTGGGGCCCCGTACGCGGCTAGGCTCCCAAAAAGTCCCACATATGTGGTATCCCCGTACTCAGGAGAAGCAGCAGAATTTATTTTGGGGTGTCATTTCACATATGCCCATGGCATGCGTGAGCAATATATCATTTAGTGACAACTTTGTGAAAAAAAAAAAAAGTTTGTAATTTTCCCGCAACTTGTGGCAAAATATAAAATATTCCATGGACTCAACATGCCTCTCAGCAAATAGCTTGGGGTGTCTACTTTCTAAAATGGGGTCATTTGTGGGGGTTTTGTGCCATCTTGGCATTTTATGGCCTTCAAAACTGTAATAGGTAGTGAGAAGTGAACTCAAAAAATTACGCCCTTAGAAAGCCTGAAGGCGGTGCTTGGTTTTCGGGGCCCCGTACGCGGCTAGGCTCCCAAAAAGTCCCACATATGTGGTATCCCCGTACTCAGGAGAAGCAGCAGAATTTATTTTGGGGTGTCATTTCACATATGCCCATGGCATGCATGAGCAATATATCATTTAGTGACAACTTTGTGAAAAAAAAAAAAAAAAAAAAAAAGTTTGTAATTTTCCCGCAACTTGTGGCAAAATATAAAATATTCCATGGACTCAACATGCCTCTCAGCAAATAGCTTGGGGTGTCTACTTTCTAAAATGGGGTCATTTGTGGGGGTTTTGTGCCATCTTGGCATTTTATGGCCTTCAAAACTGTAATAGGTAGTGAGGCGTGAAATCAAAAATTTACGCCCTTAGAAAGCCTGAAGGCGGTGCTTGGTTTTCGGGGCCCTGTACGCGGCTAGGCTCCCAAAAAGTCCCACATATGTGGTATCCCCGTACTCAGGAGAAGCAGCAGAATTTATTTTGGGGTGTCATTTCACATACGCCCATAGCATGTGTGAGCAATATATCATTTAGTGACAACTTTGTGTAAAAAAAAAAAAAATTTTTTTTTTGTCATTATTCAATCGCTTGAGGCAAAAAAATAAAATATTCAATGGGCTCAACATGCCTCTTATCAATTTCCTTAGGGGGTCTACTTTCCAAAATGGGGTCATTTGGGGGGGTTTTGTACTGCCCTGTCATTTTAGCACCTCAAGAAATGAGATAGACAGTCGTAAACTAAAAGCTGCGTAAATTCCAGAAAACGTACCTTAGTTTGTAGATGTGACAACTTTTGCGCAAACCAATAAATATACAATTATTGACTTTTTTTTTACCAAAGACATGTGGCTGAATACATTTTGGCCTAAATGTATGACTAAAATTGAGTTTATTGGATTTTTCTAATAACAAAAAGTAGAAAATATCATTTTTTTTCAAAATTTGCGGTCTTTTTACGTTTATATCGCAAAAAATAAAAATCGCAGAGGCAATCAAATACCATCAAAAGAAAGCTCTATTTGTGGGAAGAAAAGGACGCAAATTTTGTTTGGGTACAACATTGCATGACCGCGCAATTACCAGTTAAAGCAGCGCAGTGCCAAAGTGTAAAAAGACCTCTGGTCATTTACCAGCAAAATGGTCCGGTCTGAAAGTGGTTAAGGAACTCAGTCAGGTGATAGCTAGACCATTGTTCCTAATTTTTATGGACAGTTAACTGAATTGAATGGTACCAACTGATTGGAGAAAAGCTGTCAGGTGTATGTATGGAGATCGAGATGCTAAGAGGGCTCCCCTTTGCGGCTAGGTGCCCAAAGAAGCACGGGTGGCTGGGTGCTTGCTTGTAGTTCGATGAGCTCTGCCGCTGCGGGGTGGATGGAGCAGGCGGAGCTGAACTTGCTGTGTTCAGATGAACAGAGAAACCAGGAGCCAGGCTCGTGCAAGTCTTAGGACTCTCTGTGGGCGTCCATGAGTGTTCAGGGTGGCATTGCCAGTACCGTGACTGCCATGTCCCTGACAAAAGCTAACGTGGTGCCAATATTTAAGAAGAGGTCTGAGATATATCCCTGGGAACTACAGGCCAGTTAGCCTAACTTCAATAGTTGCAAGTTATTGGAGGGGATGATAAGGGACCAAGATTTTAGTAATGCAAGTGGTATCATTAGTGGTAATCAGCACAGATTCATTCAAAATTGTTCTTGCCAGACCAATCTATTACCATTCTATGAAGAAGTGAGCTGCCATCTAGATAAAGGAAGGCCAGGTGGATGTGGTGTATCTGGATTTTGAAAAGGCATTTGATGTAGTTCCCCACAAACGTTTATTTTACAAACTGAGATCTGTCGGCATAAACCATTGGGTAAGAACCTAGGTAGAAAACTGGCTACAAGGGCAGGTCCAAAGAGCGGTGCAAAATAGGGAGTACTCAGAATGGTCCAGTGTGGTAAATGGGGTCCCCCAAGGATCTGTCCTGGGACCAATTCTGTTTAATTGGTTCATAAATTGGAATTTATTTATAAATGATATAGAGGATGGGATATACAGCTCACTTCTGTGCAGGATGTGGAAAGCTTACAAGAAGACCTAAATAAAATAATGGGGTGGGCAACAAAATGGCAAATGAGGTTTAAGGTTGAAAAATGTAAAGTAATACATTTGGGTGCTAAAAAATACAAATGCAATTTACTCGCTAGGGGGAGAACCTTTGAGGGAATCTAGGAGGGAAAAGGACCTGGGGTCCTAGTAGATGACAGACTCAGAAATGCCATGCTTCTGCAAGCAAAGCCAACAGAATATTGGCTTGTATTGAAAATGGGATTCACTCCAGAGATACAGGTAAAATGATAATTCTCCCACTCTACAAGACTCTGGTTCGGCCGCATCTTGAGTATGCCATCCAGTTTTGGACACCAGGACTCAAGAAGGATGTGCTGCAACTGGAGAGAGTCCAGAGAAGGGCAACAAACTTAATAAAGGGACTCGAACAGGGGTCTCAAACTGGTGGACCTCCAGCTGTTGCAAAATTACAAGTCCCATGAGGCATTGCAAGGCTGACAGTTACAAGCATGACTGCCACAGGCAGAGGCATGATGAGACTTGTAGTTTCGCAATAGCTGGAGAGCCACCAGTTTGAGACACCTGGACTAGAGGATCTCAGCTATAGGCAAAGACTACAAGCACTGAACTTATTTTCTCTGGAGAAGAGACGCTTGAGAAGGGATATGATAGCAATGTACAAATATCATACTGGTGACTCTAGCATAGGAAAAAAACTTTTCAGTGAATGGGTTTTGCCATTCACTAAAATTGGAAGAGAAACAGTTTTTTTTTTTTTTTGTAAATACTTTTTATTGAGTTTTATAATATACATACAACTTCAACCGCAGTTGCGGGCAACAGTCACAACATAAAATTTTGTTATGTAACAGTGACATAACAGGAAAAAAGATAAATAGGTAAATAGAAACAAAAATAATACATTTGCCCAGACAGATATACACAATCCGAACCTCGCACCGAATGAATTGCATTGTGATTTAAGGCATGGGCTCCTTCAGTACTCCAACAATACCAACATTGTGGCTCCCCAGCTCCCCCATGAGAGATTAAGGTCTAGAGAATCAAAAGGCCAAATCCTTACTACCACCTGAATTCAATTGTATCTGCCCAGCCCGTAAGTTAATCTGAGACCATAACTTGGCCATTGCCCCCTTTTCAGGTATTTTGCTTTGTAGAAAGGTACTGCTTTATTAATTAGTGATTCCCAGGATGCCAGAGTTGGGGCAGAAGAGCTCTTCCAAAACAGGATAATCCGCTTTTTGGCATTAAAACAATAGAAGGGTGAGAAGAGTTTGTATAGCCCTTGTAGTGGCCAGAGGTTCCACCAAATGCAATAAACACACTTCAATTGATAGGGGAATCCCGATGGAGGTGATTGATTAAATACATTGAGCTACAGCTTGTCAGCAGGGCCTAATCTGGGGACAATCCCAAAATCTATGTATAGAAGTTGCAAGGAGTGCCAAGCATCTCCAACAGAGAAAGTGTTGATTCCCAAACATCCTGGCCAACCATGCTAGGGTAAGGTATGATCTATGCATGAATTTATAATGGATCAGACGAACCCTAGTGGAGACTAGGCACTAAAATGCAGTCCACCACATATCACTAACCGCATAAAAGCAGTAAGTAAATAGGAAGATCTCAAGCCTCTATAGACCAGATGTTAGAGTGCTTCGTAAGAGCCCACAGAGGCAGCCTCCAGGCACACAGAGGAGTCATCTGGAGGAGTAGTCAGTCAGTGGTGTGCTATTGTCAGTTAGCCCACCAGAAAGTATTTATAGAAACTTGGTGCTGCTAGGCCCCCCATGGCTGCTGCAGTATGGCCAATACTCCTGCCACAAAAAGGAGATCATACTGTCTATTGATTTAAAGACTGTTTTTGGGATCCACACTGGAGAATTTCTGAATATATATAACAGTAGAGGCAGGATTTTCATCTTAATTAGATTTATTTTCTCAATGTGGGACAAGGGAAGGTTTTGCCAAGCGTGGAACTTTTTAGTTAGAATGACAAGCAGCGGGGAGACATTAAGGTTAATAAAGCCAGTCACAGAGTTTGTAATGAAAAAGCCCCAAATACTTAATTTGCGTAACCCATTGTAGGGGTTATTTGGATTGAGTTGACTTGGTACAGGATGGGAACACAGAGGAACTAGCTTGGATTTAGTCCAGTTTACCTTGAGGCCAGAGAGTACCGTAAACCTACCCATAAGTGCCAGTGCCGCCTGTAGGGAAAATAACTAGGTCATCTGCATATAGGGCCGTTGTTTCTGTTAACGTACCTGCAGAGATCCCATGTGTTTGAGAGGAGGAGCGAAAAGCAATTGCATGGGGTTCCATTACTAAGGCGAATAACCCTGGGGAAAAGGGGCACCCCTTTCTAGTGCCTCTGGTCACTGGAAAGGCATCTGACACCCCACCATTGAGACGGAGGGGCACTACTGGATGATCGTACAGCAGTGATATCCACTTGAGAAACGTGGGGCTGAACCCCATACGTTGTAATACATGAGTCATGTACCCTCAGTCAATGGAGTTGAATGCTTTTTCCACGTCATAAAACACCAGAGCCCCCCAGACGATCTCTCCATATCCAATTGAGTATGGGTGTATACCCTCTGAAGGTTAATGTCTGTAGCCTTTTTAGGCATAAATCCAGGCTGATCTGGCGAGATTAGGTGATCTAGAATGGTAATCAACCTATTGGCGATCATTTTGGTGAGGATCTTGAGATCCATATTAAGTAGAGCTATGGGCCTGTACGAAGAACAGAGAAGCGGGTTCTTGTCAGATTTAGGCAGTAACACTACATGGGCCTCGTAGAAGGAAGGTAGTAACATCTCAAGTTCAAAACAGTCCCCATACAGTTTTAAGTCTGGGAGATAAAATATCTAAATATTGCTTATACCATTCTGCGGGGATCCCATCCGGGCCCAGCAACTTACTATTAGGAAAATAAGCGTTAGCGGTCACCAGTTCCTTGTCAGTGAAGGGTGCATCCAAACTGGTTGCCACCTCATCTGGCAGGACTGGGATCAAAAGGGAACCCAGCAGATCCTCAAGAACCTGGTGTTCCTAGGGCGGGATGGCAGAGTATAATTCTGAGTTGTAAGAGACAAATGCTTGCATGATTCCCTCTCTATCTCTCACAACTGTACCCTCTGATGAAGAAATGCAAGGGATCGCAGGGTGCGCCCGAGCATCTGCTGTCAGGTAAGCCAGTAGTTTCCCATTTTTGTCACCCTTCTCGAACAATTCCTCGGCTCAGGTTCTTAAAGAGGAAGTAAACCCTGATGGGTTCCAGGGCATAATCCATTATGTTGTTCAACATTTGCCCGCCACCAACAACTTCAATAGGCCAAAGGTGGCCACCTTCTCTAACATTTTATATAGTACCTCGTGTTTGAAGTGGGACAGAACATACAGGTTTACTATCGCCAATAGTTGGGATTCAACTGTTAACACCACTATGGCATACTGCCCATGAGGATCTGTTACAACATGTTCTATGGAGAAAATTGAGTACTGTCCATGATACTTTTTTTATTTGCGCAAACATACAATTTTTCAGGACAAGCTTTCGGGGTATGTCCCCTTCTTCAAGGTCCAAGCAGTACTAATTCACCAATTTTTAAGCAGAATAAAAAAAAAAAAAAAAACAATAAAAAAAAAACACATCTCTCAAACATGTTCTATGGAACAGGCTAACTTCTTGTGGATTAAGATAGCTACCCCCCCCCCCCCCCCCCCAGCATACGATGAATGCGTTGAAAGTATGCCTCTCTGCATCCAGGCCCTGTTCAAGGAGAGCACTTTACTACCCATCAAATGTGTCTCTTGCAAGAGGATTGGGATTTTAAATATCGAAGGACCAGTGTCTCTCTTCGGAATTCAGGCCACGGACATTCCATGAAATAAGTTTGAAGTCACGCCTAAAGTAAGGTGTTGTTTAGCATGAAGACAGGATAAGAAAAGTGCAGGGGAGGAGGCCTAAAGTGGGAGCCCAGATGCAGAGAACCGCACACCCCAATATTATAGCATACTTACATTGTATATTGTACTAGGCAAAGATAAGGCCCATCAGTGCTATCCCTCTGGGCAAGACACACAAAAAGAAAAAGAAAAAAACTGTAAAAAAGACAAAAAAATAAAAGTAAAAAAAATCCAGAAGTGCATAAAAATGAACAGTAATAAAACCCAACTCCCTGATTGCACTGGGAAAACAGGAAAAACTTTCAGGTGACTAGGATACAGCATACTATACACCAGGACTTTCTCAGGCATCTGCGGACATCATAGAATGCAGGGTCTCCTTGTTAGCTGTACTGACGTTTTCAGGCTCAATGAGGATAGTATTGCACACACTGACACTTGCAGAACTGTCTGCACATGCCATTCAGCACCAACTGTGCCCGAGCAACTGGGAGCTGGTGGCAGCTGACGTGTACCATGGTTTCCTTGGGTAACAATAAAGTCTATGGCACATATCTCACTGTAATTAGCAGGATCAGGACAGGCACCCGCTGGCTTACCCTGATCACAGTAACAGTAGAAATCTCCAGGCACACATTGCTGTAGGTAACAGGAGTTTGAAGCATAAAGTCACTTGATCCAGCATTAGCAGATCATTGCCAGCACAATCCCCCCCCCCCCAAAAAAAAACCTCCCTAGCACAGATCTTCTGCCCCTCAAATATCGCCTCCGAGCCCCCTCCCCCCACTCCAAATCTCCCCTCTCAGCACAAATTCTCATACCCCAATTCCCCATCCCAGCACTAATCCCCCCCCCCCCCCCCGAACTCCCCTTCCTAGCCCCTAGGCCCCACAATCGTCCTTACTAACACAAATCGTCCTCCCAAAAAAATATGTTCCCACTTGCCACAATTCCCCTCCACCAACACCCCTCCCCCTCACCATATTACCTTTTCCAGCACAAATTCCCTATCCTAGCACAAATCCTCTTCCCCCATCTCCCCTCTCAACACAAATCCCCACCCCTAGCACACCTCCCCAAATTTCCCCTCCTAGAACAATTCTTACCTCCTGCTGCCCCCCCCCCCTTTCCAAATGTCCCCTCCCAACAAAAATCCCCTCCTCCCAATCTCCTTGTATTGCCCCCAAACCTCACATGATACCACAGTGCCCAGGGCAGAGGGGATTTTTGTTGGGAGGGGAAATTTGGAAGGGGGGGGGGCAGCAGGAGGTAAGAAGTGAATCTAGGGGGGGGAATTTGGGGAGGTGTGCTAGGAGTGGGGATTTGTGTTGAGAGGGGAGATGGGGGAAGAGGATTTGTGCGAGGATAGGGAATTTGTGCTGGAAAAGGTAATATGGTGAGGGGGTGGGGGGTTGGTGGAGGGGGATTTGTGGCAAGAGGGGACATTTTTTTTTTGGGAGGGGGATTTGTGTTAGTAAGGATGATTGTGGGGCCTTTGTGCTGGGGGGGGGGAGTTTGGGAGGGATTAGTGCTGAGATGGGGGTTTGTGGTATGGGAATTTGTGCTGGAAGGGGGGATTTTGATTACAGGAAAGCCCCAGCAGTCCCTTTCAGTGCCACCAATCAGTGCTCATCAGTGCCACCAATCAGTGCCCTTAATTGATGCCAGTCAGTGCAGCCTTTCAGTGCCTGCCCATTAGTACCGCCCATCAGTGCTGCCTATCAGCGCCACCCATCAGTGCTGTCTATCCATGCTGCCTATCAGTGCCCACCAGTGCCGCTTATCATTGCCCACCAGTGCGCCTATCAGTGTCCACCAGTGCCGCATGTCAGTGCCCAGCAGTGCAGCATATTAGTGCCCACTCATCAGCGCTACCTAATCAGTTTCCCATAAGTGCCACCTCATCAGTGCCCTTCAGTGAAGGAAAAAAATGACTTATTTGCAAAATGTACTGAGAGAAACTACACAAAACTTTTTTTCTCAAAATTTTTAGTCTTTTCTCTTTTTTTTGTTGTGATTAAGAGGATGATTCAGCAGTGATTAAAGAGGAGGTAAACCCTGATGAGTTTACTTCCTCTTTCATTCCCTGCAAAGGCAAAGCATAATGGCCCATTATGTGTCACTTACCTGACACAGGAGCCAGCGAAGTCGCCGCTGTCCCCTGTAGTCCGCCGCATCCATCTTGTTGGTGGGGTCTCGCAGCTCCGCCGCTGTCTTTCGGCGAAGCCGCGATGACGTCGCTCCCGCGCATGCGCACGGGAGCCTCCGTTGCTGAGAATGCCGCGCTCAGTGCGCATGCGCCGTAGACAGCGGTGCCCGTTTTCGGGCAAATATCTCCTAAACCATATAGGTTTAGGAGATATTGCTTGGACCTACAGGTAAGCCTTAATCTAGGCTTACCTGTAGGTCAAAGTGGTTTGTAAGGGTTTACAACCACTTTAAATACCACCAAAAGAAAGCTCTATTTGTGTGAAGAACAATATCAAATAATTCATATGGGTGCAGTGTTGCATGACCGTGCAATTGTCATTCAAATTGCAACAGCACAGAAAGCTGAAAAATGGCCTGGGCACAGTGGGCATGAAGGGGGTGAAAGTGCCCGGTGTTGAGGTGGGTAAGTTGGTGACACTGGCCATCACAAATGATGTTATTAGCGAGTAAAGTAGGGTGCCAGGAGTTACCTGTGCGTTGAGTTGTTTTCTGAAGTATTGAGGAGGTGTGGTATTGGAACCCGGTGTACGGGGGAAGTGGCAGAGCAGAGGGAAACTAAAGACAGCAGGATTAAAAATAAAAACAAGAAAGAATTGGGAGGAGGAGGAGGAGTTGTCAGAGGGATTGAACGGGAGGGGAAGAGGCCATGATCCGGATAATGATCTCATGGAGAGAGTTGCAGCCCCTGTGAGTGACGGCGTGTCTGCAGCACTGACAGCTCACACCGGCTGCTGGAAAGGTGACCAGTAAGAAGAGCGGCATCCGATCATCACTCCTCCGATCATCACTCCTCCGATCATCACTCCTCCTCATCCTCCTGCCAGGGTGACAGAGCCCAGGGGAGGAAGGACACAGGAGAGAGAGCGGCTGCTGCAGGCTGTGCACACCGGTAAGGAGAAGGATGCTGCGTGCCCAGGGGCATGACTTGCATCACCTTTTGTTGCATTGTCCCTTACCTATCACCCTCCTTCTCCCACCATTCTGCTTCTTTTTTTTATTATTATTTCTTTGCAACATCCTCCTCCTTTTCTCCGCACCCTTCCATTGACTAGCATGTCGCTGTTATCTTTCTCCATTAGGTGTTGGGAGCTGCAAGATGCATTGCTTTGAACTTAACTCATTTATTTCTAGCTCCGACTGCTTGGCTTTACATGCATTTGGGTGGGGGTGTGGGTGGCAGAAGGAAGATTTATAGTGCGTTGTTGTGAACTTTGCTTATTTCAGCAGCTGTGCCATTTGTTGTGTGATTATCGGGGGGTGGGCATGGGCAGACTGTGCCAGGCGGCACTACACAGGCAGCAGATTGCCTCCTGCACTCCCGAGGTTAATGCCATCTGAAGATCAAGCTACGCATTTTGCTGCCAGTGAAGTTTTCAGGGAGGGGGACACTGAACTTGGCAGATTGTTTCAGCTCATTATTCACCCATTTCATTCTAGCAATAGCTATTTAAGGTATGGCTGCTTTATGGTGAGCGACAAGAGTTACATGTAAGATAGATGGCACGTTTATCGTTCCCTGCATTCTACCATGAGCACATCAGTATTGGATAGATCCATGCATTCTACAATGGGCACATCAGTATTGGATAGATCACTGTATTCTACAATGGGCATATGAGTGTTTAATAGATCCCTGCATTCTACAATAGGCATATCAGTATTGGATAGATCCCTGCATTCTACACTGGGCATATCAGTAGTGAATAGATCCCAGCATTCTACACTGGGCACATCAGTATTTGATAGATCCCTGCATTCTACAATGGGCACATCAGTATTGGATAGTTCCCTGCATTCTACAATGGGCACATCAGTATTGGATAGTTCCCTGCATTCTACAATGGGCACATCAGTATTGGATAGTTCCCTGCATTCTACAGTGGGCACATCAGTATTGGATAGTTCCCTGCATTCTACAGTGGGCACATCAGTATTGGATAGTTCCCTGTATTCTACAATGGGCACATCAGTATTGGATAGTTCCTTGTATTCTACAATGAGCACATCAGTATTGGATAGTTCCCTGCATTCTACAATGGGCACATCAGTATTGGATAGTTCCCTGCATTCTACAGTGGGCACATCAGTATTGGATAGTTCCCTGCATTCTACAGTGGGCACATCAGTATTGGATAGTTCCCTGTATTCTACAATGGGCACATCAGTATTGGATAGTTCCTTGTATTCTACAATGAGCACATCAGTATTGGATAGTTCCCTGTATTCTACAATGGGCACATCAGTATTGGATATTTCCTTGTATTCTACAATGGGCACATCAGTATTGGATAGTTCCCTGCATTCTATAATGGGCACATCAGTGTTGAATAGTACAGTGGGCACATCAGTATTGAATAGTTCCTTGCCTACAATGGGAATATGAGTGTTGAATAGTTCCCTGTATTCTAAAACGTACAATGGACACATGAGCATTGAGTAGTTCCCTGTATTGTACAATGGGAACATCAGTATTGGATAGTGCCCCAAATTCTGTAATGCTCACATGAGCATCGGATAGTTTGTTGTATGCTACAATGGACACACGAGGATTAGATAGTCCCCTGTATTCTGCAAAAGGCACGTGAGTATTGGACAGTTCCCTGTATTGTACAATGAACACACAAGCATTGAATTGTTCCCAGTATTCTGCAATTGGCACATGGATATTGGATAGTGCCCTGGATTCTGCAAGGGTCACATGAGCTATAAATATTAACCTGTATTCTACAATGTGGAAATAAGTAGTGGATAGTTCCATGTATCCTACAATAGGTGCATACTGTAAGTTTTGAATAGTCCCTTGTATTCTACTATGAAGTATGAACTAATGAGTATTGGATAATTCATTGTATTCTAAAATGGGTAGATGAGTATTGGATAGTTAGTTCACTGCATTTTACAACAGACAAATGAGTTTTGGATAGTTCCCTGTGTTCCATAATGGGCAGATAAGCATTGGCTAGTTCCCTGTCTTATACGGTGGTCACATGAGCATTGGATACTTCCCTGTATTCTACAATGGGCACATGAACATTGCATAGTTCCCTTCCTGTATTCAAAGCTGGCACCTGAACAGTGGATTCTGCAATGGACACATGAGCATTGGATAGTTGCCTCTATTGTACAATGGGAAAGTATTAGGTGAAATATGGGCTACCTATTTTATTATATGAAAACCATAAGTTTTGCATAATAATAGGAAATATATGAATAACCAGACTGGATTCATGTCATAGAAAGTATACAAATAAAATACATTTGTGAAATCTTATACAGTATTATATCATAATGTTTTTTAAATAGTGATGGGAATTATGGGACTACAGAACTAAGTTGACAAGTATATCTTTTTGGTAAAATAAACAAACAAGTTTCAGCAAAATAAAAGGAGAAGTGCCTTCTCCCTATTTTTGTTACAGTTTGCTGAATTAATGTAGAATTCCTGGCAAAACCTTAAATGCTCCCTCATTTCTCCTGTTCAGATTAACCTTGAGGCTGGGTTCACACTGCTGCGGGGGGAGATCCGGATGTGATTCGCACCGCAAATCACATCCGATCTCCGTAGCGATGCGAGTTCAGCCATACAGATAGTATGGCTGAATTCGCATCGCTCCCGCAGCAAACTCGCACGGGACCCTTTTTTTGGTCCGCAACAGAATCGGATCGCATGGGGGTTCACACCATGCGATCCGATTCCTGTGCGAGTTGGCAGATCGCACTGCGATATGCGGACAGATCTGGGGGTGTCATTAACATATCATTGACACTCCCAGCCGTCCGCATAGGGCAGTGTGAACTGCCGGCGGGAGTCATGCGATGCGGGAAAACGCCACGGATTTGCAGCGTTCCCGCATCGCAGCGGTGTGAACCCGGCCTGAAGGAAAGCTGTATATATTTATCTATTTTCAGCCTGCTTCAGTTCAGTCACGTGATTCCCTGTGTTAGCCAGCGCCGGCTGCAGGGGAGAGGAGAGAGTTATTGGCAATGGCTTTTAATGCCTGGGAGCAGTGACGTCACCCATAGGCTGCTATGGCCCATCTGTTGTTGGCGCTCCCTCTTCTCTCCAGCAGTGCCGCTGGCTGACAGAGGAGAGCTGGATCGTGTGACCGGACCAGGGAAACTTGAAAAAAGGTAAGTATAGAGACCCTTTTTATACTGAATGAATGAATGAATGAAATACTTGTATCGCGCACAATGCGAACTGAATCGCCTCTAGGCGCTGTGGCGAGCTTTGATCATCTGCTAAAAGAGGAAGGTCTTGAGTTTTTTCCTAAAAGCCAGGTGATTTTCTTCCTGGTGGATGTTGATTGGTAGAGCATTCCATAGCCGAGGCCCTTGGACAGCGAATCTCCGATCACCCTTGGATTTATACCGGGCTTTGGGCACGAGGAGGAGGTTTTTGTTGGCTGATCGAAGACTGCGATTTGGTGTGTAAGGATTTATTTTCTCCATTAGGTATTGCGGAGCTTCTCTATGCACGCATTTGTGGGTGAGGCACAGGGTCTTGAACGTGATCCGATTTTTTACGGTTAGCCAATGTAAGCTCCTCAGTGAAGGAGAGATGGATTCCCAGGGTTTTTTTTCCTGTTATCAGCCTTGCCGCCGTGTTTTGGATCAGTTGTAATCGCGCAAGTTGATATTGAGGTAATCCTATGTAAAGCGAGTTTGCGTAGTCCAGTCGTGAATTAATGATTGTTCCAACTACCACTGTTTTGTCATTCTTTGGGATAAAAGGGATGAGTCTGCGAAGCATGCGCAGCAGATGGTGAGATCGACTGGTTAGTTAGAATAGGTGTTAGGAGAAGGGAGGGAGCATTTGTAGGGGTAGTTTTGCCAGGAATTCTACTTTTGGGACTCGTGCACACAGCCACAAAAAATCAGCATTTTTATCAGTACTGTTTTTTTTTTTTATGGATCTGAACACAGCTTTATAGTTTTTTTTTGTTTTTTTTTTTTGACCCATGTACTAAATTTAATGGAAATAGCAATTTATGCATCTAAATTTTACTTTACGGACCATGTTATGTGTTTTTATGTAGGATTTTTCTGCCAGCAAAATCCTGCGTAGGTGATCAGTAATTTAATTATGGCCTTGTGCATATATCTTATATTTTTTTATTTTTTGGTTATTCTGTAAAGTAGTGATAGAAGGCGATAAACTGTAGTTTAGAGCTCAAACCAAAAATGTAAGTGCATGTGTTGTGTGTGAAGGTTGTTAATGAACATTTGACATTACACTGTTTCTTATGGATGGATTAGAACATGCTGCTTCCTGATGGCAGGAGAACACACTGACTTTTTTGATTCACTCACGAATAGCTTAGGTTCAGCATTGGCACTGACACACTAGGAGTTTCTTTGCCGTGCTGTACAGTTGCTTGTGACATTTGCCCATTTCTGTGTCATGTCTTCCTCTAATGGAGAAATCGCTCTTTATTATTTTTACCTCATTTTTGTAATGCTGCCTCTCAAAAATGTAAAGTATATAATTGAACCTTCTTGAATCATAGTGAGGAACGCAATCTGGTTTCAAAGTGTTCTCTTTCAACAGGCATTTGTTAAAAGAATTCTCTTTTATTTCAATGCACAGGATACTATCTGCTGGACCAAGTTGTGATATTTTCATATGTAAAAGTTTTAGGATAAGACATTTAGGACTAAAGCAAGCCATACGTTATACAATTTTCTGTGGTTGAAGGAAGGAATATTGCTAGATTTCCCCCATCAACACGGTCAGTGTTGATGGGGGAAATCCTCCTTCTGCTATATTGTATTCTGACAGAGAGGGAGGTTTCCTAGCCTTCAGAATACAATGACCACTGCTGGCAGCTACAGCCACTGGCAGTGATCGTGTGTACAAAAAGCAGGCGGGTTGTACTGAAGTTGATCAATGTATCGACTTCAGTACAACTAGCCTGGCCATAGATGGATCAAAATTCAGCCAGTTCAATGTCGATAAGTCCATGGCTGGCCTAACATTTTGTTGCACTCAAATTCAGCTAATGAGACTCCTGAGATATTCTTCCTTCACCTGAAATGCACTTTCATTGTTTGATTCCATGTATTTTGGGCAGTTCCTTACAGTAATCCCTAGGGTTGCTCTACATTGCCAGATACTCTCTTGTGTATCATCAGCCTACAAAGAATCAGACGAAAAACCTCTAACCTGAGGATATCAAGTCTCTAAAGTACTCTATTTTAATTACTGATAACTTGTGAATAGTGAGTTTGTTACACACATTATTCAAAACACTGTTTTGTGCTCAGATATCACTCTCTGTTAAGACCCGTACTCACAATCAGACTTTTTGACAACAAACATGCAAATTAGCTGTTTTAAGGCAACATCCGACCGTGTGTACGTTCCATCGGACAAACTTTTTTGGTTTTCATTGGACTGTTGTTGGTTGTGCGAACAGACAAACTTTTCGACAACATAAGTCCGATGGAGCAAAGTTCGATCGTGTGTACAGAAACCATCGGACTTTACAAACACGCATGCTCAGAACCAAATGAAAAAGATCAGACAACAATACAGTTGACCAAAAGGTGGCACCAGGAGTAATTGAACGTCCTCTTTTGAAGTGTCGTCAGTACATTGAAATGTCACTGCGTTCATGCTTGTTGTCTAAAAAGTCTGATCGTGTGTATGCAATACAAATTTACGGCCAACGCCCTTTGTACAAAAGTCCACGGGAAAGTTTGTACAACGTCAGATCGTGTGTATGAGGCTTAAGATTGCATGGGCATTTTGTATGCATCCTTGCTCTTTGCTCTATATCATGGGTTTCCAGACTTTCTAAACAAAGAGCCAGTTACTCTCCTTCAGGCTTTAAGGGGGCCAGACTGTGGCCAGTTGAAACAGAAAACACCTTGGCATCAGTGTAAGTAAATGGGGCCTCCTTGTTGGTTTTAGTGGGAGGACTAATGTCCCATCCTTGGTGTCAGTAGGAGGACTAATGTCCCATCCTTGGTGTCAGTAGGAGGAATAGTGTCCCATCCTTGGTGTCAGTGGGAGGAATAGTGCCCCATCATTAGTTTTAGTGGGAGGAATAGTGCCCCATGGTTGGTAACAGTGCACACAATCTCGCCTCCCAACAGCTGGACTATATGTCCCATGATTCCTTGCATACACTATACCACTATGCTAAAGTGCATGTGTAATAAAGACCACTATGCTGATGCACACGAACTAAGAAATCACAGGCTAAAATGGCCATCAAAGGCAAGTGGTCAGGAGGTAGGCATTTCACATTTTTCATTCATCTAATAGGAGTGACAGCACACAGTGTGTAGTCCTGGGCTTGAGGCGGCACACTGTGGGGGCATCATAACCCAGCTAATGATTGGAGCCACCGCAGAACAGTAGTCTGTATACAAATGTCTGAAAAGCAAAATTAATGTACTCAAACTGTTCCATTGCATATAGTTTTCTGCACAAAGCCTACCTTAAAGGAGTTGTAAAGTCAGAAGGTTTTTTATCTTAATGCATTCTATGCATTAAGATAAAAAGTCTTCTGTGTGTAGTAGCCACCCCAGCACCCCCTAATACTTACCTGAGCACCATCTCTATCCAGCGATGGCTCCCTCCTGATTGGCCGAGACACAGCAGCGAGGGCCAATCAACGTCAGTTAGTCAATCAGGATAGAGAGGGGTGGGGCTGAATGGACACACAGAGCTGCAGCTCAGCTCGGGTGCCCTCCTAACAACTTAGCAAGCTGCTTGCTGTGGGGGCACTCAACAGGAGGGAGGGGCCAGGAGCACAGTAGAGGCACCTGAGAAGAGGAGGATCCGGGCTGCTCTGTGCAAATCCACTGCACAGAGCAGGTTAGTATTAAAAAAAAATAAGACTTTACAATCACTTTAAGAAGAACTTCAAGCGTTTAAAATGTACATAGTGAAGATATTTGCCAGCACACCATGGAACGACATAAATAGCGCCCAAACGGGTAATTTATTGCATGATCACAACACAAGGAGAGTGCAACATTTCGGAGTCACGCAGGGCCCTTTCGTCACATGCCTGACAAAGGGGCCCTGCGTGATTCCGAAACGTTGCACTCTCCTTGTGTTGTGATCATGCAATAAATTACCCGTTTGGGCGCTATTTATGTCGTTCCATGGTGTGCTGGCAAATATCTTCACAGTGACTTGAACCAGTATCCAGCTGGTTGTTCCTGCAGCACCCAAACTCGAGAGCTGATCCAGGCAGGAATGTGTGTGATGGGAATATGAAGTATTAAAATGTACATAGCGTGCAGTGGTCTGGAACATGTCATATAAAGAGTGCAGTGGTCAGGAGTATGAAATATACGGCACAGCCTCTTGAGTGTAGGCCTTAGGAATGCATAATGCACAGGGTGTAGGAATGTGCATCACACAGACTGCAAGGTTCAGGATTACATATTGCACAGAATACAGTGGTCAGGAGTGCATAATGCTTAGAGTGCAGGGATTAGGCATAACGTATAGAGTGCAGGGGTCAGGAATAGAGGTCGACCGATATGGGTTTTTCTCTGGCCGATGCCGATGCCGATATTTAGAAATCATGGCGGCCGATAGCCGATATATGATGCCGATTTTTTTGGGCCGATATGTTAGGCCGATTTTATTTTATTTATTTATTTTTAATCCCCCTTGATCCAACACACCTTTCCCACTGGGGTGTTTTTTAAGGCGCTTTTGGGCTAAAAATAGCGCCTGTAAAGTGCCTGCAAAATGGCTCCCCTGCAGTCTGTGTGAAAGACAGAGTGCTTTCACACTGAGGCGATGCGCTGGCAGGATCTTAAAAAAAAAGTCCTGCAAGCAGCACGTTTGGAGTGGTGTATACCGCTCCTCCACCACTCCTGCCCATTGATATGAATGGGCACCACTGCCGAAGCGCATGCAATGCGATTTGGCAGCGGTGCTTCATGGGCGCATTTAACCTCTTCCTTGGCCGCTAGCTGGGTTATATGTGCCCCACTAGCAGCCAAATAGCACCGCTAAAATGATGGTAAAGAGCCGCTAAAACTTGCGTTTTACCATCAACGTCTGCCCACTCCAGTGTGAAAGCAGTCTTCATAAGTGATACAGAAAATTTCTTACACTTAAAGCGGAGGTCCACCCTAAAATGGACCTTCCGCTCATCGGAACCCTCCCCCCCTCCGGCGCCACAATTGGCACCTTTCAGGGGGGTGCAGTTACCTGGATAATCCAGGTAACTGCACCCACTTCCGGGCTAGCTCTCTGCGGAAAGGGGCGTACATTACGCCCCTTTCCGCAAGTGCCCGCCCCCTTCCGCAAGTGCCCCGCTGCCTGCTGGAAAAACAGATCCCAGAGGCAGCGGGGACCGTCCTCATTGCGCAGCGTGGCTCACGCATGCGCAGTAGGGAACCGGGAAATTAAGCCGAAAGGCTCCATTTCCTGATTCCCATACCCAAGATGGCGGCGGCGGCAGCACTCGAGTGTCGATCTAGAGATCGGCTTCGGGTGCCGACATCGCGGGCGCGCTGGACAGGTAAGTGTCATTATTTTAAAAGTCAGCAGCTGCAGTATTTGTAGCTGCTGGCTTTTAAATAAAAAATAAAAAAACGCGGAGTCCCGGCGGACTCCCGCTTTAAACATTTATTAAACAAAACAAACCTCCAATCAGTTTACTTGTATGTATGATCTAGATTAAAAAAAAACAAAAAACCTATATATTAAATAAAAACAGGTAGTCAAAACTTTTGGACAAAAAAAAAAAATGGGCTAACTTTACTGTTTTTATTTTATTTTTATTTTTTAAATGGTGTATTTTTTTCCCAAAAAATGCATTTTAAAGACCTCTGTGCAAATGCCGTGTGACATAAAATATTGCAACAACCGCTATTTTATTCCCTAGGATCTCTGCTAAAAAAATATATATATTTTCTGGCAGAAAATACAGGATTTTTACTTGTAAGCAGCAAGTGTCAGAAAAGATTTAGTCTTTAAATGGTTAAACTGAGAACTTCTACACAGAGAGATGACTTCATTCATTCAGAAGTGTAAACATTGTATCATTTAGTTCTTTTCTTGGCAGTCTGCCCAGAGTGGAGGAAAGTGTTGCTATGACGACTCAGACAACTCACACTGACTTCTTACAGAAGTCATTTCAAAGTCCCGCTGTAGAATCGGCTTTTTATTAACACAATCGGCCGATGCCGATTATTTAAAAAACGGCAAATATCGGCCGATATATCGGCCGGCCGATATATCGGTCGACCTCTAGTCAGGAATGTGTAATGCACATAGTGCAGGGGTCACGAGTGGTTAATGTACCAGGGTCAAGAGTGCATAAAGCATAGCGTGCAAGAGTGTGTATCACACAGAATGCAGGGGTCAGTAGTGCATAATGCAGAGAATACAAGTGTCAGGACTGGATATCAGCGTGTACTGCATAGAGTGCACGGGGTTAGGCATAACGTATAGAGTGCAGAGTACAGGAATGTGTAATGCAAATAGTGCAGGGGTCAGGAGTGGTTATTGTACAGGGGTCAAGAGTATGTAAAGCATAGGGTGCAGGTGTACATGTCACACAGAGTGCAGGGGTCAGTAATGCATAATGCACATAATACAGGGGTTAGGAGTGGGGATTGTACAGAGTGTAGGGGTCAGGAATGTGTAATGCATAGAGTGCAAGGGTTGGGCAAAATGTACACAATGCTGAGGTCAGGAGTGCACAATGCTAATGGTCAGAAGTGGTTATCACACAGGGCTCGAGAGTGCATAACCCACAGAGTTCGGGGTCGTAACGCAGAGAGTAGAGAATTAAAAAGTATATAACATAGAGGGTAGTGTACAAAGTACAACCAAAAATTACTCCCTCTTCCCAATAAGAGCTTTTATCTTTGCATATGAATGAGCTATGAAGCATATGTATATACATATTCAAATTCAAATTTGCATATAGATGAGCTGTGGGAACAATTTACTGGGGCAGAGTATTTGAGGGACATGCTCCTTATACACAGGACAGCAGAAGTAGGGTGAAAATGCAGGACAGTCCCACACAATCCGGGACTGTTGGGAGGTCTGCTTAGTGTACAGAAACTACTACAGATACACATTTACTGTATATATTAATTCTTGATCTATGCCAGCTTAGATTTTAGGATTAGCATGCATTTTACTTACTACTGCACGAAAGCAGAAACTGTGTTGTCATACATCATCATCAATATTCAAGTGCGGGCTGTAGTGAATAAGACTAAGTAGATCAGAATGAACTAATCTAAGATATTCAGAGTTATCAGACATGTAAAGCTCTGAGTTATTAAAGGCCATCTTTACACGCACTTTCACCTCAATTCTGTGGTTGCTATAAAGTTTAATTGCATGCTGTTTTACATCTTTTAGGGACACCAGCAGTAACATATTCCCAGTTCCACCCATCTGCTGTGGCTATTACTAAGGTGAATGCTGGTATTTTTTTCTCACTCGATGGGTTCTGCATATTGCAGAAAGAAGAAATAATTGGATAGTTCTGCTGCAAAGGAGTGATGGCCTTTTAGAAGGGTACAGAGACACAAAGGACTTTTGGGAAATCCACTGAAGTCTCCAAAAGAAATAAGAAGCTTGTGGGTGACTCAAATACAATATTGTGTTATAGACATCCAAATTCAAGCGTAGGCTTTTTATGTCAGTTAGAGTTTTTATTTTTATTTTTACGGTAAGAAATAACAGGAAAGATGAATGGGGAGAGTCTGACATTATTTAAGGGAATTCAGTATAGAAATTGTCTGCAGCTAGGTGGCAACAGACAATTGAAAATGGTGACTTACAGCAGACCTATACTGAAATAAAGACCCTCACCACCCTGAGGATCCTGCCTCCGTAAATGGTCTAAGCAGTGGAACATCTTCAGTGCAGAAACGTATGCTTTATGTTTATGCTGTATGTTAATATGACTAGGCAGGATAATCAGAAGCTCTGCCTGAATTCTGATACTTTTCTTCAGCAGAGAACATGTGACCAATGACTGCATAAGTGAACTAGTAACGAACTCTAATGCCGCGTACACACGACCGGACTTTCCGGCAGACTAGGTCCGACGGAATCAGTCCGTCGGACATTCCGATCATGTGTGGGATAATCCGATAGTTTTTCATTTAAAAAATCTGACGGACCTAGAAATAGAACATGTTTCAAATCTGTCTGATGGACTCAATTCCTATCGGGAAAACCGTTTGTCTGTATGCTGGTCCGACGGACCAAATACGACGCAAGAGAAGCTATTGGCTACTGGCTATTGAACTTCCCTTTTTAGTCCCGTTTTACGACATCACGTTCAAAACGAACTGACTTTCAAATGGACTTAGTCCGCTCGTGTGTAGGCAATTCTGTTAGTTCGGAAGTCTGTCGGAACTCGGCCGAAAGTCCATCGGGAAGACCGTCTGACCTTTTCTGCTGGAAAGTGCGGTCATGTGTACGTGGCATAACCGTTCTTTTTTTACAATTTACACTGGTACATTCCTGGGAGTTAGCAAAATGTCACCAGGGGATGGGACTGTGGTTTGAGTAAATCAAAATATCCCATCCCCTGGTGACATTTTTTAAATGAAAAACGATCGGATTAGTGTAAAAAGTAGTCCTGCAATGGTAAAGAATATCATATATATATATATATATATATCTCACATTTTTGTAAATATTTTATTATATCTTTTCATGTGACAGCGATGAAGAGATGACACTTTGCTACAATGTAAAGTAGTGAGTGTACAGCTTGTATAACAGTGTCAATTTGCTGCCCCCTCAAAAGAACAACACACAGCCATTAATGTCTAAACCGCTGGCAACAAAAGTGAGTACACCCTAGAGCTGCACAATTAATCGTCAAGAATCGTTATCGTGATCTTGACTAAAGTGTTTCACAATTCTTTCTATGCAAAGAATTCTCTCTGCTCTTCTGAAGCCACAGCCCTCAAAAGAAAGGAAGAGAAAAACTGGGCAGTCTGCCAAAAATCACAACATTCTTCATCAGTTGAACTTAAGTATAAACATTGTAACAATTTGTCAATGGAATAGACTTTGTGTGTAAGTGAAAAAAGTTTAACCACTTAAACACTAAGGGCCGGTTCACACAGCGAGGCGATGCGAGGCGACACGGCTCGCCTCGCCTCGCTCCCGCAAGTCGCCCCCGTTCTGTACAATGGAACCGTTCTGAGAGGAGCGACTCGAGTCGCTCCGACTCAGAAAAAAGGTTCCTGTACTACTTCGGGGCGACTTCGGGGGCGACTTGCATTGACTTCTATACAGAAGTCCTCTGCAAGTCGCCGCTGAGATCCCCGCAGGTCGCGGCGAGGCAAGTCGGAGACGCCTCGCCGCGCCTCGCTGTGTGAACCGGCCCTTAACCTTTTTCTGATATTTGTTGGTTTCAAGTTAAAATCTTTTTGTTTTGCTAGAAAATCACTTAGATCCCCCAAACATTATATATATTATATATATATATATTTTTAGTAGACATCCTACAGAATAAAATGGTGGTTGTTGCAATATTTTATGTCACACTGTATTTGCGCAGTGGTCTTTCAAATGCAATTTAAAAAAAAAACACTTTAATGAATAAAAAAAATGCAAAAAAATTGTTATTCTCATTTTGTCCAGAATTGTGCACCTCTAGTACACCCCTAAGTGAAAATGTCCAAATTGGGCCCAATTAGCCATTTTCCCTCGCCAGTGTCATGTGACTTGTTTTTTTTTTTATATTTATTTATTGATTTTTATCAAAAATAAAGGATATTACATACATGTATTAACAGTTAGATCTTGCAATTGTTGTCTTCGTACATATATGTGGTGACATTAATGTCCTAATGAACACTTATATCTTACATAACGTTAGCCCAATAGGGCTTACTTATTGTGACCGTAGGTCTTTATTTCCCTATTCCTCAACGGAGGAGTAAACTTTTGTCTAACAAGAGTTTCAGGATACTGCGTCATGTGACTTGTTAGTGTTACAAGGTCTCAAATGTGAATGGGGAGCAGGTGTGTTAAATTTAGTGTTATCACTCTCACTCTCTCATACTGGCCACTGGAAGTTCAACATGGCACCTTATGGCAAATAACTCTCTGAGGATCTGAAAAAAAAGAATTGTTGATCTACACAAAGATGTACTAGGCTATAATAAGATTGCCAAGACCACTGAGCTGCAGCATGGTGGCCCAGACCATACAGCAGTTTAACAGGACAGGTTCCACTCAGAACAGGCCTCGCCATGGTCGACCAAAGATGTTGAGTGCACGTGCTCTGCGTCATATCCAGAGGTTGTCTTTGGGAAATAGACATATGAGTGCTGCCAGCATTGCTGCAGAGGTTTAAGGGGTGGGGGTCAGCCTGTCAGTGCTCAGACCATATGCCACACTGCATCAAATTGTTTTGCATGGCTGTCATCCCAAAAGGAAGCCTCTTCTAAAGATGATGCACAAGAGAGCCCACAAACAGTTTTTTTACCTGTAGCAGGATGATGTTGAAAAAGGGTGGTGGTGCGCTAACCCACTACAATTCCCTAAACAGCGTCCACATGATGTGCTTGAGGAATTACTGCAGATGCAGTTTGAGGATTGGACTTTTTGCTGTTTGACAATCTGGCTCCTGGTTGGACGGCTGCCTGTCATCTTGTGCTGCTCAGCAAGTCCTGTAGTGTTCTTTGCTGTCTCAAGCTCCCTGTTATCACCGCGCCGGTGAATGCATTCCACCACTGTTGCGGCTCAGGTTTCAGGAGGCAGACACCACGCCAAACACGCTGACAACATCACGGCCCGGCTCACCATCATCCAACTCTTTACTTAAGGCTCGTTCATACTATAAGAAAATAGGGTGAACATTTTTATCTAAAGAATTTGCGTACGATTTTCGTGTAGTGTGTGTACACAACTTTTGACAGCTGATTCTGACTTTTGGTATGAAAATTCCTGAATGGACAAACTCCAAAAAAATTTGCGTACGGGAACAGAACGATCGATTTTCATTAATTGTGTACTGTTTTCGTACGATTTTTGTACAAGGAAAATCTGAAAACAAAGACTGCGCAAAAAAAAGCCTTTGTCACACTAGATTTTTCATACGAATTTTCGTTCATTGGTTCCTATTTTCTGTGAAACAACAAGGAAAATTGGACGATTGTTTGCCCAATTTTTTTATAGTGTACCCCACTTTACTCCTGTTGCTCCCTGTGTATTTGTTCTCACCTCTCCAGCTGTGTTCAAACACCTCAAGTTTAAGTAATTGCTACTTTTATTAAACTTTGTTGAATTATGATCCAGTGCCTTGGTTGCTCGTTTGCAATTGTACTGTGGATCTCCCGCTGATCTTAATTACTGAAAACTGCGGATCACCCCTCTCCCCTTTCCATTGGAACTTGTGCTTTACCTATTCCATAAATGACAGTTGTGTATCTCCTGCCACCTCTTAACAGCTACTTCAAGATTCACCCACAGTATATGGATATTAAACTTCAGCAGACAATTGTGAGTGCTTGAGAGTGTGCACTTGTTTTTTTACATGCTGTAGATAGTTGAAGGTAAGTCTAAAGGAAAATAAACTAGAAAATTGTATAATATATGGCCAGCTTTAAAATGTGGCATTAACCACTTTCCAACCACCTGCCGCAGATGTACTGTGGCAAGGTGGCTCAGCTGCTCAAATCGCCGTACTGATGTCTGCCGGCCGCCCGCGATCGTTCCCCGCAGAGACAGAACGGGGGTCTACCAAAGTAAAGGCGGATCCCTGTTCTGTCAGAGGATGCAGGAAGATGGATCTGTGTGTTTCCCCAGTAACACAGTCCTCTTACAGTTAGTAATCACAAACAGGGAACACAGTTAACCCCTTGATCGGCCCTGATGTTAACCCTTTTGTTTCCAGTGTCATTAGTACAATATCAGTGCATATTTTTAGCACTGATTACTGTAATAATGTCACTGGTTCCCAAAAAAGTGTAAAAAATGTCAGTTAGGTGTCCAATCTGTCCGTCTCAATGTCACAGTCTGGCTAAAAATCTCTGATCGCCACCATTACTAGTAAAAAAAATTATAATAATAATACCAGTTTTGCACATCTAGAGAGTGAAAATTTTGCCTGTTCTTTTTTTGCAAAATAGCTCAAGCTCAGTCAGATTGGATGGAGATCATCTGTGAACAGCAATTTTCAAGTCTTGCCTCAGATTGTCAATTGGATTTAGGCTTTGACTGGGCCATTCTGACACATGTATATGCTTTGATCTAAACCATTCCATTGTAGCTCTGGCTGTATGTTTAGGGTAGTTGTCCTGCTGGAAGGTGGACCTCCACCCAGTCTCACGTCTCTTGCAGACTCTAGGTAAGTAATGGCGAACCTTGGCACCCCAGATGTTTTGAAACTACATTTCCCATGATGCTCCACTACACTGCAGAGTGCATGAGCATCATGGGAAATGTAGTTCCAAAACATCTGGGGTGCCAAGGTTCACCATCACTGCTCTAGGTTTTCTTTTAAGATTGCCTGTATTTGGCTCCATTCCATCAACGCTGATCAGCTTCCCTGACCCTGCTGAAGAAAAGCATCCCCACAACATGATGCTGCCACCACCATGTTTCCCGGTGGGGATGGTGTGTTCAGGATCATGTGCAGTGTTCGTTTTCCACCACACATAGCATTTTGCTTTTAGGCCAAAAAGTTCAATTTTGGTCTCATTTAACAAGATGTTTGCTGTATCCCCCATGTGGCTTCTCACAAACTGCAAACGACACTTCTTATGGCTTTCAGCAATGGCTTTCTTCTTGCCACTCTTCCATATAGGCCAGATTTGTGGAGTGCACGACTAATAATTGTCCTCTGGACAGATTCTTCAACCTGAGCTGTGGATCTCTGGAGCTCCCTTGGAGTTACCATGGACCTCTTGGCTTCTCTGTTTAATGCTCTCCTTGTCTGGCCTGTCAGTTAAGGCGGACAGCCATGTCTCGGTAGCTTTTCAGTTGTGCCATACTCTTTCCATTTTCAGACGACGTATTGAACAGTGCTCCGTGAGATGTTCAAATCTTGGGATATTTTTTTAGAACCTAACCCTGCTTTAAACTTCTCCACAACTTTATCCCTGACCTCTATGGTGTGTTCCTTGGCCTTCATGATGCTATTTGTTCACTAAGTTTCTCCAACACACCTCTGAGGGCTTCACAGAAAAGCTGCATTGATACTGAGAATAAGTCACACACAGGTGGACTCTATTTACTAATTAGGTGATTTCTGAAGGCAAGTGGTTCCACTAGATTTTAGTTAGGGGTAACAGAGTAAAGGGGGCTTGAATACAAATGCACGCCACACTTTTCAGATATTTATTTGTAAAAAATGTTGAAAACCGTGTATCATTTCCCTTCCACTTCACAATTATGTGCCACTTTGTGTTGGTCTGTCACATAAAATCCCAATAAAATACATGTTTTTGGTTGTAACATGACAAAATGTGGAAAATTGCAAGGGGTATGAATACTTTTTTTAAGGCACCATACATGGTACAGCAGGCACATATTAGGAATATGAAATGTTGAGTTTACATATTCTTTAAATCTAATGCACAAGAAGGACTTCTAAAGCTTATTATGGAAGTTGAAATACATTTAATTGGTAACACTTTTTGAACTGATTGGTGTCATGAGCTTTATTTGGTGGTAAAATTGATTCTAGAACTTTGTTTTAGGTAAAAAGGATGATATAAAAAAGGATTATAACTATAAATTATAGGTCTGCATGTCCACCATGTATTTATAAGCCTGTGTTCATGATCCTTTTTGCTGCTATATCATTAAAATGTCAAGTTGGGACAGAATGTCAATTTGACATTTTGTTATTAAATATGCACATTAATAAATCAATGCACCCAGACTATATTCAGGTCATGATATTGTACATGTATGAAAGCTATTAACATCACAGTTGCCAACATCAATTTACAATAGACTAAAAAAAAAAAAAAATAATGTGGCTTACGGAAATCAAGAAATAGTTACTGTGGATATAAAAAGTCTACACTCTCGTTAAAAAAAAAAGTCTACACTCCCCTGTAAAAATGTCAGGTTTCTGTGATGTAATAAGATGAGACAAAGTTAAATAATTTCAGAACTTTTTCCACCTTAAATGTGACCTATAAACTGTACAACTCAATTGAAAAACAAACTAAAATATTTTAGGAGGGGAGAAAAATAAAATAATTATAATTTAAAAAAAATAATGAATAAGTGTGCACACCCTCCTACTGTGTTCAGAATTAAGCAGTCGCATTCAAACTCATGTTAAATAGGAGTCAATATACACCTGTGATCATTTAAAGTTCCTCTTATTAACCCCAAATAAAGTTCAGCTGTTCTAGTAGGTCTTTCCTGACATTTTCTTCGCATCCTACAGCAAAAGCCATGGAGAGCTTCCAAAGCATCAGATCTCTTTGTTAAAAGGTATCAGTTAGGAGAAGGGTACAAAAGAATTTTCAAGGCATTATATATACCATGGAACACAGTAAAGATAGTCATCAAGTGGAGAAAATATGGTACAACAGTGATGTCACCAAGAACTGGACGTCCCTCCAAAATTGATGAAAAGATTAGATGAAAAAACTTGTCAGGGGGGCTGCCAAGAGGCCTACAGCAACATTAAAGGAGCTGCAGGAATATTTGTCAAATACTGGCTGTCTGGTACATGTGGCAACAATCTCCAGTATTCTTCATATGTCTGGGCTATGGGGTAGAGTGGCAAGACGGAAGCCTTTTCTTACCATGAAAAACATTCAAGCCCGGCTAAATTTTGCAAAAACACATCTGAAGTCTCTCAAAAGCATGTGGGAAAATGTGTTATGATCTGATGAAACCAAGGTTGAACTTTTTGGCCATCATTCCAAAAGATATGTTTGGTGCAAAAACAACATTGCACATCCCCAAAAGAACACCATACCCACAGTGAAGCATGGTGATGGCAGCATCATGCTCTGGGGCTGTTTTTCTTCAGCTGGAACAGGGGCCTTAGTCAAAGTAGAGGGAATAATGAATAGTTCCAAATACCAGTCAATATTGGCACAAAACCTATGGGCTTCTGCTAGAAAGCTGAATATGAAGAGGAACTTAATTGTTCAGCCTACTAATGACACAAAGCATACATCCAAATCAACAAAGGAATGGCTGCACCAGAAGACTAACGTTTTGGAATGGCCCAGCCAGAGCACAGACCTGAATCCCATTGAAAATCTGTGGGGTGATCTGAAGAGGGCTGTGCACAGGAGATGCCCTCGCAATTTGACAGATTTGGAGTGTTTTTGCAAAGAAGAATGGACAAATATTGCCAAGTCAAGATGTGCCACGCTAATAGACTCATACCCAAAAGATTGAGTGCTGTAATAAAATCAAATGGTGCTTCAACAAAAGTATTAGTTTAAGGGTGTGCACACTTATGCAACCATATTATTATTTTTTAAATTATTTTTACTTCCTTCCACCTAAAAGATTTCAGTGTGTTGTTCAACTGAGTTGTACAGTTTATAGATCACATTAAAGGGGGAAAAAGTTCCGAAATGATTTATCTTTGTCTCATTTTTAACATCACAGAAACCTGACATTTTAACAGGGGTGTGTAGACTTTTAATATCCATTGTATACCCACCACCACCACCAAAAAATAAAGAAAAGGTTACTAGCCCATCGCATCTAGCACATGACCTGCTATTCTTGTAAGGCCGCGTACACACGGGCGGACTGTTCGTCCAACTTTGTCCGCTGAACAGTGTTTGGGCGGACAGTCCGCTCGTGTGTGGGCTTTCAGCGGACAGTTTCAGCGGACAGTTTGACGAACAAGGTTTTACGGAATTTCCGAAAAACTGTCCGCTGAAACCTTGTTTCAGCGAACAGTCCGCTCGTGTGTAGGCTTGTTCGTCAAACTAAGTTCCGCGCATGCTCAGAAAGGATTTACACGCCGAAAGTTATAATGCAGTGTATAGGACGTCGTATTTTTCGTCCCGTCGTACGTGCCGTTCACGTCATCGCGCACGGTTTCAGCAAACTGTTCGTTCGTCGTGTGTGGCCATGTCCGTCCATGCTAATTTTGAGCGGACTGTTTGCCGAAACTGTTTGACGGACAAAGTTGGGTGAACAGTCCGCACGTGTGTACGCGGCCTAACCTGTAAGTCTGTCAGCTGGTATGTTGACACCACACAGGATTACCTTGAGCTTTAAATTAAATGGTCCTCCTCTCAAAACACTAGCCCAGCCCTGGTCATTACACTGGACCCTTCTGTATCAAGGAGATGTGGGATATGAGTTTTTTTGTTTTTGTTTTTTGCTATTTTCTTTCCGCTATAGTAAAAAGCACCTCTGATTACTTACTACTAGTAAGTAAAAAAAAATATCATTAACAATTTAATTTTTTCACAATCCAACAATGTTCCCATTGATTGTGTACCACTTTGTATAACTAAAGTCAAAACTTTTTTATTTTTTTATTTATAGAATGTAGAGGATTAAACGCATGCGTTTTTATTGCTGTCTGTGCCCCTGGTAGGGATTTCACTTTCTATTTCTTCTGTTTATGGTTATCACTGAAAATAAACAGTGAAAGAAAATTCCAAATTTTAGGGTTGTCCCAGAACAGTAATAGAAGGGAAATCTTCCAGTTGGGACACTAGCTCTGGTGACCCTAATGATAACTTCCCTTTAGAGCAGGGGTATTAAATTTAAATTTAACCACTTGCTTACTGGGCACTTAAACCCCCCTCAGTCCCAGACCAATTTTCAGCTTTCAGCGCTGATGCACTTTGAGTGACAATTACGCGGGCATACAACACTGTACCCAAATGAAATTTTTATCATTTTTTTCCCACAAATAGAGCTTTCTTTTGGTGGTATTTAGTTACAGCTCGGAGTTTTATTTTTTGCTAAACAAACAAAAAAAGATGCAAAAAAAAAAAAAAAAAAAATCATGTTTTAATAGTTTGTTATAAAATTTTGCAAACGGGTCATTTTTCTCCTTCATTGAAGTGCGCTGATTAGGCGGCACTGATAGGCTGCATTGGTGGGCACTGATGGGCTGCATTGGTGGGCACTGATGGGCTGCATTGGTGGGCACTGATGGGCTGCACCGGTGGGCACTGATAGGCATAGTTAAGGCGGCACTAATAGGCACAGATAAGGCGGCACCGATGGGCACAGATAAGGCGGCACTGATGGGCAAAGATGGGCACAGATAAGATGGCACGGATGGGTGGCACGGATAAGTGGCACGGATGGGTGGCACGGATGGGCACTGATAGGTACCACAGATAGATGGGACTGATGGGCACTGATAGGTGGCACTGATAGGTGGCTCTGATAGGTGGCACTGCTGGGCGGCACTGCTGGGCACTGATGGGCGGCACTGGGGTGCAGCACCTTTGAGCAGATTGGGTGGCACTGTGGGTGGCACTGTGGGTGGCACTGTGGGGTGGCACTGTGGGTGGCACTGTGGGTGGCACTGTGGGTGGCACTATGGGCACTGACGGGGGGCACTTACTTTTGCTTTTATTTAATTTCAGGATGGCACTGCGGGAGGCAGGTGGGCACAGGCAGGTGGCAGGTGGTCCCTTGTATTGATGGCCGTGATCGGGACTGATGTCCCGATCACGGCCGCCGGTGATCGGGACTGATGTCCCGATCACGGCCGCCGGTGATCGGCTTTTTTTTTCTCTCCACGCGCTGTCAGCGCGAGGAGGAATAATAGCCGATTACCGGCTCCGTTCTATCACATGATCAGCTGTCATTGGCTGACAGCTGATCACGTGATAAGGGGTCGGGATCGACCCCTTACACGGATCGGTGATCAGGCGAGTCTCACGGACTCGCCGATCACAGAGCGCGCCGCGCGCGCCCCTCAGGGGGCGCGCAGGCCGCTCGTAACCGGGACTACGTCAATAGACGTAGTCCCGAAAATGTAGGTCCGCGCTAATGCCGTCATTTGGCAATAGCGCGGATCTGAAGTGGTTAAGGAGGTTCGGTCACTAAACTTTTCTTGCTGCCGAGGTCCGAATCTCAAGTTTGTTCAAGGACTCCAAAAGATAGTAGTCACTGTATGTCTATCAGAAAAATGAGAAGTGTACAATTTTCATAGCAGTTCAACAATATATATTGTTCAATATAGAGCTTTCTTTTGGCGGTATTTGATCATCTCTGCGGTTTTTATTTTTTGTGTAATAAACAAAAAAAGAGTCACAATTTTGAAAAAAAACAAAAGTTATAGCATCTACAAAATAGGGAAAGGATTTTTATTATTATTATTATTTTTTTTTTTACTAGTAATGGCGGCAATCAGTGACTTTTATCAGGACAGATCAGACATTATAACAGACAGATCAGACACTTTTGACACATTTTTGGGGTCATTGGCATTTATACAGCGATCAGTGCTATAAGAATACACTGATTACTGTGTAAATGTCACTAGCAGGGAAGGGGTTAACACTAGGGGCCGATCAAGGGATTAACTGTGTTCCCTAGGGAGTGATTCTAACTGTGGGGGGGGGGATTGACTAGGTAAAGAGACTGATTGTTCATTTTTAGTATGAACAACAGATTGCTCTTCTCACCCCGGACAACACGGAAAGCTGTTTACATTGACAGATATCTGTTCTGTCTCTATGTGGAGTGATCGCGGGTGCCCGGCGGTCATTGTGACCGCTAGGGCACGCACATCGGCTCTGGCGGCACGCTGCCGTCCCCTAGTGGTCAAACGGCGAACTGACGTACAGTTATGTTGGTTCGCCCAGTGGAGCCAACCTGCCGCAGTACAACTGCGGCGGCTGGTCAGGAAGGGATTAATAATGGCTGCTCTGGAAGAATTTCTCCTCACTTCCTGTTTTATTAATGTGCTCCCAATGCACACCCACACAGTGAACAATTTACCTGGAACCTAACAAGTGGAACTACAATGGAATTAGCCAGAAAACACACTACAGTGTCATAGCAAAAAAAAAAAAAAAGTCAGATATGTAGGGCATTTTTGGATTTCTGTGTTGATTCACTTGCAGTATCTGTGTCACTTCCTTTCCTATGGGTCTATTTGTGTTCATACATCTTACCCCAGCGCACCACACACGTGTTTTCTGATGCATGCATTTTGTTGAAGGTCAGATTTGTATACTGCAGAGTACTACATGCATCCTACTAGTGTCCCCTGCAGTGTTAAGTTTGTCAACGAAAAAGTTTTCGCCATAATTTTCATCAGTGCCTTTTTTACAGTGAAAAAAACGAAATTAAAAGTTCAGCACATTTTCTTCAACTGACGAAAACTATGACGAAATTAAAATCTGTTTTCGTTAAGGAACGGGACATTAATGGCAAGGAGGGACGTTTACCCTCACAAACTACTGTATTTATCGGCGTATAACACAGTGCGCGCGTGTTATACGCCGATATTTGTTTTTTACCAACTGGGGGTGGGGATCGGGTGGTCCGCTCTGAATGCCACACATTGGGGGGGTGGTCAAGCCGGCTGCCCCGCCTCTCCTGGCCCTTTGACAGCACTGCCAGAAAAGTCTAAAGTTAGGAAAAAAACACTGCTAGCCCCTTCTGCTACACAGGTCCTAATTCTGTGTCACTCTCATTGTAAGCTGAAGCTTCTAAATACCTCAATAGCTTTGTTCTCGTTGGCCGCTCTCCTCCTCCAGCTCCTCCCCCTCCGAGTGTTGCTTTAGATTGGAGGAGGAGAGCATGACCATCCATGAAACGTCAGAGGTGAGCAGTCATGTGACCATGCAAGAACGCAGCTATTGAGGTATATTTAGAGACTTTGAGTTACAATGAGAGTGACACAGGAGGAGCTGTGCATGAGAAAGGGCTGACAGTGATTTATTCTTAACTTTAGAGTACGCTGGCAGTGCTGTCCCAGGAGACTGGGGGACTCCTAGGAGTGCGGGGGGGGGGTGCTATGTATTGTGCAGAGGGTGGGAGGCTGTATGCTGTGTACTGTGGGGGGGGGGGCTGTGTGCTTTATACTGTGGGGGGCTGTGTATTGTGCAGAGGGTGGGGGGGGGCTGTGTGTTGTGTACTGTGGGCAGGGGCTGTGTACTGTGGGGGGCTGTGTATTGTGCAGAGGTTAGGGGGGCTGTGTGTTGTGTACTGTGGGTGGGCTGTGTGCTGTGTACTGTGGGGGGCTGTGTGCTGTGGGGGGCTGTGTATTGTACAGAGGGTGGGGGGGCTGTGTGCTGTGTACTGTGGGGGGGCTGTGTGCTGTGTACTGTGGGGGACTGTGTATTGTGCAGAGGGCGGGGGGGGCTGTGTATTGTGGGGGGGCTGTGTACTGTGGCGGGCTGTGTATTGTGCAGAGGGTGGGGAGGCTGTGTGCTGTGTACTGTGGGGGGCTGTGTATTGTGCAGAGGGTGGGGGGCTGTGTACTGTGGGGGGCTGTGTATTGTGCAGAGGGTGGGGGTCTGTGTGTTGTGTACTGTGGAGGGCTGTGTATTGTGCAGAGGGCAGGGGGCTGTGTACTGTGCATATTCGATTTTAGTTGACTAAAATGATTTATTTTACTTAAATGTACTGGAGATTTTAGTCGACTAAATACAGTGACTAAAATGGAACTAAAACTAAAATGGCATTTCAGTCAAAGACTATAACTAAAAGACTTGCAGAAGACGAAAATGAGACTAAAACTAAAATGGCATTGTCCTAAGACTAAAACTAAATCGAAATGTGCTGCCAAAGTTAACACTGGTCCCCTGAACACGTTAGTTTGCTAGGGTTGCCCCCTCATCCCCTTAAAACCAAACAAATTAGTTACACAGGTTCTGTGGCTTATTGATTTGGGTTTTAAAGGGATAAGATGGCAACCCTAGCTTTTGCATAAAACGCTTCAGGACAGAGCTCCTCACTGACATCACACTGCCACCGTCCTGGAGCTGGCAGCCCTTTCTGTAAGTGCACTGTCCATATAATTTTGAATTAAAAATACTACACTATATATGGCCCCTTTGATGTCTGGCTCCTTTTGGTGAGCGCTCTTTCCTACTTAGTGGCAGTGCATGTGGTTCAGCATCCTTAAGTGTGGTGTTACCATCAAGAAACTTCCTAAATGGATCTGGAGGTCCATACTGGAAAGGCTGTGACTGACTGTTAAAAATGCACTGTAAGCTGCATTAGCAGCTAGGAATCTGGTGAGTGCACTATTTTTATCATTCACAAGTGGTGGTGGATATGTCAGACGGTGATACTACTCATGGATTGGTTCATTGGACTTTCTGCATGAACTGTTTATATTTATTTGTTTTATATACTGTATAGTACAGCTGCACGATTAATCATTAAAGGATCGCAATCTCGATTCAACACCCCTCACGATCTTAACACAGCATTTCCTCAATTCAGTGCTAAGAGCTTTCTGCTCAAACCGACAGCTGTCAAAAAAATAAATTAAAAAAATAAACCAGGCACAGGCAGCCTGCCAAGTTTATCACAACATCTCAGGCAGAGATAAAGAGAAACATTGTAACATTTAATTTGTAGATCAAAGGCATGAACTTTAAAATTTTAGCAGAGACCCTAGAGAATAAAATGGAGGTTGCTGCAATTTTATAGCATTGATCGCTGTATTAATGCCAGTGGTCCCAAAAAATGTATCAAAATTGTCTGATGTCTCCGCCATAATGTCGCAGTCATGATAAAAATCGCAGATCACCGCCATTACTAGTAAAAAAAATAATAATACATTTTTATTTTTTTTTACCAAAAATATGTAGAAGAGAACGTATTGGCCTAAACTGAGGAAAAAATGTTTTATTTATATATTTTTAGGGGATTTTTATTATAGCAAAAAGTAATAAATAATGCATTTTTTCAAAATTGTCGCTCTTCTTTTGTTTACTGCGCTAAAAATAAAAAGCAGTGTGTACTAGACCTTAGACTTATGTCTAAACCACTGCGCCTCTGAAAAGTGATTTAGGCTGGCCATACATGTTCAACTTTCTTGTAAAATTTTCCTTAAGGCCGCGTACACACGCGGGGACTGTTCGCTCAACTTTGTCCGCTGAACAGTGTTTCGGCGGACAGTCCGCTCGTGTGTGGGATTTCAGCGGACAGTTTCAGCGGACAGTCTGACGAACAAAGTTTTTCGGAAATTCCGAAAAACTGTCCGCTGAAACTTGGTTTGAGCGGACAGTCCGCCCGTGTGTAGGCTTGTTCGTCAAACTAAGTCTCGCGCATGCTCAGAAAGAATTTACACGCCGAAGGTTGCATTGCAGTGTATAGGACGTCGTTTTCTAGTCCCGTCGTACGTGCCGTTCACGTCATCGCGCACGGTTTCAGCGGACTGTTCGTTCGTCGTGTGTGGGCAAGTCCGTCCATGCTAATTTTGAGCGGACTGTCCGCTGAAACTGTTTGACGAACAAAGTTGAGCGAACAGTCCCCACGTGTGTACGCGGCCTTAGATTTACCTTAAACTATGTAGTGCAAGTAACATGCCCAATTGGATACATGTTGTTCAGTTTTGACCTCATATTATATGGTTTTTGGTAAATCTAAAGGAAAATTGTAAAAGAAGATTGAACATGTATGGCCAGCCTAAGTGATTGGCATTTGGATCGCTTTTCATAGGCCTCTGACAGACAGTGAGGAGGATGTGTGATGCCTCCTCACTGCCTGTTTTAAACCTGTAATTGCAGCACCAATATGTCTCAACAATATACAATGCACACAGTTGCAGGGCGTTTGCATTGCTTCCCCATTTGCTTGAATAGGTTGTGTTTCTGATGGTAAACTAATGCTGGCCATACACTATACGAAAAACCGGGCGAACCCAATTTAATAAAACGAACGTGTGGCCGCGAGCGCAAATGATAATCATTCAGTGGACATAATTAAACTTTATTTCAGTTTTTTATACATATACCTAGTGCAGACAGGTCGGACGATAAACACATTAAAGAGGGATTCCACCTAAAAAAAATATATTAAAAGCCAGCAGCTATAAATACTACAGCTGCTGACTTTTAATAAATGGACACTCACCTGTCCCGGGTTCCAGCGATGCCGGCAGCCGAGGCCGATCGATCGCTCGGCTCTCGGCTGCTGCCGTCACCATTCTAGCTGAGGGAATCAGGAAGTGAAGCGAATCGGCTTCACTTCCCGGTTCCCTACTGCGCATGCGCGAGTCGCGCAGCGCAATAGAAATTCTCTGCGCTGTCACTGAGACCCGTGTGTGTCCCAGCAGACAGCGCGGCAGGACAGGATATGACATAGACTCTCACGGGAGTCTATGCCCGGAAGTGGGTGTAAATACCTGTCTTTGACAAGTATCTCCACCCCCCTCCCCCCTGTAAGGTGCCAATTGTGACACCGGAGGGGGGGAGGGTTCCGATTAGCGGAGGTTCCACTTTAGGGTGGAACCCCGCTTTAACCTTTCAGTTTATCGTTCGTTTGCCAGAAAATTTCCAAACTTGTCCGTTTTTTTCGGCTCAAAAACATCCAAACGATTATCGATTTTGTGCCCATTAACTGAAAAAACAAACGAATGGTCTAATGACCGAATTTCAGTCGATCTTTCGTATAGTGTATGGCCAGCATAAGGTGAGTTAGAAGGGCTTTGGGAAAAAAAAAAAAAAATATTTTGTCATGCACATTACTTGAATTTGTGGACAAGTTAAATAGCCTCGAGTCAACAGAGGTCAAATTCAAAAGATGGTCAGACTGTCTCGTAAAATATCTTATCAAATTTTTTATGTAGGAATTCAAGGGAAAAAGGATCATCATAAAATAGATTATACCACCAGCAGGGCTGTGGATTATCCAGGTGTTTGAAATCACCAGAACACATGGCTGCAATTACCCTTTTTTTCAAGACGCCATTATCCTTGATATTCACATACTTTTTTCCAGCAGTGACCTTGGCTGTTCATACTGTTTGTGCAGTAAAAGTGCGGCAAGGTAAAACGTTGCTATGCATGCACAAGTTCTGAACATTCCCAATGGAGTACAAGCCTTTTTGTAAAAATGTATATTATCAACGGCTCTACAACAGTATTGTCAATGCCAAATTTAAGGTATATGCAAAAGGTATATGCAAAACTAGGTCACTTTTAGGCTTAATTCACACGGGACATTTTTACAACCTCTCCTGAACGATTTAACTTGACAGATAGTAACCCACGTTTAAAACGTCCATTTTGCCGCGTTTATATGCAGCTTTTAGCCACGTTTATGTATTTTTTTTCAAAATGGGCAAAAATGAAAAACGGCTGGAAAACGAAACGCGGCTAAAGGCGAGTTGCCGCGTTTAGCTGCGTCTGGCATCTGAAATGTTGGAAACTTCGGCGTCTGAACTCATTTTTTTACCTTCAAAGAAAAGCCTATAACTGCAACTGCCTAAAAACGGAAAATTGTTTCATACTTACCGTAATTTTCCTTTCCTGGTGCCTATCCATGGCAGCATACCAGTGATAACTCTACCCCGGAGTCCTCCCCTCAGGATAGTTACTAGCTTATAAAAAGGAAACCCATATCCCCCCCAGCATTCTCCAATTATATCGAATACCAGGGAGGGTATGTATGCTGCCATGGATAGGCACCAGGAAAGGAAAATGACGGTAAGTATGAAACAATTTTCCGTTTTCCTGGTGCCTCCATGGCAGCATATCAGTGATACAATGAATAGCTAAAACCAGGGTGGGTAATGCTTCAAAGGAAAACTTTATTTAAGGCAATGCCACGGATGACTCAATAGTCCTTCTACCAAAATTCCACCAAAGCTAGTGCCCCTGGGTCAATTCTGTAGTGACGCATGAACGTATTTGGAGACGTCCATGTGGCTGCCTTGCAGATAGTCTGTAAAGATATGCATGTCCTTGCCGCCCATGAGAACGAAACAGCTCTAATGGAATGAGCTCTGACAGCCGGCAGATCCAACCCTCTTGCTCTATACACCTTTTGAATTAATTTGCAGATTCCAGAGGTGATAGTCCTAGATGTGGCTTCTTTCCCTTTATTCCTACCCCATGGTATTATTAATAGCCTTTTCGAGGACCTAAAGGGACTCGTGACCTGTAAGTAGCGTGTTAAAACTTTTGAAATGTCCAGTTCTTGTACCGCCCCAGAGTGTGGGTCTGTAAAGGTTGGTAGTGCCCAGGCTTCAGAGAGTGTGGAACGGGAAGAAACTTTCGGGACAAAACCATGCACTGTCTGTAGTTCTACCCTGTCTGGAAAAAGGTTATGTGCTCTTTTTCTGCCTTCAACGCTTGCAACTCTGAAGCTCTTCTTCCTGAAGTAATAGCCACCAAGAAAACCGGTTTCAGGGTTAGGTTCCAAAGTGAAGCAGAATCCAATGGGATGAACGGTTGAGACTTTCTAGAACCAGAGGAAGATCCCCGGCTGGTAAGAAACGTTTTAGCGGTGGGCGAATCTTCTTGACTGCCTTAAGGAACTGTACGATAAGTGCATCTTCTGCCCTTCTTTTCTGGGTACTCGCTGAAATAGCTGCCACTTGGACTTTTAGGGAGCTTAGGCTGAGTCCCAAGTCCGAGCCTGATTGTAAGAATTCTAGGATTAATGAGGTGGACAGCACAGCTGGGTTCAACTGTCTGTCTTCCGCAAACTGTTTGAACTTATCCCATATCTTTGAGTAAATGTAATTAGTAGAGGGCATCCTTGCCTTTAATAGGGTTGAAATTACGCCCGCCGAACATCCTAGGGATTGGAATATTTTCTGTTCAAAATCCAGGCATGTAAGTTCAGCTTGTGTGGGGCTGGATGAAAAAACGTTCCCTGTGAAAGCAGTTGTGGGAATACTGGGATCTTGACCGAAGGACGTACACTGAGGCTCATTGTCCAAGAGAACCATGGCCTCTTTGGCCAATAGGGAAGAACTGTCACAACCCTGACCGGCTCCCTCGATAATCTAAGCAGAAATTTCACAACCAATGGTCTGGGAGGAAATGCATATGCCGTCTTGCAGTGCCACGGGCACGATAAGACATCTATCGCCTCTGCTCCAGGGTGAGGTAGATGGGACAGGAACCTTGGCAACTTTGCGTTTGTTGGGGAGGCGAATAGGTCTATTTCCGGAGGTTTCTGTAACTTCGCAATCCACCTGAACACCGCCAGATGGAGCGACCATTCGTTGCTGTCTGGGAAACAGCGAGATAGGAGATCCACCTGTTGATTCAAACGGCCCCGGGAGATAGATTGCTTTCAAATCCACCAGATTTCTCTCTACCTACAACATAATAGGCTCTACCTCTCTCAACAGCATGAGGCTGTGAGTTCCCCCTTGACGTTGTATATATGCTACCGCTGCTTTATTGTCCAGACAGACCAGCACCTGTTTCTGACGTACATGTTCCTCCAAATTTATCAGTGCCAAATATACCACTCGCAGCTCCAGGATATTGGATATTATTCCCTCTGTGGGGATATCCCATCTCCCTTGTACCTCCAGGTGACCACAGTGTGCCCGCCACCTCTTCGCGCTCGCATCAGTGGTAAGGATGGTCCAAGAGGGCCCTGTAGGAGGCGAGGCCGCGAGATGTTGTCTTCTTTTGTCCACCATAGCAGACCCCTCTTCATGGATGTCAATATCGCTATCCTTTGATACAGTGAGTTCCTCTTCCATTGTGTTAAAAAGCCCCATTGAAAAGTCCTCAGATGCCAATGGGACCAGGGCACCATCGGTATACAGGCTGACATGGTCCCTATCAGACTTAGGCAATTTGACACCGACGGGTGAGATAGCGTTCTTACGTGGCCCATTTTCTGAGCGATCGCTGTCATTTTCTGGGGGGGGGGGGGGGGGCGCACTGTGCCTGCCTTGGTGTCAAAGAGGGCACCTAGATAAACCATTGCTTGCATCGGGATCAGGACCCTCTTTCCTGTGTTTATTAGCCACCCGAACTCTTTAAGAGTGGACAGAAGAAGTTGCCTATGCTCTACCAATTGGTCTGAACTGTATGCTAGCGATAGGATGTCATCCAGACAATGGAAAACTCGAAGTCCCTTCTCTCTGAGGAGTGCTAGAACTGCAATCAACACCTTTGAGAATATTCTTGGCGATGTGCACAGACCAAAAGGAAGGCACTGAAATTGAACGTGAGTTGATCTTACTGCCACCCTCAAAAACCTTTGGAAGGCAGGCAGCATGGGCACATGGAAATAGGCATCTTGCAAATCCACCGAGATCATCCAGTCTCCTGGATGAACTGCCTGTATGATCATCTGTAATGATTCCATCTTGAAGGATTCCAACTGAATAAATCGATTTAACCTTTTCAGATCCACTACCGGCCTCCACTGTCCACCCCTTTTGGGGGTAAGAAAGAGGACAGTAGAACCCTGTGAATCTTTTGGAGGGAGGGACAGGTATCACTGCTTGTTGCCTTAGCAGGAGTTGAAGGTAACTTTGCAGAGCTTCTGCCTTTTGAGGTTAGGTTAGGATCTTTGTTTGAATGAATGAGCCTTGTGGGGGCTGTTCTTGGAACGTCCATAAACGTCCGAACCTGGCCGTAAATACCACCCACAGGTCCCTGCATCTGTGCAGCCAGGCTTCTGCAAACTCCTTCAAACTGGCCCCTACTGGTGGGGATGACCTCTTGTCAAAAGGACTTTCCACCCTCCTGGGTGCTGGGGAGACTTCTTTGCTTATTTGTTTTCAAGAAAGTAGCCTGCGTGCTTCTTCAAGTCCTTTTGGAGTCCCTACTTTGCCGGAAGTTGCTGGAATTTCTATTTCTAGACCACTGATATTTAGACGACACCACTCGAGAACGCCTAAACCTTCTATCCTGGGGGAGCAACCCTGATTTTCCCCTAGTCACTCTCGAGATTGCCTTTTGCAGCCTCTTTCCAAAGAAGGCCTTCCCATCAAACGGGATTTTACACCAATTTGTTTGGATGCCACATCCGCTGCCCACGGCTTTAGCCACAATGCTCTTTTGGCCATGTCAGCATGGAACATTGCCCTGGCTGAATATCTCATGGTGTCTATTGCAGCCTCTCCAATAAAATCTGCCGATATTTTAAGCTCATCCAAAGCTTTAATAATATCTTTGGGGACATCTTCTCAAATAGCCTCCTTGATATTCTCCGTTCACACTTTGACCACATTGGAGACTGAAGCCAGGGCCACCGATGCTCTGCAGGCTCCGCCAGCCAACTGGTAGGTCTTCTTCAGGTCTGCATCTATTCGTCTATCCAATGGGTCCCTAAAGGAAGCCAAATCTTTCATAGGAAGGGTAATATTCTTTGCTAGCCGCACTACCGCCACGTCAACTACCGGGGGAGTGTCCAGGAAATCCGCATCCGAATCCGCCAGAGGATATAACTTCTGAAGTCTATTCCAGGAAAAACGTTTGTCCGCTTTTTCCCATTCTCCCTCCCCTAGATCAGGGGTCTTCAAACTACGGCCCTCCAGTTGTTCAGGAACTACAATTCCCATCATGCCTAGTCATGTCTGTGAATGTCAGAGTTTTACAATCCCTAATGGGATGTGTAGTTCCGCAACAGCTGGAGGGCCGTAGTTTGAGGATCCCTGCCCTAGATCTTTCAATTCCTCCAGGAAGGGGAAACAATTTTTTTATTTATTAATTTTTTTTATTTTATTTTTTTTGGAGGCTCTACTGCTTCTTCCCAACCAATGGCTTGTTTAACCGCCAATACAACTGGTTGCGCTAGCGAAAAAATGGAGTCCACACGGATCCGATTCATCTATGGAGTCCCCCGAGTCACTTTTGTCTCCTGCTCAGGTATGTGGGCTTGATGTAGCGCCTGCAGGGGCTGCAAAAGACAGGCCAGGAACGGATAACTCCCGCCAGAGGTACCCTGCGGAGAGGAGTTCACTTGCATTAGTTCAGTTAAGGAGTCTTTGACAACTCTTTTAATAAGGTCTGTGACCTGCTCAACTTCGGTCCCCTGAATCGCATAACCCTGCAAGCAATTTTGGCAGATATGTTTATCTGGTAAAGGCATCACTCCACATGCCCTACACTCTTTGATCTCTTGTCTGGATGGGCTGCTTGACTGCTACCTTTTGGAGGATGGCCTTTAGACTGATGATGAGAGCTAGACAAACGGCTGTGTCTTGAGCTTGGACTGGAGCGTCCACTTTGGTGGCCAGAAGTCTGGTTAGACGTGTTCTGGTGTATAGGGCTGAAACGAGAGTAACAGCCCAAGGCACTCTTTTAGTCTAATTCCTTTCTTCTTCTTCTTTTTTTTTTATAAAGTATGTATGTGCCCTTTCTTAACCACTTTCAGACCGGACCATTTTGCTGGTAAATGACCAGAGGTCTTTTTACACTTTGGCACTGCGCTGCTTTAACTGGTAATTGCGCGGTCATGCAATGTTGTACCCAAACAAAATTTGCGTCCTTTTCTTCCCACAAATAGAGCTTTCTTTTGATGGTATTTGATTGCCTCTGCGATTTTTATTTTTTGCGATATAAACGTAAAAAGACCGCAAATTTTGAAAAAAAATGATATTTTCTACTTTTTTTATTAGAAAAATCCATACAGTCATACATTTAGGCCAAAATGTATTCAGCCACATGTCTTTGGTAAAAAAAAAGTCAATAATTGTATATTTATTGGTTTGCGCAAAAGTTGTCACATCTACAAACTAAGGTACGTTTTCTGGAATTTACGCAGCTTTTAGTTTACGACTGCCTATCTCATTTCTTGAGGTGCTAAAATGGCAGGGCAGTACAAAACCCCCCCCAAATGACCCCATTTTGGAAAGTAGACCCCCTAAGGAAATTGATAAGAGGCATGTTGAGCCCATTGAATATTTTATTTTTTTGCCTCAAGCGATTGAATAATGACAAAAAAAAATTTTTTTTTTTTTTTTTTTTTTTACACAAAGTTGTCACTAAATGATATATTGCTCACACATGCTATGGGCATATGTGAAATGACACCTCAAAATAAATTCTGCTGCTTCTCCTGAGTACGTGGATACCACATATGTGGGACTTTTTGGGAGCCTAGCCGCGTACGGGGCCCCGAAATCCAAGCACCGCCTTCAGGCTTTCTAAGGGCGTAAATTTTTGAGTTCACTTCTCACTACCTATTACAGTTTTGAAGGCCATAAAATGCCAAGATGGCACAAAACCCCCACAAATGACCCCATTTTAGAAAGTAGACACCCCAAGCTATTTGCTGAGAGGCATGTTGAGTTCATGGAATATTTTATATTTTGCCACAAGTTGCGGGAAAATTACAAACTTTTTTTTTTTTTTCACAAAGTTGTCACTAAATGATATATTGCTCACGCATGCCATGGGCATATGTGAAATGACACCCCAAAATAAATTCTGCTGCTTCTCCTGAGTACGGGGATACCACATATGTGGGACTTTTTGGGAGCCTAGCCGCGTACGGGGCCCCGAAAACCAAGCACCGCCTTCAGGCTTTCTAAGGGCGTTACAGTTTTGAAGGCCATAAAATGCCAAGATGGCACAAACCCCCCCCAAATGACCCCATTTTGGAAAGTAGACACCCCTAAATTTAGGGGTACACTAGTGAGACTAGGTAATAAATGGCGGGTGCCCTGAAACTATAAAAAAATAACTAACCAACCAGCGTCACCTGTAACCGTTATATGGTGATCACTGGTGAAAGGGTTAACTAGGGGGCAATCAGGGGGCTTTATGCGGTAGTATATGGGGGTCCCTGGCGCTATAAAAAGCTGCGGCGAACCTAAATACCTACCTGCCTAACTAGCGTCACCTGTGACACTAATACAGCGATCAGAAAAACGATCGCTTATTAGGCTGGGTTCACACTGGAGCGATGCGGGAACGCCACGAATCCGCGGCGGGTTCCCGCATCGCATGCCTCCCGGCGGCAGTTCACACTGCCCTATGCGAACTGCTGGGAGTGTCAGTGAAATGTTAATGACACCCCCAGATCAGTTCGCATATCGCAGTGCGATCTGCAAACTTGGATCGCATGGTGTGAACACCCATGCGATCCGATTCTGCTGCGGACCAAAAAAAGGGTCCCGTGCGAGTTTGCGGCGGGTGCGGCGGGTGCGACACGAATTCAGCCATACTATCTGTATAGCTGAACTCGAATCGCACAGAGATCGGATGTGATTTGCACTGCAGTGCGGTGCGAATCACATTCGTTCTCATAAACCGCTGCAATGTGAACCCAGCCTTAGTGACACTGGCGACGGGGGGTGATCACGGGGTTAAACCTTTATTGGGGGGTTAGGGGGGTACCTTAGAACTAAAGGGGGCTAACCCTAACTGCCCTAACAGTTATTACAGTCACAAATGACACCCGCCGGGTGATCAGGGGGTTAAACCTTTATTAGGTAATAAATGGCGGGTGCCCTGAAACTATAAAAAAATAACTAACCAACCAGCGTCACCTGTAACAGTTATATGGTGATCACTGGTGAAAGGGTTAACTAGGGGGCAATCAGGGGGCTTTATGCGGTAGTATATGGGGGTCCCTGGCGCTATAAAAAGCTGCGGCGAACCTAAATACCTACCTGCCTAACTAGCGTCACCTGTGACACTAATACGGCGATCAGAAAAATGATCGCTTATTAGGCTGGGTTCACACTGGAGCGATGCGGGAACGCCACGAATCCGCGGCGGGTTCCCGCATCGCATGCCTCCCGGCGGCAGTTCACACTGCCCTATGCGAACTGCTGGGAGTGTCAGTGAAATGTTAATGACACCCCCAGATCAGTTCGCATATCGCAGTGCGATCTGCAAACTCGGATCGCATGGTGTGAACACCCATGCGATCCGATTCTGCTGCGGGCCAAAAAAAGGGTCCCGTGCGAATTTGCGGCGGGTGCGGCGAATGGCTGAACTCGAATCGCACAGAGATCGGATGTGATTTGCACTGCAGTGCGGTGCGAATCACATTCGTTCTCATAAACCGCTGCAATGTGAACCCAGCCTTAGTGACACTGGCGACGGGGGGTGATCACGGGGTTAAACCTTTATTGGGGGGGTTAGGGGGGTACATTAGAACTAAAGGGGGCTAACCCTAACTGCCCTAACAGTTATTACAGTCACAAATGACACCAATGCAAAAAAAAAAAAAAAAAATGACATTGGTGTCACTGTGACTGGGGGGGCAGGGGTAATTGGGGGGGTGATCGGGGGGGTGTGAGTGTGCCTGGCATGTTCTACTGTGTAGTGACGTGTTGGTGCAACTCACCGATCCTCTCTCCTCGGTGTCGGAACGAAAAATACCGACACGGAGGAGAGAATACATCACTTCCTCTCCTGTGTTTACATTACAGGAGAGGAAGTGATGTCACGAACGATTCCTATTCGTCGGGAGCGATCGCGAGGGGGTGGCCATGAACGAATGGCCGCCCCCTCGTCCGGGATCGCTCCTGCACGAATACCGACCGCCGCAGGCACCGGGCGGGGGCCCGATCGGGCCCCCGACCCGCAGGAAGGCAGGGGCGTACAGGTACGCCCATATGCCTGCCCGTGCCATGCTGTCGACGTACATCGTCGTGCGGCGGTCGGGAAGTGGTTAAGAAAGCGACGGTCTTGGTCAAATGGCGGCTGGCTCATAATTGTGAAGGCAAGTAAGGGCGGAAAAGGCGACTGAAATAGAAGCTAAAAGACAGGAAAGAATAAAAAGGCTCCTAAAAAAAATGTCATTATCTAATTCTACAAAAAAAATTTTTTATATATATATTATTTTTCTTTATTACAGATGAGATACACATATACATACATACATATATACATATATATATATATATATATATATATATATATACACACACATACACATACATACACACATACATATATATACACACATACATATATATACACATACGTACACACATACATACACTATATACATGTATAGTGCCTTGCGAAAGTATTCGGCCCCCTTGAATTTTTCAACCTTTTGCCACATTTCAGGCTTCAATCATAAAGATATAAAACTTTTATTTTTTGTGAAGAATCACCAACAAGTGGGACACAATTGTGAAGTGGAACGAAATCTATTGGATTTTCGAAACTTTTTTAACTAATAAAAAAATGAAAAGTGGGGCGTGCAAAATTATTCGGCCCCCTTGCGTTAATACTTTGTAGAGCCACCTTTTGCTGCGATTACAGCTGCAAGTCGCTTCGGGTATGTCTCTATCAGTTTTGCACATCGAGAGACTGAAATTCTTGCCCATTCTTCCTTGCAAAACAGCTCGAGCTCAGTGAGGTTGGATGGAGAGCATTTGTGAACAGCAGTTTTCAGCTCTTTCCACAGATTCTCGATTGGATTCAGGTCTGGACTTTGACTTGGCCATTCTAACACCTGGATACGTTTATTTGTGAACCATTCCTTTGTAGATTTTGCTGTATGTTTGGGATCATTGTCTTGTTGGAAGATACATCTCTGTCCCAGTTTCAGGTCTTTTGCAGACTCCAACAGGTTTTCATCCAGAATGGTCCTGTATTTGGCTGCATCCATCTTCCCCTCAATTTTAACCATCTTCCCTGTCCCTGCTGAAGAAAAGCAGGCCCAAACCATGATGCTGCCACCACCATGTTTGACAGTGGGGATGGTGTGTTGAGGGTGATGAGCTGTGTTGCTTTTACGCCAAACATATCGTTTTGCATTGTGGGCAAAAAGTTTGATTTTGATTTCATCCGACCAGAGCACCTTCTTCCACATGTTTGGTGTGTCTCCCAGGTGTCTTGTGGCAAACTTTAGACGAGACTTTTTATGGATATCTTTGAGAAATGGCTTTCTTCTTGCCACTGTTCAATAAAGGCCAGATTTGTGCAGTGTACGACTGATTGTTGTCCTATGGACAGACTCTCCCACCTCAGCTGTAGTTCTCTGCAGTTCATCCAGAGTGATCATGGGCCTCTTGGCTGCATCTCTGATCAGTCTTCTCCTTGTCTGAGCTGAAAGTTTAGAGGGACGGCCAGGTCTTGGTAGATTTGCAGTGGTCTCATACTCCTTCCATTTCAAAATGATCGCTTGCACAGTGCTCCTTGGGATGTTTAAAGCTTGGGAAATCTTTTTGTATCCAAATCCGGCTTTAAACTTCTCCACAACAGTATTACGGACCTGCCTGGTGTGTTCCTTGGTCTTCATGATGCTCTCTGCGCTTTCACAGAACCCTGAGACAATCACAGAGCAGGTGCATTTATACAGAGACTTGATTACACACAGGTGGATTCTATTTATCACCATCAGTCATTTAGGACAACATTGGATCATTCAGAGATCCTCGCTGAACTTCTGGAGTGAGTTTGCTGCACTGAAAGTAAAGGGGCCGAATAATTTTGCACGCACCACTTTTCAGTTTTTTATTTGCTAAAAAAGTTTAAATTATCCAATAGATTTCGTTCCACTTCACAATTGTGTCCCACTTGTTGGTGATTCTTCACAAAAAATAAAATTTAATATCTTTACGTTTGAAGCCTGAAATGTGGCAAAAGGTTGAAAAGTTCAAGGGGGCCGAATACTTTCGCAAGGCATATATATATACATACATACATATTTTTAACTAACTGCAAGCGAAAAAAGGAAATACTCCCCAAAGACCCCATATTCCCTAGAATTATATAGGTATACATATATGTACATTCACAAACATATTGACAAAGGTTTAATCACTCAATTAAATGAAATAAATTAAACACATATATACACACATATATACATATACACATATATACACACCTACCCACATACATCTCTGAGAAAGGTAAGGAATAGACCACTTACTAAGTTGAAATGGTAGAGTTGCAGGAGCACTCCCAGGCAGCACAATTTTATCAGAGCCTGCCACCTTTAGCTTGTTTGAGCTTAAATGGAGAGGGGGAGGGGAAAAGGTAAGCAAAGGAAAATAGACTCAGAAAGAGCCCCTACCTGCCTTCAAAGACCAGCATAGCCTGTCTGCAGAACTGAAGCCCCTATTAGGAAGCTGTTGCTGCTGCCCCAAAAGACCCTCAGAAGGGGCTCCCCTCTTTTCAGTGCTGTTAGCAACCCAAGATAGGGGACTGCGTCTGGGAGAGGGCGGAACCCAGACGGAAGCTGCCCAAGGCAGAGGTATGAACACATACAAAACTATCCATCAGGTATGTGGAAAAAAAGGAGAATGCTAGGGGGGGATATGGGTTTCCTTTTTATAAGCTAGTAACTATCCTGAGGGGAGGACTCCGGGGCGGAGTTATCACTGGTATGCTGCCATGGAGGCACCAGGAAAATGACATTAAACAAACCGGTGTACATGTACATATAACATTGGATGAGTACAGGAGCCATTGAAAAAAGCAGCCAACTGCCTCTGAATAGGGATGAGCTCGGGCGTGTTCGCACAGGCTACGTACAGAGCCCACCAGCCCGCCATTTCCTGATCTCTGCAGCCACGCATCGGGGCAATGTCTCACTGCTTGTGATTAGTGCAGCGCTGCGCCGACTTCCTGGCGGGCTCTGCATGTGGACCGTGCGAACACGCCTGAGCTCATCCCTACCTCTGAACATCCATTTACCAGCAGCAGTGTACATGAGGCCTAAGTGTCTGCCCATATGATCACAGACTTATTTGTCTCCTATTTGCATACTTGACTCCCCTATTTGTATACTTGACTCCCCTATTTGTATACCTGCAATACAGTGGCGGCTGGTGCTCAAAATTTTAGGGGGGCGCAAACAAACTGAAAAAAATAAATCAAATGCAGCCACTGTGCCCATCAAACACAACCACTGTGCCCATCAAGCACAGCCACTGTGCCATTAAACGCAGCCACTTTACCCAGAAATTGCCACTACTGTGCCATCAAACGCAGATAATGTACCCATCATATGCTGCCACTGTGCCCATCAATTGCCACTACTGTGCCCCATCAATTGCTGCCAGTGTGCCCATCAATTGCTGCCAGTGTGCCCCATCAATTTCTGCCCATGGCTCTAATCAGGCACTTCCAAAAAAACACTTGAATATGTAGTAAAGCAGAAAAATTAGCTGCACACCAACATCCATCAAACAGGTTAATTGAAAGACTGCCACCAGGACTAAAACAACGGACCAAGGGGTATGTTGGTTCAGTTGTTTTAGTTCTGTGGCAGTCTTTCAATTACCCTTTTGGACGGATGTTGGTGTGCAGCTAATTTTTCTCACTTGTCCGATCCTTACTTCCCTGATCATAAACCCTTCTCTGGGCCTCCTGGGCTTGCTCCATATGTTCCTGTACAAGCAGCATGACATCGCCAATCCTATCTTGCATCAGTGAGATATGCTCGATTATGCTTCTGTAAGGCGTGGTCTCTTCCTTCCACGTTTCTTTTGAGACACCTAGCAATCAATCCCCTGGGAAGTCTACAATGCAGTAGTTAAAACGGGGAATAACCTGTAGAGGCCTGAGGTACCTCTCGTGTAGCAAACATGTGGTACGGCAGCAAAAAATATCATTTTCTCCCATCTTTGTCCACCACCTTTTTTAACCACTTATGGAACGCTCACCGTCATTATACGTCGGCTGTTTGAAGAGAAATACCATTGTTATGGCAGCAGATGGCTGTAATAATTGTCCACGTACAAGTGGTACCACTTCCTGAATAAGGGGGACACTAAGTCCCACGCTATATTACCAGCGCTTCCTATGTAGTCAGGGCAGTTCTCCGGCTCTACATGACTATCTCTTCCCTCATAAACCATAAAACTATATGTATAGCCTGTGGCCCTGTCACAGAGCTTATACATCTTGACCCCATATCTGGCACGCTTGCTGGGAAGATACTGTTTGATAGACAAGTGGGCAGAAAACTTAATCAGGTAATCATCAAACCAGACAGCTTGATCGGGATTAAACAAGGCTGCAAAACATTGGGTGAAGTGGTTTACAAGGGGCCGAATTTTGTAGAGCCGATCAAATACAGGGTCACCCTGAGGATGACAGAGTTCATTGTCACTCAAGTGCATGAACCACAAGATCTGCTCGTATAGTGTCGTGGTCATGGAGGCAGAGAACATGGTCATATGGTGATTTGGGTCAGTGGACCAATATGACCACAACTCACTCTTTTTAGTTATGCCCATGAGGAGGGATAGGCACAGAAAGGTCTTAAATTCGGAAACCGTAATTGGTCTCCAATCTCTGGCAAGGGACAACTGGGGATTAGCGGTGATGTATTGACCAGCATACAAATTGCTTTGGTCCACAATAGATCTATAGAGATCTTCGGTGAAAAACAGTGAATAAAAATCAAGTGACGTAAAATCAACTGTTTCCAACTGAATGCCGTGTTGGCCAGTGAATGGGGGAAGTATGGGTGCTGCAGAAGTGGTGGGTCCCCAATTAGGATTGGCAAATGCAGCAGGAAGGGCACTATGGGCTCAACGGCCTGTATTTGTCTTCTTCTTGATGGGACACTACTTGTGCTTGCCACCTCGTCAACTTGAACTGGAAATCGCCAGGTCACCACGTGTTACTGCAGTGCTGGATGTACGATCAGGATGTACTAGGCCGCTGGTGCTTGCCAGTTCACCAGTAGGAATAGCGGTGCTAGTACTGCTCTGCTCCATCCGAGGGACCTGCGGTTCTTGCACCTCAACAACAGCAGAAGATTGGGGTCTGGTACGCCTGACCTTGGCAGGGACCACAACTCCGTCGTCAGCGCTATCTGTCAGGGTGCCGCTGTTGTCTACAGGTTCGTATTCTGAGTCTGAATCTGACAGATGAGTGACTTCCTCTTCACTATCTGTCATGCTCAGAAACGTGTAGACATCTTCACTAGTGTACCTTCAATTTGCCATTTTGGGCTCTAAATTTATTGGTACACTAGTGAGACTCACAGGTAAAAAAGCTCCTGACTGTTAGGGACTGATTCAAATGCTACCAAAATTTTTTTAGCGTTCGCAGGGATTAGGCCTGACTCTGTGAACGCTGCAGTTTAGTGTTTTGTAAGTGACACTGATCGATCGATACTGCACTTGGGTGTTCTGGGCTGGATGGAGGGGCTAAACACTGCGTTTTTGGGAACCCTAAACTGCTGGGGACGCTAGTATAGATCTGATCAGATCAGATATTGATCCGTTCAGACACTATACTACTAAGGGAGTCATATGGTGCGTGCGTGGGTGTTAGCGGTACTGGCACTAATCTGACACTGCCTGGGGTGACGCAGACCCTATCTGATGCTAAAACCTAACTTTGATCACGTGCCGGGTGATTAGGGGGTTAAACCTTTATTGGGTAAAATACGGCGGGTGCCCTGACGCTATAAAATATAAACTAGCTAAACTGCGTCACCTGTAACACTTATACTGTGATCACAGGTGACAGGGGGTAATCAAGGGGTTAAACCTTTATGGGGGGGTAGGGGGGTCCCTAGTCCTATCTGGGCCTAAGACTAATTACCCTAAAGCTCCATACACACCATCAGATTTTCTGCTGATATTTTCCTTCAGATTTACCAAAACCATGTAATATGAGGTCATACCTTAGGAGTTTCAATGTGTATTCAATCAGGCCCTTCTACTACATGGTTTTGGTAAATCTGAAGACAAAAATCAGCAGAAAATCTGATAATGTGTATGGGGCTTAACACTGATTTTTGTCACTAATAACACTAGTACAGCGTTCAAAAAATAAAATCTTATTGCTGTACTGGGTGACACAGTGACAGGTGATGAAGGGGGTAATTGGGGGGGTGATCAAGGGGTGAATTGTGTGCCTACATGACCTTGCGTCAGTGTAGTGTTGGTGCAACTCATGCCTTCTCTCCTCTCGGTCTGGAATGAAAAGACCGACACGAGGAGAGATGACATCACTGCCTCTGTCAGTGTTTACAGTTACACGGACAGGGGAAGGATATCATTCGTCAGGAGTGATCACCAGGTCCAGGCCTGGGTCTGGGGATTTATCAGCTCCTGATTGAATCCGATCGTTGGGGACAACCGGCCGCATGCATCACGTATAGTAACGTGATCTCACGCAGCCGGACCAACCTGCCGCAGTAAATAAAGAGAATTTTCTGTTTTGCACTTTTGTGTAATTTTTTTCCTTTTTGCGCTTTTGTGTAAATATGAGATCTGAGGTCTTTTTGACCCCAGATCTCATATTTAAGAGGTCCTGTCGTGCTTTTTACATTCCTTGTAATAGGAATAAAAGTGACCCAAATAATATTTTTTTTAAAAGACAGTGTAAAAATAAAAAATTAAATAAGAAGAACAAAAAAAAAATTTAAAGCGCTCTGTCCCGCCGAGCTTATGCATAGAAGCGAACGCATACGTGAGTAGTGCCCGCATATGAAAACGGTGTTCAAACCACACATGTGAGATATCACCTCGGTTGTTAAAGCGAGAGCAATGATTCTAGCTCTAGACCTTCTCTGTAACTCAAAACATGTATCCTGTAGAAATTTTTAAACGTTGCCTGTTGAGGTTTTTAAGGGTAAAAATTTGTCTCCATTCCACGAGTGGGCGCAATTTTGAAGTGTGACATGTTGGGTATCAATTTACTGGGCATAACATTATAGTTCACAATATAAAAAATTAGGGTATGTTTACTGTTGTCTTATTTTTTAAGTCAAAAAAGAGTATTTTTTCCAAAAATAATGTGCTTGTAAGACCATTGCACAAATACGATGTGACAGAAAGTATTGCAATGACTGCCATTTTATTCTCTAGGGTGTTAGAAATATATATATATATATATATATATATATATATATATATATATATATATATATATAATGTTTGGGGGTTCTAAGTAATTTCCTAGCAAAAAATCTGATTATATCTTGTAAACGCTGAGTCTAAAAAATAGGCCCGATCCTTAAGTGGCTAACATGCTTTTGAGCATCTTGTTAAATCTCTCCAAAAGACCATCAGTTTGGGGGTGGTAGACAGAGGTACAGAGATGGGAGATTTTGTGCAACTTGTACAATTCTTTGCAAAATTTATTCAAAAGAAGGAAACCTGGACTTTGGAGGCACATCCGTAGCGTTGAAATACAAAATTAACTTTTATTAATCTTTAAAATTCACATTATTGACATGACATGTTAATAAATCTATAATAAATATAAATAATAAAATCATTAAGCTATACTTGTTGCTATGGTTGCTTTAGTTGGCTGGTACCTGTTGCGTTATACTGTATAACAACTTCTAGATTGACCCTGGTATGATGGTATACAATGCTCGTTCTCAAATGGTTATCTTCATTGCTACCCTGTATTAAGATGTAAAGTTCTCAAATATTTACTATATAATGACCTAAACAACTATGGTTTGGGTTGTCCGTTTTTAATGCTGGATTTTTTGTCTCAATTAAACATTTATGAATATTTACTATTATTTGTTTTATTTTTACATTCATTATTTCTGGCATGTTGATCAGTCTGCTCAGCCCCCCTTTCCTGGTGGCCTGCCTCCCTGGCTGTCTGTGGTTGGTGTGATAGATATCATCTCCCAATTGCACGGCCACCCAGCGCTGTATGTATGGCAGCACAGGTTGCTGCCTGACGGCGGCACCTGAGGGACTCATTTAGGTGTAATTGTTTTCTTTTGTTGCAGTGTCCCACCCCCTCTGCATTAGCGGGGAGTCTGGCACATGCACATCAGTGAGCGGTCGGTCCGGGCGACGTCACTTCTGGTTTCGGGATGGTGCATTTCCGGTTGACGTCACTTCTGGTTCCAGGGGTTACGCACTTCAGGTAGGGGCGTATATACCCACAGCACCTCTCAGACAGCGACAGATTAAGTCTGGAGAGATACGGACGGTGGGTCTTTTTTACATTTACCGGCTCTGGGTAAGTTATGCACTGCTTATGGCCTGTCTACGTTATGCTACCTTATGCTAAAACATGGCTTTGTTCCTCTGTCTTGATAGTGCTCATTAGGTTATTGATGAAACTCCTCCATTTGTTTCCTTTTAGCCTTAACACTGTTGGAGCTCTACTGGTCCCCTACACTTAAAGTGGATTTTACATAGGAATAGCCATGTTGGGCTGCTCCTTCTATTTCACATCACCTCGTTTTGCATTATCACATTGCATTGATTCATCATTTAGGGAACAGTTAGCAGCAATATGACATAACGCATGGCAGCGATAACATTTTATGTTTTCTTTACTCAGTTCTCTAAACGGCCTCAGAGACCTTTCTGACCTATTTTGCTAGTCTCCAGGTCCTGAGCTCATACTCTCATTATCTGTGGCAACAGTCTCGTATTTTTCCCCACGTCCTTTAACCCTGGAACAGTCTTACTGGATCCTCCAGGCGGTTTTCCAACGCTAGAGACATTGGGTTGGGTTACAGACAAGTCCTCAGCAGCAGTAAAGAAATAATAAAAAAATAAAAAATTAAAATAGTAAAAATGCTCTACTGACACTGTCCAATGCCCTTCTGATGCCATCCACTGGCCTCCAAAAAGCATTTTGGAGAAGAAAAATAAAATAACAAAAAAAATTAAATTATAAAGAAAAAAAACATAAAAAACCCATCCACCACCATAAACTCCATACTGCTCTTTTGCACATTCTACCCACCTCCATACACTCCGCACTCCTCTCCTGCATATACTACCCACCTCCATACACTCCGCACTCCTCTCTTGCACATACTATACACCTCCATACACTCCAGACTCCTCTACTGCACATACTACCCACCTCCATACACTCCATACTCCTTTTCTGCAGAAACTACCCACCTCCATATACAGTGCCTTGCGAAAGTATTCGGCCCCCTTGAACTTTTCAACCTTTTGCCACATTTCAGGCTTCAAACATAAAGATATAACATTTTTATTTTTTGTGAAGAATCACCAACAAGTGGGACACAATTGTGAAGTGGAACGAAATCTATTGGATATTTTAAACTTTTTTAGCAAATAAAAAACTGAAAAGTGGTGCGTGCAAAATTATTCGGCCCCTTTACTTTCAGTGCAGCAAACTCACTCCAGAAGTTCAGCGAGGATCTCTGAATGACCCAATGTTGTCCTAAATGACTGATGGTGATAAATAGAATCCACCTGTGTGTAATTAAGTCTCTGTATAAATGCACCTGCTCTGTGATAGTCTCAGGGTTCTGTTGAAAGCACAGAGAGCATCGTGAAGACCAAGGAACACACCAGGCAGGTCCGTAATACTTTTGCACGCCTCACTTTTCATTTTTTTATTAGTTAAAAAAGTTTCAAAAATCCAATAGATTTCGTTCCACTTCACAATTGTGTCCCACTTGTTGGTGATTCTTCACAAAAAATAAAAATTTTATATCTTTATGTTTGAAGCCTGAAATGTGGCAAAAGGTTGAAAAGTTCAAGGGTGCCGAATACTTTCGCTTCTGAACATACTACCCACCTCCATACACTCCACACCCCTCCACTGCATATACTACCCACCGCCGCACACTCTGCACTGTACGTACTACGTTCCCTTTTTACTATTACCACATTATGCACTATGTAATCTCAGGCTCTATTAAACTGCTGCATTTTTTTTTTTTTTATCTTGAACACGGGCCCACTGATTTCATGATACGCCCCTGCTTCAGACCATAAGGAAATGCTCAGACCACTCCAGTTCAGCCATTATCAGGAAATCATCCGCATCTTTCTCAGGCTTTCATCTTCTTTTCTAGTCTGCCTCATCTTATCTGGCCTGTTCATCTACTCTGCCTGCTCCACCTCTCCATGCTCATTACCTTAAAAGATAAACAGTCAAAAGCAGGTTATATCCTTCCAACTGTGGCAAAAAACATTGCTCACTGCTCACATTTCTCTATCTGCCCATTTCTTTTTTTAAATCAAATAAAGTTTTTTTGAAAACAAAAACAGGAAAATAAACAATATGAGCATAGCAATTCCAAGATAGCTTCTCAAATACATCGAACATCCCTGAAAAATATCACATATATCGTTTAATATATTTATTAATATATTTATTGATATAAGCATGACTCGCCCCTTCTTTACAAGCGCAATACAATTCTGCCATGTATAAATGATATCCAAAGGCTCTGGCTCTTGCTTTGGAATATACAGTTAAATTCCCTGATCAAAGGGTTGTAGCTTAACTAAGGAGTAGCCTGTCCATAGCCAGGTCAAGTGGACTCAGGCCCAGGGTATCTAGCCACAGGCCCAAGAGATTTTGAGATTTACCGGAACATCCCCTATGCTGGTAGATGTACTTTTCTGCAATCTAATGTCGCGTACACACTCGAAATTCTGTCCGTCGTACTTTGGTTTCAGCGGACAATCCGCTCGTCAGTATGCTAGTTCAACGGACTAAGAATGGCGCATGCCCAGAAAGGATTTACACGGCGGAAGGGTGCTTTGCTGTGTATTGGACTTCCTATTTCTAGTCCCGTCGTATGTGCTGTACACGTCATCGCGCAAGCTTTCGTCGGACTGTTTGGGTATCCGTGTGTGGTCAAGTCCGTTCAGTGGAAAGTATGACGGACTGTCCGTCGGATTGTATGATGGACTAAGTACGCCATACAGTCCGCTCGTGTGTACGCGGCATAAGAGTTTCACCTATACACTGTATCAGGTCTCCCTGATCCCATGAACACTTAAAGTGGTTGTAAACCCTTACAGACCACTTTAACCTACAGGTAAGCCTAGATTAAGGCCTACCTGTAGGTACAGGAAATATCTCCTTAAAGTGGTGTTGCCACCAAAAAATTTAAAAGTGATTAAAAATCTTAAAAAAAATAAAATAAAAAATAATTGGAAAAAAAAATTGTTTTACTCACCTCTAAATACCTGTTGCTAGGGGGTCCCTTGTAGTCTGCCTTCTTCCTTGCGTGGGCTGGTGACATCACTTCCCCTCGCGCCGCACAGTCATCTGGGACTTGTCACATGTCCCAGATGACTGTGCATGCACAGTGGTGCCCGGCTGTGTGCCCACAGTATGAATGACGACGCCGTGAGTGGAGCAGGGAACGAGGGGGGGCTTTGTTCCCTCACATCGCTGGACCCTGGGACAGCTAAGTGTCCGATTATTAAAAGTCAGCAGCTGCAGTATTTGTAGCTGCTGACTTTAAAAAAAAAATTTCTTTAGGGGCACCCCACTTTAACTTACACGGTTAAGGAGATATTTTCCTAAAAACGGGCATCGATGTCTGCAACTGCGCAGGCACACTGAGCGTGCCGTTAGTGAAGGCAATCATGCCATCACTCACGGCTCCCACGCGCACTCTGGGTATCATGGTGGAGGAGGTGAACGAGGGTTGCTTCGGGAGCTTCGATCTCAGGTAAGTAATACTATGCATACTAGCTCATTATGCCTTTGTCCTGCAGGGTGTTTTTTTTTTTTGTTTTTTTTTGAGAGGGTTTACTTCCTCTTTAAGCCCCATACACACTATCAGATTTCCTGCTGATGTTTTCCTTCAGATTTACCAAAACCATATAATATGAGGTCGAACTTTAGGAGTTTCAATTTGTACGCAATCAGGCAGGCCCTTGCATAACATGGTTTTGGTAAAGCTGAAGACAAAAATCTGCAGAAAATCTGATAGTGTGTATGGGGCTTTACTGTGAATGGGAGTGGCTAGAATGCCCATTTTGTGTAACCTGACCAGTGTAAAATTAACCCTTAGGAGTATATATAATTGCATGAGTCTTTGTGTCATGTTAAGGGAATATTGAGATACTGCCTGAAGAGCTTCCTCCCACTGATCTTCCAGAAAAGGACCAAGGTCTCTGCCCTACCTCACAGGAAAAATGATGTCAAAAAGTAATTTCCTAGCATGAGAGATAAAGCCACCAGTGGAGAATGTATTAGCCAACATGTAAAATTCAAGCGTTGGAGATTGTTGCCACTCCACTGACAAGCCCTGAGCAGCTATGGCGTGTTTAAGCTGAATATTGTAGAATACCATGGACGTTGGTAAACAAAATTGTGCACATTATTCCTCAAAGGAACATATCGAACCATGTTTAAAAATATGTTAGAGATGGATTATCCCCAACTTGTGTCACCTCAGGGCTTGATGCACTTTTGCTTAGATTTTCTGGATAAGGGTATATGTAGGCAGTAGGCGATTAGACTTGGCAAAGGCCGTAGCCTCCATCCTTGTCGGTATATCAGCCACTTTAATTGTATATAGTAGAATATGCATAGATAAATCAGGGAGTGACTGGTCTGGGCAAGAGGAGGGAGTCAGCCCTCTGCAAAGGTGCTGTAACTAAGTGGCCAAGTAGTAGAGAAAAGGGTAGGGCATAGCTAATCCGCCAGCATCCTTGGGTCTTTGTAGATGTTCCAACCACACTTTAGGTACCTTATTATGCCACAACAGCTGTCTAAAGATAGAGTTTACTTCCTGCTAAATGCTGAGCGTATTTTGCTGTCCAATGATAGCCAGAGTCTGTTCCAAATTTTGAAAGCGGTTTAGCAGGGGATTTATATTCAAACAGCAGAAGATCACTGGCTGGGGTGTAATCTGTATGCCCAGGTATTTAAATGCAGATGCAATTGGCAATCTACCCATTTCCAACAGCAAAACTATTGTACAGTGCCCACTGTTGCCTTGTATTATTCTCACGAAAATACATAGATTTCCAACAGAAAGAATAAACCAGGGGTAATGAATTAAAATTCAAGGAGGTGCGGTCGCCAAAATTTTCTTTGGGTCGAGGTCCGAATCTCAAGTCTGTGCTATGACTCAGAAATATTGTAGTAGCTGTATATCTATCAAAAACATGAGAAATGTACAATTTCCTTAGCATTTCAACAATATTTATTGTCAAGTTACATCTGCTGTCCCCAGATCAAGTTAAATCTGGTGTCCCCATCACAGTGCCCCTTTACATCAGGTGTCCCCATCACAGTGCCCCTTTACATCAGGTGTCCCCATTACAGTGCCCCTTTACATCATATGTCCCCTTTACAGTGCCCCTTTACATCAGGTGTCCCCATCACAGTGCTTCTTTAAATTAGGTGTCCCCATCAAAGTGCCCCTTTACATCAGGTGTCCCCATCACAGTGCCCCTTTACATCAGGTGTCCCCATCACAGTGCCCCTTTACATCAGGTGTCCCCATCACAGTGCCCCTTTACATCAGGTGTCCCCATCACAGTGCCCCTTTAAATCAGGTGTCCTCATCACAGTGCCCCTTTACATCAGGTGTCCCCATTACAGTGCCCCATTTCAGATCGGGTGTCCCCATTACAGTGCCCCTTTACATCAGGTGTCCCCATCACAGTGCCCCTTTACATCAGGTGTCCCCATCACAGTGTCCCTTTACATCGGGTGTCCCCATCACAGTGCCCCTTTACATCGGGTGTCCCCATCACAGTGCCCCTTTACATCAGACATTCCTGTCAGAGTGTCCCCTTACATCAGATGTCCCCATCAGAGTCCCCCTTAACATAAAATGTGCACATCAGGGTGTCCCTTAACATAAAATCAGGGTCACGCTGATGGGTAAATTTTATATTAAGGGGCACTCTGATAGACACAACAAAACGTGCCCCTTAACTTAAAATTTGCCCATCAAAGTGCCCCTTTTAATATAAAATGTACCCATCATTGTTGCTCTTAAAATAAAATCTGCCCATCAGCATGCCCCTTAACATGAAATAAGGGTCACACTGATGGGCACCTATTATGTTAGGAGGCATTCTGATGGACAAATTTTATTTTAAGGGGCATGCTGATGGCTGTATTTTTAATGTGCACATCGATGGGCATATTTTGTAGGGCACATTTTGTTGTACCCATCAGCGTTCCCCTTAACAAAATATGCCCATTGATGTGCACATTAAAAATATACCCATCAGCTTGCCCCATAAAATAAAATTTGTCCATCGGATTACCCCTTAACATAAAAGGTGCCCATCAGCGTGACCCTTATTTTATGTTAAGGGGCATGCTGATGGGAAAATTTTATGTTAAAGTGCACTCTGATGGGCACATTTTATTTTAAGGGGCACGCTGATGGGTATATTTTTAATGTGCACACCGATGGCCATATTTTGTTAAGGGGCACCTTAACAAAACATGCCCATCAGTGTGCACATAAAAAATATACAAATCAGCGTGCCCCTTACAAAAAAAAGCCAAGCATTGTGCATATTAAAAATATACCAGTGTGCCCCTTAAAATATGCCCAACAGTATACCAGTGTTCCCCTTAAAATATGCCCAACAGTATACCAGTGTGCCCCTTAAAATATGCCTAACAGTGTACACAATAAAAATATTCTTATTTATAGCTTACTAATGTGCCCACATACCTTAACTGCAGGAGGGTGGGCACAACTGAAGCTGCCTCGCAATGAGATCCAGGACCCAGGAATCGCGGGCAGCAGGGGGGCGGGGTGCGCACGTGATGTCACACCCCTACTGCCCGTGAGTGCCTCTTCAGCTCCGAGAGACACGGCCAGGAGCAGGGGGCGGGTGCATGCGCGCAGCGTCACTGGTTGCTGGGGAAACCCGCGGTCCCAGCAAACCAGTGATTGCTGTCGTTTACTACGCTGGCGGCATGATGATCCGGGCAGAAGCGCTGCCCGGTCCGGACTCGGACCGCGGGCCGCCATTTAATGACGGCTGGAATAAACCCAGTGGCGTCACTAGGGTTGGTGTCACCCCGTGTGGTAAAACATGGTCCCCGCCACCAACTATAGTACAGACCCCCCTCCACTAAGTATAGACCCCCCCCTCCATCAGTACGGACCCCCCCCCTCTGGATAAAACCCCCCCTCCATCAGTACAGACCCCCTCAGGACAAACCCCCCTCCATCAGTACAGACCCCCCTGTAGCATAACCGCCCCTCTATCAGTACAAACCCCCCCTCAGGATAACCCCCCATATCAGTACAGACCCCCCTCAGGATAAACCACCCAACTCCATCAGTACAGACTCCCCTCAGAATAATCCCCCTCCATCAGTCCGGCCCCCCCCCTGTAGGATAACCCCCCTCCATCAGTACAGACCCCCCTCAGGATAAACCCCCCTTCATCAGTACAGACCCCCCTCAGGATTAACCACCCCCCTCCATCAGTACAGACCCCCCTCAGGATAAACCCCCACCATCAGTACAGACCCCCCTCAGGATAAACCCCCCTCCATCAGTACAGACCCCCCTCAGGATAAACCCCCCTCCATCAGTACAGACCCCTCCCCCTCATGCCCCTAGGCAGCGGGTGGAGCAGGACTCATGGAGAGTTGCTTGCTCAGACTGTCACTCTCTGGGTGCCGCGCTTGTGTACAGTGGAAGGAGGCAGCAGGAGTGAGCGTAAGGAGTCTCGCTCAGGGCTAGAACGGTGTCGGCATGTTCATCCACCAGGACCCTCCACCACGCTCGGGATGGTGTCACCCCTCTGCAAGTGTCACCCGAGTGTGGGCCGCTCACCCCGCCCCCCCTAGCAATGACATTGAATAAACCTGTATCTCACTGTGCTGTCCTGGGAACACTGGCCTGTTGCTGTCCAGTCTTCACAGCATGGAGCTCTCTAGTAATGTGCCCCAGTCTATGACAACAAAAACACCTAATGTGACTGAATCTACCGTTTTCGGCCACTTGCTTCCACCTCTTAAGCAAACCTGGTGTAGAAATCCCATCTATTTCCTCTCTAGGGACCCCCAGCTTAAGTAAATGAGTCCACATTTGTCTCCTGGAGATCATAGGCCTTGCCTTCCTATTGTTGATTCAACTTGGCCAGTGACGGCCACAATATTAGGGGCACAGGGGCTCTGCCCCCTAATCCATGCGTCTGGCCCCTAATCTACATGCAGGGTGCCGAACACATGAATTTCAATTCGTTTTTTTTTAAGCGCACAATTAGAATCTGAGGCTTTAAGTGGTTTCAAAGAGGGTGACATTAGCCAATTAATATGCGCTGTCTTCCTGATTCTCCTCCCGGCCAATCATGAAGCGGTTCCTGAGACTCGATTGGCCTTGGTCTCAGGACCCACTTCCTATTCAGGTGGGAGGAGACGCAATGACCCCAACTCCTCCCTCGGCTAGCTGGAGTCGAGGAGCAGCAGGTGGAGGTGCAGCAACAGCCTCTTTAAGCTTCCAGGAGCACTCTCCTGGATCCAGCACCACCTCCTCATCAGCCTCCTAAGGTAAGGCCACTGATTGCCGTCTTCCCATCCATCTCCTGCAGGGAAGGGGGGGGGGGGGGCAATAGTGTGGGAGAGAGGGACAGGTTTGTTTGCCAACCCCCACAATATTGAGCACCACCGTAACTGAACTTGGCCATCACTATTTGAGTTTCCCGCTTATGGGAAATAACAGTGGCACATGTCTCCCCTGCAGGCTTAGTACCTGTATCCTTTCTTAGGGCATCAGACTTGTTTATGAGGGCTGCACATTGCTCATTTCAATCTTCAGCTCTTTCTATATGGGTTTGAACACACTTTGAAGCCACTGCAGGTTTGACTTTGAGTGCACTACTTTTTAAATCTCTTGTCTTGCTTGCAGTGCCTTGCAAACACTCGGTGGCCACTGCAAGCTGCTCATTCAACCTCTGCCTTTTTCCTGTTTTCAGATTTGATATGTAGTGCATGTAGGAAGTGCATACTAGACTTGTGCACAACAGAAAATTTTGTTTAGTTTCGGTTCGTCGTCATTCGTAAAATACATAATTTCGTTCTGTTATAATCGTTATGTTACGTTAATACGTTTTCGGATAATTTGTTATTATTCGTAGAGTGACGAATTCATTCGTTCGTATTAGTTGAAATGCACTATTTATGTATGTATAGACATTCGTGATAATGATTCGTAGTTTGGAAAGTCGTTTGTTTATTGAATCTTTTAACACACACAATGACAACGTCTCTTCTCCTCGGCTCAAATACAATAAAACACCCTTCAAACTCAGTTCTCAGGAATGCACTTTGCCAGTAATCCAACGTCCAGCACAAAATGAATTAGCTGATTGGACTATAAGATTTACTTTGAGCTGACCTTTTGTTTCATTAGATCTTTAAAGAATTACTGAATCATGTTGAATTCATTCAAATTAATTTGTTATATTTCTTTTGTATTCGTTGTTATTCGTTATTTTTTTATTCGGACATTCAGATGCCTCCAAATGTCCGAAAGATGCAAAATTCGGCCGAATTTTGATTCGTTACGAAACGAATTGCACAAGCCTAGTGCATACCAAACACAGCATCTCCCCCTTACTGAATCCAAAAGGCAGTAACTGAAGCAGGATGCTAGATTGGTCTTTGAGACAGAAGGTTGTGATGATTCGGTAGAGCTCATGGAGCGCTTGGCAAAAGTCTTAGCTGGTCAGTATATTACTATTTTGCTTTGTGTCTTCAAGTTTACTTTGCAATTAAGCAAGGCAGCTTATACAGTGCCTTGCGAAAGTATTCGGCACCCTTGAACTTTTCAAACTTTTGCCACATTTCAGGCTTCAAACATAAAGATATAACATTTTTATTTTTTGTGAAGAATCGCCAACAAGTGGGACACAATTGTGAAGTGGAACGAAATCTATTGGATTTTTGAAACTTTTTTAACTAATAAAAAAATGAAAAGTGGGGCGTGCAAAATTATTCGGCCCCCTTGTGTTAATACTTTGTAGAGCCACCTTTTGCTGCGATTACAGCTGAAAGTCGCTTCGGGTATGTCTCTATCAGTTTTGCACATCGAGAGACTGAAATTCTTGCCCATTCTTCCTTGCAAAACAGCTCGAGCTCAGTGAGGTTGGATGGAGAGCGTTTGTGAACAGCAGTTTTCAGCTCTTTCCACAGATTCTCGATTGGATTCAGGTCTGGACTTTGACTTGGCCATTCTAACACCTGGATACGTTTATTTGTGAACCATTCCTTTGTAGATTTTGCTGTATGTTTGGGATCATTGTCTTGTTGGAAGATAAATCTCCGTCCCAGTTTCAGGTCTTTTGCAGACTCCAACAGGTTTTCATCCAGAATGGTCCTGTATTTGGCTGCATCCATCTTCCCCTCAATTTTAACCATCTTCCCTGTCCCTGCTGAAGAAAAGCATACCCAAACCATGATGCTGCCACCACCATGTTTGACAGTGGGGATGGTGTGTTGAGGGTGATGAGCTGTGTTGCTTTTACGCCAAACATATCGTTTTGCATTGTGGGCAAAAAGTTCGATTTTGGTTTCATCTGACCAGAGCACCTTCTTCCACATGTTTGGTGTGTCTCCCAGGTGGCTTGTGGCAAACTTTAGACGAGACTTTTTATGGATATCTTTGAGAAATGGCTTTCTTCTTGTCACTCTTCCATAAAGGCCAGATTTGTGCAGTGTACGACTGATTGTTGTCCTATGGACAGACTCTCCCACCTCAGCTGTAGTTCTCTGCAGTTCATCCAGAGGGATCATGGGCCTCTTGGCTGCATCTCTGATCAGTCTTCTCCTTGTCTGAGCTGAAAGTTTAGAGGGACGGCCAAGTCTTGGTAGATTTGCAGTGGTCTGATACTCCTTCCATTTCAAAATGATCGCTTGCACAGTGCTCCTTGGGATGTTTAAAGCTTGGGAAATCTTTTTGTATCCAAATCCGGCTTTAAACTTCTCCACAACAGTATTACGGACCTGCCTGGTGTGTTCCTTGGTCTTCATGATTCTCTCTGCGCTTTCAACAGAACCCTGAGACTATCACAGAGCAGGTGCATTTATACAGAGACTTGATTACACACAGGTGGATTCTATTTATCACCATCAGTCATTTAGGACAACATTGGGTCATTCAGAGATCCTCGCTGAACTTCTGGAGTGAGTTTGCCGCACTGAAAGTAAAGGGGCCGAATAATTTTGCACGCACCACTTTTCAGTTTTTTATTTGCTAAAAAAGTTTAAAATATCCAATAGATTTCGTTCCACTTCACAATTGTGTCCCACTTGTTGGTGATTCTTCACAAAAAAATAAAAATGTTATATCTTTACGTTTGAAGCCTGAAATGTGGCAAAAGGTTGAAAAGTTCAAGGGGACCGAATACTTTCGCAAGGCACTGTACCTCTGTAGTGTATTAACATGTTTTTACTAAACAAACTGCTGCACATACAAACTACAGTAAAACCTTGGTTTGAGAGTAACTTGGTTTGAGAGCGATTTGCAATGATGTCTGATATACAAGTAGCGTCAGGTCACAGCTGAGTATAAAAGAGAAGAGAGGCGCCTCTAAGAGCCGGTTCACACAGCGGGCGATGCGAGGCGACACGACTCGCCTCGCCTCGCTCTCGCAAGTCGCCCCCGTTCTGTACAATGGAACCGTTCTGAGAGGAGCGACTCGAGTCGCTCCGACTCAGAAAAAAGGTTCCTGTACTACTTTTGGGCGACCTCGGGGCGACTTGCATTGACTTCTATACAGAAGTCATCTGCAAGTTGCCGCTGAGGTCGCGGCAGGTCGCGGCGAGGCAAGTCGGAGTCGCCTCGCCTCGCCTGCAGTGTGAACCGGCCCTAAGTGTAGCAATATGGTTACATTTAATGAAGGTACAACATTTAGCAACATATTGTTCCACTTAGAGGAACCTCTCTTCTCTTTTATACTCTATAGCGCCTGCTGGATTTTGCTTCTAATGCCCTTGTGGAGGCTTCCATTTGTGGATGGACATTTTATAGTTACACAACCTATTCCATTGCCATAATATTTTTATATGGAACTGAAGGACCTATGAATAAATGGTTGTGGAACAAATCATTTGAGTTTCCATTATTTCTTATGGGGAAATTCGCTTTGATATACAAGTGCTTTGGATTACAAGCATGTTTCCAGAATGAATTATTCTCAAAATCCAAGGTTTTACTGTATTACAGTTATAAGAATATAGTACTAGACTGACAGATATTATAAAATATGCATACAATATACACAAGCTAACTTTCACAGCAAATAAGCATGGACAATGTATGCAATACATTAAATATGAAGAACTTGTGCGCTGCTATGGACCTCACAACCAACCTGTCACATACCTGTTTGAGGTCGAGCTGACTAGAGGGCTTTCCCTTACACCTCCTGTCTTGTTTCCGCTGAAGGTGGTGACAGGATATAACAGGGCACGGGTGTCTGATAGGAGATCCTAGAGAGAAGATACTTGCAGCAGGTGCCAAGCAGCAGGCAGGTTAGTTGACTGGCCCATGTGGATACACGCCAACAGAACAGTAGGCAGACTGGTGGACTGGCAGATGCAGGTACACAGCAGCAGGTGCAGGACAGCAGACAGCAGCCAAGCATAGCAGGCAAATGCAGGCTCTCGGGTGGTCAGACAGGCAAAAGTCGGTAACGACCAAGCAGTAGAAGTACAGAATCGGATCCAGAGAGGAGTCAGGGCAGGCCAGGGTCAGTATCAAGTGAGCAGAAAAGGTACCGGAACCAGTGGCGTACTAAGTGGGGGGGCGGGCCGCCCCGGGCGCCACACACTGGGGGGGGGTGTCAGGCCAGCGCCCCCCCCCGCAACTAAAGAGGAGACAGCGCCGTGCCTCGGGTTCGCAGCCCACACAGAGAGAGCCCGAGGCACTGGCAGTGGGCGGCATTGCAGGGGGGGTGCGAGCAGCACTCGAGTGGAGTGACATCTGCCGGCTCAGTGATCCGGGACCCGGCGCAATAATCCCCTTCTCTCTGTGGTCGCGTCGCGCTGCCGTTCTGATCAGTCTCGGGCAGCGGCTGTCACTCACAGCCGAGCAGAGTGAAGCCGCCTCCCCCTCCTGCATGCACAGCACTGTGTAGACAAGGAGGGGGAGGCGGCTTCACTCTGCTCGGCTGTGAGTGACAGCCGCTGCCAGAGACTGATCAGAACGGCGCAACGTGAGTCACGTGACCACAGAGAGAAGGGGATTATTGCGCCGGGTCCCGGATCACTGAGCCGACAGGTGACACTCCACTCGGGTGCTGCTCGCACCTCCCCCCTGCAATGCCGCTGCCTTGGGCTCGAGGTACACTATGGGTCCTTAGGGGAGGCTGTGCACTGTAGGGGGGTTCTTTACTGTGGTGGGTCCTGCACTGTAGGGGGGTCTGCACTGTAGGGGGGTCTGCACTGTAGGGGGGGGGTCCTGCACTGTAGGGGGTCCTGCACTGTAGGGGGGGTCTGCACTGTAGGGGGTCCTGCACTGTAGAAGGGGTCCTGCACTGTAGGGGGTCCTGCACTGTAGGGGGGTCCTGCACTGTAGAAGGGGTCCTGCACTGTACGGGGTCTGCACTGTAGGGGGGTCCTGCACTGTAGAAGGGGTCCTGCACTGTAGGGGGGGGGGTCTGTACTGTTGGGGAAGATTCGGCACTGTAGGGGGGTCTGTACTGTAGGTGAGGATTCTGTACTGTAGGGGAGTCTGTACTGTAGGGGGGTCTGTGCTGTAGGGGGAGGGGTCTGTACTGTAGGAGGGTCTGCACTGTATGGGGGGGTCTGCGCTATAGGGTGGAGGGGTCTGTACTGCAGGAGGGTCTGCACTGTAGGGGAGGATTCTGTACTGTAGGGGGGTCTACACTGTAGATGGGGGTCTGTATGGTATGGAGGGGGGTCTGCACTGTAAGGGGTCTGTGTAACATTCAGAGGGTCCAGAGCTGTGAGGGGCTGTGTAATGTAAAGGGGTGCAGAGTGCTGTGTAATGTAAAGGGGTCCAGAGGTACAAGGGCTGTGTAATGTAAAGGGGTCCAGAGGTGCAGGGTGCTGTGTAATGTAAAGGGATCCATAGGTACAAGGGCTGTGTAATGTAAAGGGGTCAGGAGGTTCAGGGTGCTATGTTATGTAAAGGGGTCCAGAGGTACAAGAGCTGTGTAATGTAAAGGGGTTCAGAGGTGCAGGCTGCTGTGTAATGTAAAGGGGTCCTTAGGTGCAAGGTCCTGTGTAATGTAAAGGGGTCCAGAGGTGCAGGGTGCTGTGTAATGTAAAGAGGTCCTTAGGCGCAAGGTCCTGTGTAATGTAAAGGGGTCCAGAGGTGCAGGGCACTGTGTAATGTAAAGGGGTCAGGAGGTTCAGGGTGCTATGTTATGTAAAGGGGTCCAGAGGTACAAGAGCTGTGTAATGTAAAGGGGTCCAGAGGTGCAGGCTGCTGTGTAATGTAAAGGGGTCCAGAGGTGCAGGCTGCTGTGTAATGTAAAGAGGTCCTTAGGTGCAAGGTCCTGTGTAATGTAAAGGGGTCCAGAGGTGCAGGGTGCTGTGTAATGTAAAGGGGTCCAGAGGTGCAGGGTGCTGTGTAATGTAAAGGGGTCCAGAGGTGCAGGGTGCTGTGTAATTTAAAGGGGTCCAGAGGTGCAGTTGTGGAGAGGGGGGCTACACAGTAGTGACAAAAAGATATTGAAGGATGCAGAGGTGTGCAGGGGACACAGTGGGTGTTTTTACATTTTATGGTGGGGGGGGTGCCAGATATAGGATCCGTCCCGGGTGCCAAATGCTCTAGGTACGCCCCTGAACAGAACAGTAGGCAGAAGGCAGAGTCTTGTCACAAGCTGGGTCAGCAATCAGGAACCAGGAACAAGCAGAGTCAAACAGGCCAGTTATATACAGGAACAAGCACCGTATCAGGTCACAGATGGTAGAAGCAGATGACCACTCAGCAATCTTCTGGTCTATGGAGCAAGAGGGCGCCAAGTACTCATGCATGTTCACGCTAATGCGCATGTGCACATGTGCGGAATACATTAGCGAGTCAGGAATGTCTAGTTGTCACTCGCAAATTCCTATGCACATGCGTGCAGGTTTCTGTCACTCGAGAATTATATTAGCAAGCACACATCTTCTTGCACATCTTTGTGTACGATTATGCACAACGATTTCCCTGACACAACCAAAACTAATGTACACAATAAATACCAAAGAATAATAAATCACCCTAAGGGTCGGTTCACACAGGGGCGACCCGTCAGGCGACTTAGCCGCCTGACAAGTCGTGTCCCGCTCTATGCAATGGAACCGTTCTAATCGGAGCGACTCAAGTCGCTCCGACTTAGAAAAAGGTTCCTGTACGACTTTTGGGGCGACTTGCATTGACTTCTATACAGAAGTCATTTCACAAGCCGCCGCTAAAGTTGGATCCCGGTCGCCTGAGGCAGTCGCGCTGCAAGTTGTGCTGCCTCAGTGTGAACAGGCTCTAAAAATATACATAGAAAAGTTGCAACCAGTAACATATGACCTCAACACTCTAACACTAATAATAATTATAAAATGGTGCGCTAATTCGAGAAGCTATGCAGCAAAAATAGACAAATATGCATGAATGCCTATCCATAATTTTTTTTTTTTATTTAAAATTAAAAATTAAAAAAAAAAATTAAAAAATTTGCAGTAATATGTGATAATATGTGAAACAGTGATAAAGTTCACTAATTAAAGAAGCTATACAGCAAAAATAGACAAATACGCATAAATGACTAACCCTAATTAAAAAAAAAAATAATGTAATATGCAATAATATGCGATGATATGTTTTGCATATTACTGTATTTTTAGTTTTTTTGAAATTAGGATTAGTCATGCATGCATATTTGTCTATTTTTGCTGTACAGCTTCTTGAATTAGCGCACTTCATCGCTGTTTTACATATTATCGCATATTACGTTTTTTTTTTTTTTATTAGGGATAGCCGTTCGTGCATATTTGTCTATTTTTGCTGCATAGCTTCTTGAATTAGCGCACCATTTTTATTAATATAATGTATACAATATGTATATATTGAATTATGTCTTCCTATGGCTCCTTTTTCTCCTGCAAATAAGAAAGGGTTTTTTGGGACTTTGAGTGAGGCACAACACACGTTGTAGGAGAAATTGTAAAATAGTTTAATTATAAATTATAAACAAAGCATACCTCATAAACATGTGCTACATGAATATTTTTATTTATATACAAGGCAATGTCATACAAAAAAAAGAGGAATTTATATATATATATATATATATATATATATATATATACATGTACGCATCTGAAATTACATAGTATTCCATGGAAGTAACTAGTATAAAAAGACAAATGCTTATTGAGTAATGGATAAAGATGGGTTATAGGATACAAATGAATCACAGTTGAGGTCAAGCTATGTGTTGGGAACATGATGATATTAATAGACTTGACCACTCATCTGGAGCAAACGCATAGCATATGTATAAATTGTTCTAAATAAGCAGTGTTGCAAGTCAGGATCTGCGAGGCATGTCTATCCCGGGAGCTGGCGGAATGAACCAAAAGAAGGAGCGAGCGCACCGATACACCCCAGGAGCACCCTCCAAACGTAATAGACAAGGGTGAAAACGTTCAAATATGTCTGTAGAGTAAATTATATTGGACCAATATGTGTGAATAGTACCAGTATATGCATACAGTATGCATGAACTATAAACCACCTGCAAACAACTGTTCCTTTGTTTCTTAGCACACAGTTGTTCAAGTAATTTTCCCTCCCTCCACTTCCTGTACACCATTTCCTGTCCTGAGCTTCACAAACTAGCCCAACTGTTTTTTTAGCATATCAATAGGCCTAGCTTCTAGAAAACACACGTGTATCTAAAATGTTACTCCATTTTAATGCTATAAAAATCACCAAAAAATAGCCATTGTGTTAGGAGCGTGTACATGCTCTTGTTCCATGACAGCTGCTGGTCTCATTCCAGCAACCTGGTTTTGACTGTGATGCACTCTCTCTGTCTCCCTGTACACCTGCAAGGTGATTGATGTAGCTAGTGTATGGGTGGAGACCAAACCCGATTAAAGCTAGCCAGGCCTACAGTCTCATGCTTGTGGTAGCATCTGCAACACGTGCTCCAAGTTCCCTGTTTTCTGCCCTTCTCTCCTGTTTGGATCCCCCTGTTTTTGACCTTGGATTGGAACTTGGACTATTCTTTGAACTCTGCCTGCCTTTTGACAACGCATTTGACCCTGACTATTTTGAACCCGACCTGCCTTGTACCTGGACTGTCATTCAACCACTCTGCCTGTCTGCCAACTGCAAGTACCTGTTTGCTGTGCTCAGTTCATGCCTGCCCATGGTATGGTAGCCAGGCACAATAGCATTGTGTATAAGATCTGAGGGCAACCAAGTACCAGAAGGCCTGCTTGCCTTATGGGAAAGGGGGCTGCTATAGATGAGGAACACAGAAGCCAGCTATAGTGCCTGACCACCTGCGACCACCTGCGCTAGGGGTAAGAGTGACACATAGCAATAAAACAACATCCAATCTGGAACAGCGAGCATCACTAGTTCTTCAACTTGATCCTGCAAAGCACATGACAAAGATTTTCTGGGCAGGAAATGCATAGATCAGGACATACCATATGTCAGGGTGGTCCCATAGAGCCGCTAGAGCATCCATGTCTTGGGTGCTTCTGCATGAGAGTGGGAGCATAAAATAGGCCCCACAACCTATGCTACAGAAGTAGTTCAAAGCTCATGGGGCGGGCCTAGTAGAAGAGGGTTATGTGTGAATGTCAGTTTGGCTGCACTTTGACCTTTTTTACCATGCATAGCCTGGCACTAATCCACTGCTTCCAATAGAGGATCCCTGTACCTGGAAACTAACCTGCCTAGATTGTTGAACCTAGAGGCCAGGAGGTCCAGATACAGTGTTTTCCACCTGACACGCAGGCCCTGGGACACGCCCAGGGTCTAGGCCCTGCTGATTTAGGGAGTCTGTTTACCAGTTGTCTACACCTGGAAAATTGCCCAGACAAGACTGGAAGATAAAGTTCTGCCCAGGGTAGGATAAAATCTACATCTATTGTTTCGGCAAGACTTTAGTTTCCTCTCTGATGCTGGCCATACTGGTTCCCAGCTAAACAGATGCTGCCCTTGTCTGCAATGGGAAGCTTATGATAGACTCGGAGGGGAATGAAGTAAGCCTCCGAACCATACAGTCAAGCTGCACTTGGGGGATTAAAGAATCCATGTCCTTTTAAGAAAGGCCACCTAGAAGGTCTGAGAGAATGTCACTTCTGGGCTCCTCGTCTGTGCATTTCATGAACTCTGACACACTGGTTTTTCAACACAATACAACAACGAGAGATCTCCCTGGGTGTGGGCTTCACTGCAGACACACTGGCGCGAGATCATGCAAGCATGCCATTCTACACCTGGGTAGCTGACACCATTCTCAGCCAACACTGAGAATATAGCACCAAAGCAGGAAAATGCCAAGATGAGGAGGGTCCAAAGGACCCATGCAACACAATATGCACAGATGGCGGGAGAGCAAGGGTAAGTGCAGGTACGTTGGGAACCAGAACCCTAATGCAAATACTGTAGCATCAGGGAGAATGGAGGGCACAAAGCAGGTCATTGTAAGGAAGGGAAGAGGAAAGCCAAACATGACCCAGATACCCTTCCTTTGAGCCCCTCTGCCATTGACCTGCTAGACCTAATGGCCTGCTTGCTTTTCTTTAGCTGCCAAGGGTGGGGCCTCTGAAAACTGACATTGACCTCTGGGGGAGAAAAAATAAATAAACCAAGAGGTTATAATGTGTTTGCTGGAGAACAAATCACAAGAACAGAAGCTATTGGCTCCCGGGAGTCATTTTAAACTCTCTCAGACTTGTGTTTTCTGCAGATGAGAGGAGCCATCTCTCATGTGGACCAGCCTAACGGATGATTGAGACTGAACACCTACCTTTTTTGTTGCCTGTTCACTTTCCTTTTACAGAGCCTTGGGCATTTTCTTTACTCTCACAGACCCTGGGGCATTTTTTTTGTCTTCCAAGGACCCTTGGGGCATAATTTTTACTTCCATGGACTCTGCAACATTTTCTTTACTTTCCAAGACCCTGTAACATTTTTACTTCCAAGAACCCTGGGGCATTTTCATTACTTCCATAGATGCTGGGGCATTCTTTTTACTTCCAAAAACCCTGGGGTAATCTTTTTACTTTCACATTTCCTTGGGCATTTCTTTACTTTCACAGACCCTGGGGCATTTATTTACTCCCATTGAGCCTTGGACATTTTTCTAACTTCCACGGACCTTGGAGCATTTTCCTCACATCCACAGACCCTGGGCCATTTATTTTTATTTTTTTTACACCTGTATAGACCCCTGGAGCATTTTCCTTATGCCCATAGACCCTGGGACATTTTTTTACTTCCACGGACCCTGGGGCATTTTCCTTACATCCACAGACCCTGGGACATTTTTATTCCTGGGGTATCCTGTTTAATTCCACTGACCCTGGGCACAGACACTTCCACAGACCTGTAGCAGGGCCAAATAACTTCTTAGTAACATATTACTAGTGATTACAGTGATTACATTTCTAGCAACAAATTTCTGCAAGTCACTGGCATTAGCTACAAAATTGCTAGTGTGACATGGTCCCAAAGAAGACCAGTTCTGGTGTAGATTTTAGGGCCTGTTCACACTGCCACTACGGTTTATTGTGTGGATTCAGACGTTTTGGGCTGCAGATTCTTGGAGCAAGGGGCAGTGAGATATGGCCTGGATACTTTCCTGAATGTACATAATATAACTGGGTACTAACATAGGTAAAGTTGATCCAGGGAAAATCCGATCGCCTCTTGGGAGATCAGGAAGGAATTTTTTCCCCTGCTGTAGCAAATTGGAGCATGCTCTGCTTGGGTTTTTTTCGCCTTCCTCTGGATCAATTGTGGGCATAAAATTGGGTATTTGGATTGTACGATTATTTTTTATTTTATTTATTTGTTTTTAAGGTTGAAGTGGATGGACTTGTGTCTTTTTTCAACCTGATTAACTATGTAACTATGTAACTATGTTGTTTATTGCATAACACAGCTCCCTCCCTATTTTTTTATTTATTTGTTTATTACAGGTACTTGTATAGCGCCGTCTATTTTACGCAGTGCTTTACATGTACATTGTACATTCACATCAGTCCCTGTCCTCATTGAGCATACAATCTAATGCCTGGTACACACTACTGGTTTTATTTAATTCAAGCCAAAAAAACAGACAGCTGCTATACTAACGATCTGACGTTAGTACAGAGATCTCCCCTGCTGAGCTGTTGTGTTCTGATAGGGGGACAGCTTCATCGCCAGAACACTCCGATCAGCGCTCGCCGTCATTGGCTAAGAGTGCAGATCAGGAGTCAGTCGACTGCTGGTTTTCCAGCATACTTGTCTGACCGACTTCTGTCAGACTGAGTGCCTTACACACAGGCTGAATGCTGCCAGTTTTTATTGAAACGGCCGATGTCGCCCGAAAAAAACCATACTAGGGCCAGTTCAGACAGGAGCCAATTAATCTTCCAGCATTTCTTTGGAGTGTGGGAGGTAACCAAAGTTTTTTTACTTCAGGACCGTCCAAGGAGCTGTGATTTTATGCAAACGTGTTGCATATGAATGGTCCCTAAGGCTGCTTTCACATTGGGGCGGTGCGGGCGTCGGCGGTAAAGCGCCGCTATTTTTAGCGGCGCTTTACCATCGTTTTAGCGATTTAAAACCACCCCGCTAGCGGCCGAAAAAGGGTTAAACCCGCCCGCAAAGCGCCGCCGCAGCGACGCTATGCCGGCGGTATTGCCGCGCTGTCCCATTGATTTCAATGGGTAGGAGCGGTATAGGAGCGGTGAATACACCGCTCCTTCACCGCTCCAAAGATGCGGCTAGCAGGACTTTTTTCACTGTCCTGCCAGCGCACCGCCCCAGTGTGAAAGCCCTCCGGCTTTCACAGTGGAGTTAAAGGGACCGGTTTTTTTCAGGCGCTACACAGGCGCTATTTTTAGCGCTGTAACGCCTGAATACCGCCCCAGTGTGAAAGCAGCCTTAGCGATTGTGATCAATTACTACACTGCCAAGCAGAAACAAAAATGCTCCTGTAGCTTGCATCTAACTTAAAGGCTGCCAGCGCGCTTCAATAGATTGAAAAACGTGCATTAAACTTTTTTCAAAATGCAGTGAACTACAATGCATGCTACGTGTGTTGCACTCTACTGCACAACGTGTGAGGGCACAATAAACATGTACCGCACAGAGTAGGTGTGTTGTGTTAGGCTGAATTCACATCCGAGTATTGCACTTTTTTTTCTTGTTTTGTAAGTGTTTTCATGTGTTTTTAGAGCTCAAGCGTTTTTCCTAATTAGATAACATCAGGATTGATCAATTTTCGAATACTGTATATCAGCGGCGGCCTGTGTATAAGGGGCGCAGAGCGCCGCCCCCCAATCTATGTGTCCAGCCCCCTAATCTACATGCAGGGTGCTGGACACATTAATTCCAATGGGGTTTTTTTTTTTTAAGCACATGATTAGAGCCAGAGGCCCGTTAGCCAATTGGCTGAAAGGACAGGCAATCCTATTGGATGCCTAGGAGGAGGAAGGAGACGCACGGCTGAAGCCACCGTGATGCAGAGGAGAAAGAGATGCAATGGAAGCTGCCTAGACCTAGGGGTAAGTGCGGGGCTGGATGACCGACCGTCCAAGAGGGTGGTTGTTTGCCACCCCCCCCCCCCCCCCCAAAAAAAAAGCACCAGCTGCCACTGCTGTATATACTATAGTTTATGGACTTAATACCTTTCCTATATACTAGATAATAAACATTTGTGTTTTTTCCACCAAAGAACTGAAGCCGAATAGAGATTTTTCATTTTCTAAATTTTATAACAGAAATGAAGGGAACTGTATTTTTTCTCAAATGTTTTTTTTTTTGTTGTTTATTTAGCAAAAAATAAAAAAAAACAGTGGTGTTTAACCACTTCAGCCCCGGAAGGATTTGCCCCCTTCCTGACCAGGCCATTTTTTGCGATACGGCACTGTGCATCGCTTAACCGGTTCCCGACCAGCGCACGCCGATTAACGTCGGCAGAATGGCACGGGCAGGCATATTGGCATACAGGTACGTCCAATATTCAATGCCGCCCTGCCATCGCAAGCGCGCCGCCGGCAGCGTGCTTGCGTGCCGGTCGGGACCCCCGTGAGTCCGGTCGCGGGTCCCGCGGACTCGATCGCTGCGGGCATACCCGCGATCGTCTCACGGGACGGCTGAATGGAGGAAATGCTGTGTAAACCATTCTGTCTAGCAACTAGTGACGCTGATCTCTGCTCCATGTGATTGGAGCAGAGATCAGTGTTCACTAAATGAAAGCCCAACCCCCCCACAGTTAGTAACACACCCCTAAGAACACTTAACCCCTACACTGCCACCCACTTGTTAACCCCTTCACTGCCAGTGTCATTTACACAGGAATCACTGCATTTATATAGCAGTGATTACTGTATATATGACAATGGTCCCAAAAATGTGTCAAAAATGTCTGCCACAATGTCGCAGTCACAATAAAAATCGCTGATCGCCGCCATTACTAGTAAAAAAATAAATAATAAAAAATTATTAATAAAAATAAAAACTATCCCCTATTTTGTAAACGCTATACCTTTTGCGCAAACCAATCAATAATCGCTTATTGCGATTTTTTTTTACCAAAAATATGTAGAAGAATACGTATCGGCCTAAACTGAGGGAAAAAAATGTTTTTTTAAATATTTTTGGGGGATCTTTATTATAACAAAAAGTAAAAAATAACGTGTTTTTTTCAAAATTGTCGCTCTATTTTTGTTTATAGCGCAAAAAATAAAAACCGCAGGGGTGATCAAATACCACCAAAAGAAAGCTCTATTTGTGGGAAAAAAAGGACGTCAATTTTGTTTGGGAGCCACGTTGCACGACCACGCAATTGTCAGTTAAAGCGACGCAGTGCCGAATCGCAAAAAGTGGTCTGGTCTTTGACCAGCAAAATGGTCCGGTCTGTAGGTGGTTAAACTGACAATTGCGCGGTCGTGCAACATTTTACCCCAAAAAAATGTATGCCCTTTGTTCCCCACAAATAGAGCTTTCTTTTGGCATTTGATCACCTCTGTGGTTTTTATTTTTTGTGCTATAAGGCCTCATGCACACGGACGTTTTTACAGCCGCTTTTTTGAGCGTTTTTTGCAGCTTAAAAACGCCTGTCCATGTTAGTCTATGGCTTCATGCCCACCTAGGCGTTTTTGAGCTGCAAATGGCATAGGCGTTTTTAAGCTGTAAAAAAAACCCAGGACTAGTGCGTTCCGTGGCGCGGAGCTAGAGCTGTAAAAACGCGAATTGCGGGAAAACGCACAAACACGCGCACAAACGCGCATAAACGCGCAACATATTTTCTTTGTTTTCTGAGTGCTATAGCCAAGAGATGTGTTTCTTTAAAAATGCTACTTAACGCTAACGCTAAAAAACGCGCAAAAACGCCAATGCAAAACGCGGTAAAAATCGCATTTTTAACGCCGATTTTTCCAGGCGTCGGAGCTAGCTTTGCAGACAGTTTTTTAAAACGTCCGTGTGCATGAGCACTAAACAAAAAAAGAGCGACAATTTTGAAAAAAAAAACACAATATTTTGTACTTTTTGCTATAATAAATTACCAAAAAAAAAATCTTCATCAGTTTAGGCCGATATCTATTCTTCTACATGTTTTTAGTAAAAAAAAATCGCAATAAGCATATATTGATTGATTTGTGCAAAAGTTATAGCATCTACAAAATAGGAGATAGATTTATGTCATTTTTATTATAGTTTTTTTTTATTAGTAATGGCAGCGATCTGCGATTTTTATCAGGACTGTGACATTGCGGTGGACAGATCGGACACTTTTGACACTTTTTTGGTACCATTTACAGCGCTCATAGATAAAGATAGCCACTGATTACTGTATAAATGCAACTGGCAGGGAAGGGGCTAACACTAGGGGCGATCACAGGGTTAACTGTGTTCTCTATGTGTGTTCTAACTGTGGGGGATTGGTGTGACTAGAGGAGGAGAGAGATCTTGTGTTCCTACTTAGTTGGAACACACAATCTCTCTCCTCTCCTCTGACAGAACCAGGATTTTTGTGTTTACAGACACACATCCCCATTCTCATTCTGTCACGAGCGATTGCGAGTGCCCGGCAGACATTGCGCCTGCCAGGCACACACATCAGCCCCGGGGACACGTTGCAGGTGCGCACGGCTCCAGCGGCGTGTGCGTGCCTGCAATAGTGTCTTAAAGAGCCGACATATACCTACAGCGATTATAGTATAACTGCGGCAGTTGGCCGGCTAGCGGTTAGAGGTTGTAAACCTCCAAAAACAAAAACTAAAAAAAAAAACTGCTAGACAAAGGCATAATGAACTAGTATGCATCACATACTAGCTCATTATGAAATACTTACCTTAGAACTATCATTACCTTAGAACTACCTTAGAATAGTTTCTTGACCACAGCATCAGCCACTTGCTCCTTGATGATGCCCAGCCATTACTGGACTCAGATGTTAGTTCATGAGCCTATAGAGAGGGGAGGGACACTGGTAGACAAATTGGCATTCATGTTCCCCCAACCACAGCTTATTGCCAAGTTGTCTAAAGTGGTAATGATGATGGAGGAGACCAATTTTTCTGCACCTGTTTGACAGGTGCTGTCACATACCTAGTGTTGAGTCCGGAATGCAGAAGGAGACCTCTCTTGTGTTCCCGACTTGCGACCCCTGATGGTGGAGACAAGAGACACGGGAGTCAAAGATAGCATGAGTGCCTGGCAGGATCAACAGCCGAAGGATGGATCAGGAAGTCTTCAGGAAACTGTAGCTGGATAAGCAGACCTCAGCAGCAGCGGACAGGAACCAGTAGACAGCAGGGAAACCACAGGAACAGATAGGTCCCTCAGGAGCAGGCACACAGAAGAGTCAGGCCAGCCGGGTCAAACGAGATGGTCAGTGCAGGAACAGATGCAGCAGGCAGAGACAGGATCGTGGAACAGGCCGGGTCTGTAACAGATGAGCACGGATGGAGCAGGGTATAAGGCAGATGCAGAGTCGTAAACAAGCCAGAGGTCAGAGGCAGGTAGATGGCAGGAAAGGTCACAGGTCAGGCTGGGTCAACACAAGATCAGATCGGATTCAGACAATAAGCTCAGGAACGCTGTAGATCAAGCAGCTGGTGCCGGTAACCATGCACGCACTCGCACATGCGCCTAGGTGCCTGCAGGCGTGCACAGACAGGCGATGGACCACTGTCTCCAGCCAGCCTTTCCTGACATTGACCCCTCCCAAGGGGCAGCCTCCGGATGCCCAACCAGGCCATTTTCTCAAGATGGGATCTCTTGAAGGCTTGAATCAGATGCTTGTCATGTATGTTGCTTTCAGGCTCCCATGAGTTTTCCTGGGAACCATACCCCTTCCATTTGATGCGAAATTAAATATGGTTATTTCTCTTCCTGCAATCCATTATTGCCTCAACTTCGAACTCCTCTTCACCATTGACAATTATAGGAGAAGGGGGATCCGTTGCTCGTCCTGGGAAAGGATTAGGAGAGAAACATGAAAAATTGGGTTGTAGCCGCAGTGATTCTGGCAGTTCCAGTTCGTAGGTCACCTCATTGATTCTTCTCGACTGAGAAAGAACACAGAAACTTAGGGCCCAATTTCTTTGAAGGGCAAGCAAGTCGAAGATTAACTGTAGACAGCCAAACCTGGTCTCCAGGTTCCATAATCAATTCCCCCTGTCTTTTTTTTATCAAAAATCTCTTTATTTAGTTCTTGTGCTGTGGTCATGGTTTCCTGCAGCAATTTATTATTGGTACTGAAAAAATCCACAGTCTTGAGAACAGCTGGTACAGAACATTCCGGAACAGAGTTAGGTAGAAATGATGGGTGGTAACCATAATTGGCAAAAAACAGGGTCTGCTTGATGGTAGAGTGGGTAGAATTGTTATACACAAACTCAGCCAATGGCAACAGAGAGAACCAGTCGTCCTGAGTAAAGGAGGAAAAACAGCGAAGATACTTTTTCGAGAGTCTGGTTAGTTCTCTCTGTTTGCCCATTCGTCTGAGGGTGGTATGTGGAAGAAAAAGATAACTCGATACCAAGGGAACTGCATAGTGTTTTCCAGAACCAAGAGGTAAACTGAACTCCCCTATCCGAAATGATGTTGGCTGGTACTCCATGAAGTCTGACGACTTCCCTGATAAAAACTTGTGCAGTTTCCGGTGCCGAGGGTGTTCTTTTCAAGGGGACGAAGTGTGCCATCTTGGGCAGCCGATCCACTACCACAAAGATGGCAGTATGGCCTTCTGAAGGGGGGAGCTAAACAATAAAGTCCATGGAGGTGAATTTCCAAGGTCTCTCTGGAGCAGGTAAAGGTTTGAGCAAGCCCCAAGCCCTGACCTTATTACCTTTGTTGCGAGTACAGATGGTACATGACTCCACATATCTTTTGCAGTGCTTTGCAACTTGCAGCCACCAGAATGTGCGTTGCACTAGATCAGAAGTTTTGGTGACACCGAAGTGCCCGGCTAATACATGATCGTGGCAGAGCTCGAGTATAGTGACCCGGATATTTTCTGGAATGAAGATTTTGTCCTTGAGCCAGAACAGACTGTCTTTCGCTAGCAGCCCTGCTACTGCAGGAGGGGGGTTTTCACTGGAAGCTTGCTTAATCCAACCTTAATCCGACCTTAAGATCTTCTTGTAGTAGGAGAAAGTTTTCTGCCGACAGAATAGTGTCTGGAGAGGTAGGAACTTTGGGATCATTAAACATGCAGAACAAAGCATCTGGTTTGATATTTTTAGACCCTGGTCTGTAGGTGACATGGAAGGCAAACCTGGAAAAGAACAGCGCCCACCTGGCTTGACGCGGCTTCAACCTTTTTGCAGATTTCAGGTATTCCAGGCTTTTATGATCCGTATAGATCAGAATCAGGTGAGCCGCTCCTTCCAGAAGGTACCGCCACTCCTCCGAAGGCGCTTTTATTGCTAATAGTTCTTGGTCCCCCACATCGTAATTTCTTACAGGAGCAGTTAGCTTGCGTGAAAAGAAGCCAACGGGAAATATAAGAGCCTTGGGACCTTGTCGCTGTGAGAGTACTGCCCCAACAGCGACTTTGGATGCATCGACCTCCAAAACAAACGGAAGAGCCGACTCAGGAAGTTTCAGCACAGAAGCAGAAGTAAAAAGTCTCTTGAGGGTGTCAAAAGCAGTTTGGGCTTCGGGAGTCCAATGGAAATGAACTCTCTGCTTGGTCAGCTGGGTAATAGGGGAGATGATGGCTGAGAATCCTTTAATAAATTTCCAATAAAAGTGTGAAAAGCCCACAAACCGCTGAACCCCCTTTTTATCCACAGAAGCAGTCCACTCAAGGATAGCGGAAATTTCCTGGGGGTGCATTTTGATACCTTCAACAGAAATGATTAGTCCCAAAAACTGTAGCTTTGTTGTTCAAATTCACATTTCTCAAGTTTTGCATAAAGGCCATGTTGTCGGAGCCGCTCTAACACACACCTGACATGTTGGCGATGGCTATTGATGGAAGCAGAAAAGATCAAGATGTCATCTAGGTAGATGATGACGAATAAGTTCAGGTAGTCTCTGAAAATGTAATTTATAAAATGCTGGAAGGTGGCAGGGGCATTGCAGAGCCCAAATGGCATCACAAGGTATTCGAAATGTCCGAATCGGGTGCGAAAAGCTGTTTTCCTAATGCGAACCAGGTTATAGCCCCCCCGAAGGTCTAATTTAGTAAAAATGACTGCCACTCCCAGTCTCTGGAAAAGTTTGGGTACCAAAGGGAAAGGGTAGAGGTTTTTAATGGTCACCTTATTTAGCTTCCGATAATCAACACATGGCCGAAGAGTATGGTCCTTCTTTTCCACAAAGAAAATGCCAGCTCCTGCAGGGGATGTAGATGAGCGGATAAATCACTTCTTAAGGTTATCATAAATAAAGTCTTTAAGTGCTGCCAGCTCCAGTTCAGTTAAAGGAAAAATCCTTCCAAAACGTACTTCGGCCTCAGGAAGGAGCTTGATAGGGCAGTTATTGACCCGGTGAGGGAGAAGAGTCTCTGCACCTTTCTTACTAAAGACATCCATGAAGTCGTGGTATGTCTCTGGAACTAATTGCAAGCTTCGGTATCCAGGCACATCAAAGCTGCTGGCTGGTTGGAGGTCTTTGGAAGGCAGTGTTGTAAACAGTATGGAAAAGGGAAGGTAACATCTCTGGTAGTCCAGTCAATGCAGGGGTTGTGGGCCTGGAGCCAGGGCATTCCCAGGATAACTGAAAACAAGGGTGAAGAGATGATATTGAGACATAAAAGTTCCTAGTGAAGATTGGATATGCTGGCAGAGATAGGGATGGTTTCCTGGATGACTGGACCAGACCGGATGGCAGATCCGTCGGCAAGATGTATAAGTAGTCCTTGGATCTTGGAACGTAAAGGAATGCAGTGTTTTGCTGCGAAAGTGGAGTCCATAAAGTAGCTGCACGCTCCCGAATCAATGATAGTGGGAACCTGGATGTTCTTTTCGGGGGGCTGCAACAAAATGGAAAGAGCAAGGTGAGGGGAAGTGTTGGTGACTGCGAGGACTTGATCAGCAGAAAAAGGATGCCACTTACGGATCTTGGCAAAGCAGGATCTCACGTAGTGCCCAGGTTCCCCACGATACATGCACAGATCATTCATGCGGTGACATTGGCACTCTTCAGGTGTAAGCGTAGGGCGTAGCATACCCAGCTGCATAGGCTCTGGCACATCTGAAGTAGGGGGCTGGTGGCGTAGTATTTTAGTAACTGGGCACTCTTGGCAACATCCAGGTTGGACGTGTCAGACCTGTGGTTCTCTCCGAACTGCATTCACATAGGCATCTATCAATCTGTATGGCTAGATTGATAAGTTCATCCAGAGTCTGAGGAACCCCTACACGAGCAAGTTCATCTTTAAGGGGGTCAGACAGACCCAACCGGAACTGGTAGTGGAGGGCAGCATCATTCCAGTTGGTATCTGCACTCCAACACCTGAACTCTGCAACATAGTCCTCTGCGGCCCTGCGGCCTTGCTGTAATGCATGGAGAGCAGCTTCGGCTGTTGCTGAGAGTCCTCATAGATTCGGGCCATAGCGTCAAAGAATGTGGTCAGGTTGGAAAGTTCATCAGCTTTTTGTTCAAGAAGGCAATGCGCCCAGAGCTGGAGCTCGTTCTGAAGCAAGGAAATCACAAAGCCCACTTTGATGGCTTCCAAAGAAAATGTCCGTGGCTGGAGGGCAAAGTAGAGCTCACAGGAGTTGCGAAAGGCCCTGAATTTGCCTTGTTCACCAGAAAATCTCTCAGGCATAGGCACTCGAGGTTTGGGGGTAACATCACTACTGCCGGTGGAGCAGGCATGTTGGCAGAAGCGGGTGGTGACCCCTGGGTAGTAGCAGGCCGGGTCAACACAAGATCAGATCGGATTCAGACAAGCTCAGGAACCCTGTAGATCAAGCAGCAAGATCTGAAGGGAGAACTGGGTTTAAACAGCCTGCCTAGCGCCGGTAACTGTGCGCGCATGCACTCAGGTGCCCACAGACAGGCGATGGACCACTGTCCCCAGCCAGCCTTTCCTGACCGGTGCATATCTTTGCAATTTTTTACAGCAAGGCCAATTCTTGCTTTCATCAAGAGTACCTCTATAGGGTTACAGTGGGTTGGAGCTACCGATACCCAAAGACCAATTTTTTCATGCACCCGATACTTCTATCCAAAGTTAAAGTGACACCAGAATGTATCCAAAAAATCTATAATCTTTTTCCCAGTGCACTACATCGTGTCCTTATACACACTGGCTCCCCAGCAGGTAAGTATGATATGTTTGCTATTACAAAAAAAAAAAAAAAACCCTAATGCCCCGTAGTGATGGACGAACTTCCGACGGGACGTTTCGCGAACGCGAAATGCGAACGGACCCAAACGTTCGCGAAACCGACCGTTCGCCGCGGGCCCCATTGACTTCAATGGGAGGCGAACTTTGCAAACCTTCATGTCGAATTTGCGGCCACGTGGTAATTATTAGGGGGTAAAACGTAGTCCCACCATCTGGACAATGACATAATACATGTATGAGGTGAATTTGGGATCGATAACTACAAGCATTTTTATTTTATTTGGGAAATTGTTCTAACAATTCAGGACTATGGAGCTAATGAAGGCAATGGAGGAGAGGGAAGGTCAGGGACCAGGGTAGGCAAAGAAGAGGGTGCAGGAGATGATCACCAGCAGCGTGACATACCGGAATGACACATGCACCGTGATAGAGGCATCTGACAGCAGCACCGTAATACAGAGCACTGACAGCAGCACCGTGACATACAGCGCTGACAGCAGCACCGTGACATACAGCGCTGACAGCAGCACCGTGACATACAGCGCTGACAGCAGCACCGTGACATACAGCGCTGACAGCAGCACCGTGACATACAGCGCTGACAGCAGCACCGTGACATACAGCGCTGACAGCAGCACCGTGACATACAGCGCTGACAGCAGCACCGTGACATACAGCGCTGACAGCAGCACCGTGACATACAGCGCTGACAGCAGCACCGTGACATACAGCGCTGACAGCAGCACCGTGACATACAGCGCTGACAGCAGCACCGTGACATACAGCACTGACAGCAGCACCGTAAGCAGCCCCAGGAGGAAGTCAGCACAGCACAGGGATGGTGTGATCCCCTCATAATAAGAACCCCCAGGAGGAAGTCAGCACAGCACAGGGATAGTGTGATCCCTTCATAATAAGAACCCCCAGGAGGAAGTCAGCACAGCACAGGGATATCATAAGCAGCCCCAGTAGAAATATGACACCGCTCAACCTCTTCAAAGAGGAGGGTAGGGGCATATAGTACGGTGTGCTTTTTTGGGTCAAGGAAGTGAGCCAAATGAATTAAGAAGGTCTGTGTGCTTGATTAAAAAAATAGTTTATAGACATATACATGGTCTACTGGTCACATGTGTTGAATTCCTCCGAGATCCATGCCTCATTCATTTTTAGAAATGTGAGGTAGTTAACACTGTGGTGAGCTAGGCGAGTACGCTTATCGGTCACAATCCCCCCTGCTGCGCTGAACGTCCTTTCGGACAGGACACTGGATGAGGGGCAAGCCAACAGTTCGATTGCAAATTGGGCAAGCTCTGGCCAGAGGTCAAGCCTGCCCACCCAGTAGTCTAGGGGTTCATCACTCCTCAGAGCGTCCACATCGGCCGTTAACCCAATGTAGTCGGACACCTGACGGTCTAGGCGTTCCCTGATGCTGGATCCGGATGACACCTGTCGATGGGTCGGCTGAAAGAATGACCTCATATCCGAAGTCACCAACACATCTTCAAACCGGCCTCTTCTTGCAGGCGCTGTTGGATTGGTACCCGCAAATCCTTCTCTGGGAGTGGGAATTGCTCCTCTGCCAGCGCACGCAAAAGCAGAATGCAGCATTTCTCGAAGCAAGGCCTGGAAGTGCTGCATTCTGACAGCCCTCTGCGACGGCGGTAACATTTCCGCCATTTTGTGTTTGTACCGGGGGTCTAAGTACGTTGCCACCCAGTACTGGTCCTTGACCCTCATGCTTTTTATACGGGGGTCCCTATTAAAACACTGGAGCATGAAGGCCCCCATTTGCACTAAAGTGGAAGCGGTGTGGTGGCCTGGCTCCTGCTCATCATCCAGGATAATGTCGTCCTCTTCATTCTCCTCTCCCCATCCTCGCACAACAGGGATCCCAGAAAGGTTTAAAGCATGCTCTTCTTGCTCCTGCTCATCCGCCCCGGCACCATCCTCCTCTGACTCCTCATCAGACTCCTGTTGTTGACTTGTCTCAGATAGAGTAGCCCCCCCTGGGAATTCATCCAGCATTGCGACTTCCTCATCTTCCCGCTCCTGCTCCTCCACAGCCTGATCAATGACACGACGCAATGCACGCTCCAGAAAGAAGGCATAAGGTACCATGTCACTGATGGCGCCATGGCTGCGACTGACCAGTTTGGTGATCTCCTCAAATGGCCGCAGAAGTCTGCATGTGTCGCGCATGAGCAGCCACTGGCGCGGTGAAAAAAAACCCAGCTCCCCAGAACCGTTTCTTTCGCAGAGTTCATACAGGTAGACGTTAACTGCACGTTTCTGCTGGAGCAGCCTATCAAGCATATAGAAGGTTGAGTTCCATCGCGTCGGGCAATCGCAAATAAGACGTCTGACCGGCAGATGGTGTCGCCGCTGAATGTCAGCAAGGCGAGCCATGGCCGTGTAAGATCTTCTGAAATGGGCCGAGATTTTCCTTGCCTGCCGCAAGATGTCCTGGACCCCAGGGTATTTGACAAGGAATCGCTGCACGACCAAGTTTAAGACGTGTGCCATGCACGGCACGTGCGTGATTTTGCCCTGTTTCAATGCGCTAAGCAGATTGGCACCGTTGTCACACACCACTTTACCAACTGTCAAATTGAGCGGTGTTAGCCACTCATCTGCCTGTGAACGCAAAGCTGAAAGGAGTGCCGGGCCAGTGTGGCTCTTTGCTTCCAGGCACAACAGACGCAGCACGGCATGGCAACGTCTCACCTGGCATGTGGAATAGGTTCTGGGGAGCTTGGGCGGTGCAGTGGAAGAGACGCTAGCAGCGGAAAAGGAGGAGGCAGCTGAGGAGGAGAGGGAGGAGGATGGAGTAGGAGGAGGAGAAGAAGAGTCAGGCCTGCATGCAATCCGTGGCGGTAAAACCAAATCTACACGGGTGCCACGGGTTACATGCTTGACGGCCGTCAGAAGGTTCACCCAGTGGGCAGTAAAACTGATATACCTTCCCTGCCCGTGTTTGCTAGACCACGTGTCTGTGGTCAGATGTATCTTGGCACCGACACTGTGTGCCAGAGATACATTCACTTGCCGCTGAACATGGCCATATAGCTCTGGGATGCCCTTCTCTGAGAAATACTTCCTTCCTGGGACCTTCCATTGTGGTGTTCCAATGGCCACAAATTTGCGAAAGGCCTCCGAGTCCACCAGTTTATATGGCAGTAGTTGGCGGGCTATGAGTTCTGACAAGCCAGCCGCCAACCGTTGGGCAAGAGGGTTATCCGGCATCATCATTTTTTTACGCTCAAACATTAGGCCCACGGAAGCCTGCCTTTTTGCAGAAAAATGTGAGCTTGGCGTGATGGAAGGTGGAGTGGAGGACAATTGTGAGGAGAGAGGAGAAGGAGAAGTAGAAGACGAGGCTGGACGGTGAGAGCCTGCAGTGTGGCTTTGTGTGTTCCGTTGCTCCCACTGGGCTCGGTGATGGCTGCTCATGTGCCTTCTTAAGGCGGTCGTCCCTAGGTGAGTATTGGGCTTACCGCGACTAACGCGTTGACTGCAAAGATTGCAGATGGCAACGCTATTGTCAGCAGCGGACACGTTAAAAAAAGCCCACACTGCGGAGCCATGTGCCGGTGTCCTGGGAGCGCCAGATGTGACCGTACATGGTCGATGACTCGCTCCTGATACATTTGCAGTCTGCTTTGTCCCTGCTGTGCAATGTAAGTCATTGCTGCTTCTCCTCCCTATCTGCTGGTCCATATCTCCCTCTGAACTCCCCTCCTCTTCCTCTCTTGTGGGCACCCACGTGACATCACTAGACACGTCATCATCAACGTCACCTTCCCCACCGCTATAAGTAGAGATCTCGGAGTAGGCAGCAACACCGGGGACCAACCTCCTCCTTGGGCTGATCTGGGTACTGGCGTCAGACTGCTGAGTAGCGCTTGTTGCTACCTCCTCTTCCTGATCCAATACCAAGAGTGGCTGCGCATCAGAAATGTCCTCTTGATATGGATCGGAAAATAATTCCAGTGACTCAAGCGGAAGGTATGTGGTGGTGGTGGTGGTGGTCGTGTTGTTGGTGGTAGTGTCTTTGGGGGTGCACATAGCAGAGAGTGAAGAAGAGGGTGCAGATCGAGAGGATGAGGAGGGTGCAGAAGAGTAAGGCTGAGCGAGCCACTCAACCAAGTCTGGTGCATCCTTTAAAGTAATTGAACGCACCTTCTGCAACTTCCCACTTTGGCTCAAGCCTGTTGCTCCTGCCCTACCCCTACCACCCCTGCGGAAGGGCCTGCCTCTTCCTCTGCATGTCATTTTTTAAATGACCCTGTGACAAAACTCTTAGTCCCTATACCGCTGAAGGACTGCTGCAGTATAGGTGAGCGGTCAGCAGTGGTGCACGTCAACCCTATCTATTGTGGACCTATAGCGGTCCTTACAGAACAGCAGACTGTACCGCACTCAAGCCTATGTACCGTAGCACCCTATACCAAGTTACCAGTCCTTATAAGAACTTTTGTGGACCAAGCAGGTTGTGTATTAGTGTTTAGCAGACTGTACGTCAGTCCCTATACCGCTGAAGGACTGCTGCAGTATAGGGCAGCGGTCAGCAGTGGTGCACGTCAACCCTATCTATTGTGGACCGATAGCGGTCCTTACAGAACAGCAGACTGTACCGCACTCAAGCCTATGTACCGTAGCACCCTATACCAAGTTACCAGTCCTTATAAGAACTTTTGTGGACCAAGCAGGTTGTGTATTAGTGTTTAGCAGACTGTACGTCAGTCCCTATACCGCTGAAGGACTGCTGCAGTATAGGGCAGCGGTCAGCAGTGGTGCACGTCAACCCTATCTATTGTGGACCGATAGCGGTCCTTACAGAACAGCAGACTGTACCGCACTCAAGCCTATGTACCGTAGCACCCTATACCAAGTTACCAGTCCTTATAAGAACTTTTGTGGACCAAGCAGGTTGTGTATTAGTGTTTAGCAGACTGTACGTCAGTCCCTATACCGCTGAAGGACTGCTGCAGTATAGGGCAGCGGTCAGCAGTGGTGCACGTCAACCCTATCTATTGTGGACCGATAGCGGTCCTTACAGAACAGCAGACTGTACCGCACTCAAGCCTATGTACCGTAGCACCCTATACCAAGTTACCAGTCCTTATAAGAACTTTTGTGGAACAAGCAGGTTGTGTGTTAGTGATTAGCAGACTGTACGTCAGTCCCTATACCGCTGAAGGACTGCTGCAGTATAGGTGAGCGGTCAGCAGTGGTGCACGTCAACCCTATCTATTGTGGACCGATAGCGGTCCTTACAGAACAGCAGACTGTACCGCACTCAAGCCTATGTACCGTAGCACCCTATACCAAGTTACCAGTCCTTATAAGAACTTTTGTGGACCAAGCAGGTTGTGTATTAGTGTTTAGCAGACTGTACGTCAGTCCCTATACCGCTGAAGGACTGCTGCAGTATAGGGCAGCGGTCAGCAGTGGTGCACGTCAACCCTATCTATTGTGGACCGATAGCGGTCCTTACAGAACAGCAGACTGTACCGCACTCAAGCCTATGTACCGTAGCACCCTATACCAAGTTACCAGTCCTTATAAGAACTTTTGTGGAACAAGCAGGTTGTGTATTAGTGTTTAGCAGACTGTACGTCAGTCCCTATACCGCTGAAGGACTGCTGCAGTATAGGTGAGCGGTCAGCAGTGGTGCACGTCAACCCTATCTATTGTGGACCGATAGCGGTCCTTACAGAACAGCAGACTGTACCGCACTCAAGCCTATGTACCGTAGCACCCTATACCAAGTTACCAGTCCTTATAAGAACTTTTGTGGAACAAGCAGGTTGTGTGTTAGTGATTAGCAGACTGTACGTCAGTCCCTATACCGCTGAAGGACTGCTGCAGTATAGGTGAGCGGTCAGCAGTGGTGCACGTCAACCCTATCTATTGTGGACCGATAGCGGTCCTTACAGAACAGCAGACTGTACCGCACTCAAGCCTATGTACCGTAGCACCCTATACCAAGTTACCAGTCCTTATAAGAACTTTTGTGGAACAAGCAGGTTGTGTATTAGTGTTTAGCAGACTGTACGTCAGTCCCTATACCGCTGAAGGACTGCTGCAGTATAGGTGAGCGGTCAGCAGTGGTGCACGTCAACCCTATCTATTGTGGACCGATAGCGGTCCTTACAGAACAGCAGACTGTACCGCACTCAAGCCTATGTACCGTAGCACCCTATACCAAGTTACCAGTCCTTATAAGAACTTTTGTGGACCAAGCAGGTTGTGTATTAGTTTTTAGCAGACTGTACGTCAGTCCCTATACCGCTGAAGGACTGCTGCAGTATAGGGCAGCGGTCAGCAGTGGTGCACGTCAACCCTATCTATTGTGGACCGATAGCGGTCCTTACAGAACAGCAGACTGTACCGCACTCAAGCCTATGTACCGTAGCACCCTATACCAAGTTACCAGTCCTTATAAGAACTTTTGTGGAACAAGCAGGTTGTGTGTTAGTGATTAGCAGACTGTACGTCAGTCCCTATACCGCTGAAGGACTGCTGCAGTATAGGGCAGCGGTCAGCAGTGGTGCACGTCAACCCTATCTATTGTGGACCGATAGCGGTCCTTACAGAACAGCAGACTGTACCGCACTCAAGCCTATGTACCGTAGCACCCTATACCAAGTTACCAGTCCTTATAAGAACTTTTGTGGAACAAGTGAGTTGTGAATGTTTAGCAGACTGCAGCAGAAGGGCAGCAGTCAAGTATAATATCCTTTCTATATTTGGAAGAAAGAATATTATACATGTACAAGCCTATTACTGTACCACTGATACCAGTCCTGAAAAGAACCTTTGTGGAACTAATAATAACAGCAAGTCTTTAAAATTACCCTCACTGCCTGACAACACTGCTTCCTTCCTGTCCCTATACAAATTGGCAAAAAAAGAGAACGATTAGTGGTTACTGGAACAGCTCTTTTGTGGACCTTGATAGTAACAGCTAATGATGATGATGATGATGATGATGATGAAAGACTAATCTGGCTGTCCCTGTAGCATACACCGTCCTTTCCCTTTCTCTAAACTAACAAAAGACACTCAGGCTGCTGCAAGAATCAGCAGCACAGCAAACCTATCAACACCTAACACCTATACCAGTCCTGAAAAGAACTTTTGTGTACCAAATAGCTAGTGGTTTATCTCTCCCTACTCCACACAGGAACCTGTCCCTATCTTAACAGAAGAAAGAATGTAAAATGGCCACCGGATCGGGTGTATTTATAGGTTAGGGGGAATGTACAAGTGTCCATGTGCTGTCATGTCTCAATTGGCTGTCCTGTATCACATGATAAACGTGTCACCAAAGGTTAAAGTTCTTGTATACATTAAACACGTAAGTCCGCCGCGGCGAACGACGGAAAAAGGCGTTCGAACGTGCGGACCGCGAATGTCGGAAATTCGCCGCGAAACGACCGCCGGGCGAACCGTTCGGCCATCACTAATGCCCCGTACACACGAGCGGACTTTTCAACATCCAAAGTCCGGCAGACCGAGTCCGTCAGACTATCCGATCGTGTGTGGGCTGCAACGGACTTTAGCTTCGCAAAAGTCTGACGGACTTTAGAAATGAAGCATGCTTCAAATTTTCCCGACGGAACTCCGCCGGACCCGGTCCCCTTCGAAAACTCCGCTCGTGTGTATGCTACTCCGACGGACTAAAACCGACGCTAGGGCAGCTATTGGCTACTGGCTATGAACTTCCTTATTCGAATCGGGTCGTACGTCATCACGTTCGAATCCGTCGGAGTTTAGTGTGATCGTGTGTGGCCAAGTCCGTTCGGCCGAAAAGTCTGTCAGAACTCCGTCGGAACTCCGGCGGAACTCCTTTGGAAGTCTGTCGGACATAAGTCCTCTCGTGTGTACGGGGCATTATAGTCACTTTAATGTGTGTGTTTTAAGCCTCATACACACACGGTCCAAATGCCAGCTGACATCAGCCGGTTCAATAAAAAACATTATTTGGCCTATGGTCCGAAAGAAACCAGCCATTCGGCTGGCTTCTGTCGGACAGGCATGCTGAAAAAACAGCAGCTGACCGTCTCCCAATCAGCACTGTCAGACAGTGTTCTGGAGGGCGGGGGTGGCCCCCTGCACTGAGGATGGGTTCGATACTGAAAGGGTGTCTATACTGATGGGGGGGTCTGCACTAAGGGGGTGTCTATACTGATAGGAGGTCTGCACTTAGAGGGTGTCTATACTGATGGGGGGTCTGCACTTAGGGGGTGTCTATACTGATGGGGGGGTCTGCACTGTGGGGCTGTGTATACGGATGGGGGGTCTTCACTGAGGGGGTGTGTATACTGATGGTAGGTCTGCACTGGGGGGGGGTGTCTATACTGATGGGGGGTCTGCACAGAGGAGGTGTCTATACTGATGGGGGGTCTGCACTGAGGCAGGGTGTCTATACTGATGGGGGGTGTCTGCACTAAGGGGGAATCTATACTGAGGGGGGTGTCTATACTGATGGGGGGGTGTCTGCACTGAGGGGAATCTATACTGAGGGGGGGTGTCTATACTGATGGGGGGTCTGCACTGAGGGGGTATCTATACTGAGGGGGTTGCCTATACTGATGGGGGTCTGCACTGAGGGGGTATCCATATTGAGGGGGTGTCTATAATGATGGGGGGTCTGCACTGAGGGGTATCTATACTAAGGGGTGTGTGTCCATACTGATGGGGGGTCTGCACAAAGGGGGTATCTATACTGAGGGGATGTCTATACTGATGGGGGATCTGCACTGAGGGGGTATCTATACTGAGGGGGGTGTGTCCATACTGATGGGGGGTCTGCACTGAGGGGGTATCTATACTGAGGGGGTTGTCTATACTGATGGGGGATCTTCACTGAGGGGGTATCTATACTGAGGGGGGGTATCTATACTGATGGGGGTATGCACTGAGGGGTTATCTATACTGATGGGGGTCTGCACTGAGGGGGTATCTATACTGATTGGGGGTCTGCACTGATGGGGTGTCTATACTGATTGGGGGTCTGCACTGAGGGGGTGTCTATACAAATGGGGGGTCTGCACTGAGGGGGCGTCTATACTGATGGGGGGTCTGTACTGAGGGAGGGGGGTCTGTACATAGTGGAGGGTCTATACTGAGGAAAGGGGATCTGTACTTAGTGAGGGGGGTCTCTACTGTGGGAGGGGGATCTATACTGTGGGGGAGGGGAGTCTGTACAGTGGAGGGTCTATACTGAAGAAAGGGGGTCTGTACTTAGTGAGGGGGTCTGTATTGAGGGAGGGGGGTCTGTACTTAGTGGAGGGTCTATACTGAGGAAAGGGGTTCTGTGCTTAGTGAGGGGGTCTGTACTGAGGGAGGAGGATCTATATTGTGGGAGGGGGGGGGCTATGCTTGGTGGAGTGAGACCATTTTTTTCCGCACTGGATGACACCAGCCTACTTGACGCCACGTTACCACAGCACACACGTGTGAATGGAGCCTACAGCGGCAGAATGTTCATGAACAGAATCTTTAGAATTAAAGACTGGCGTGGACAGATTTTGCGAAAGTGTCTCTCTTGTATTGTAAAAGTGGCGCAGCGTGCGCCATATATCTGTCTGGAAACGTGTACTTGAGGTTTGCTTTGTAGGACACACACAAGACACTTCAAAATCTGTCTGCGACAGTTTATCTCTGTACGCCAAAAGAGAGTTGGTCCTAACTGGCTCCATTTTTGTATTTTATTTTGAATTTGTTGCATTGAATGCAAAACAAATGATTTTGGCATTGAGTGTGTCATGAATTTGGCGCAACACTTTAATAAGAGGGGGGTGAAGGTGAGAAAAGTGGCGCAGCGGCTTTTGAAGGCAGGGAAGAAGACATGTGTGAGTCCATGGAAGCAGACAGAAAGTTCCAGGGCTTGTGAGGGAAGTGTACACTAGTTAGAAAGTCTTGTCCCTTCCTCCACAGTACAGGCAGACAGGCCGCTGTATGGATTGTGTGTAGAGTGGGGGGAGGCCGTGCTCTCTATCTCTCTCATACACACACAGGCTGAGTTTGTGAAGCGGAGCAGAATCAGGAAGTCAGAGGGAAAACACACAGACATGTTTGATCACGATGACATGACGGAGGGGAGGAGGAGGAACAGGAACAGGGCCTGAATCTTTTACCTCGCACTACATACACCCACACCACCGATTCCTCCCCTCCCCCCTCCGCTACACCCGGCGGGCGCTGCTGATCAGGTAAGCGGTGTGTTGTGCTCGGTCTTGCCGGCCCAGCCTTGCAGACTCAGGGGTCGGGTCCCAGGCAGAGCAGCCATCGATCGGCTGGACAAACTTTCCAGAGAGAAGGGGAGGGAATAAACATGGCTCCTGTGATTGCTTTCCCCAAATCTTCCCATGTCTGTGTGTGTGGAGAGGGGCCGCTCAGCACGCTGTACAGATGGGGCTCAGCACAGCTCCTGACTCACTACCATGGTGTGGATTAGGGAGGCCGGGGACAGAGCTGCCTGATCCTTCTCTATACTCTAATGGAGATAGATGGCTCAGCCTTCTAGGGGGAGCTTTGTGAGACCCTGTGTTATCTACACTACTGGGGGAGCCTCCTGTGTGCTATGTACTATTAGGGGGATCTGTGTGATCCTATTGTGTACAATATAGGGGACGTGTGTCACCCTCCGGTGTTGTATACACTACTAGGGGCATCTGTGTCACCCTCCTGTGTTGTATACACTACTAGGGGCATCTGTGTCACCCTCCTGTGTTGTATACACTACTAGGGGCATCTGTGTCACCCTCCTGTGTTGTATACACTACTAGGGGCATCTGTGTCACCCTCCGGTGTTGTATACACTACTAGGGGCATCTGTGTCACCCTCCGGTGTTGTATACACTACTAGGGGCATCTGTGTCACCCTCCGGTGTTGTATACACTACTAGGGGCATCTGTGTCACCCTCCTGTGTTGTATATACTACTAGGGGCATCTGTGTCACCCTCCTGTGTTGTATACACTACTAGGGGCATCTGTGTCACCCTCCTGTGTTGTATACACTACTAGGGGCATCTGTGTTGTATACACTACTAGGGGCATCTGTGTCACCCTCCTGTGTTGTATACACTACTAGGGGCATCTGTGTCACCCTCCTGTGTTGTATACACTACTAGGGGCATCTGTGTCACCATCCTGTGTTGTATACACTACTAGGGGCATCTGTGTCACCCTCCTGTGTTGTATACACTTCTAGGGGCATCTGTGTCACCCTCCTGTGTTGTATACACTACTAGGGGCATCTGTGTCACCCTCCGGTGTTGTAGACACTACTAGGGGCATCTGTGTCACCCTCCTGTGTTGTATACACTACTAGGGGCATCTGTGTCACCCTCCTGTGTTGTATACACTACTAGGGGCATCTGTGTCACCCTCCTGTGTTGTATACACTACTAGGGGCATCTGTGCGACCCTCCTGTGTTGTATACACTACTAGGGGCATCTGTGCGACCCTCCTGTGTTGTATACACTACTAGGGGCATCTGTGCGACCCTCCTGTGTTTGTATACACTACTAGGGGCATCTGTGCGACCCTCCTGTGTTGTATACACTACTAGGGGCATCTGTGCGACCCTCCTGTGTTTGTATACACTACTAGGGGCATCTGTGCGACCCTCCTGTGTTTGTATACACTACTAGGGGCATCTGTGCGACCCTCCTGTGTTTGTATACACTACTAGGGGCATCTGTGCGACCCTCCTGTGTTGTATACACTACTAGGGGCATCTGTGCGACCCTCCTGTGTTGTATACACTACTAGGGGCATCTGTGTCACCCTCCTGTGTTGTATACACTACTAGGGGCATCTGTGTCACCCTCGTGTGTTGTACACACTACTAGGGGCATCTGTGTCACCTTCGTGTGTTGTACACACTACCAGGGGCATCTGTGTCACCCTCGTGTGTTGTATACACTACCAGGGGCATCTGTGTCACCCTCGTGTGTTGTACACACTACCAGGGGCATCTGTGTCACCCTCGTGTGTTGTACACACTACCAGGGGCATCTGTGTCACCCTCGTGTGTTGTACACACTACCAGGGGCATCTGTGTCACCCTCGTGTGTTGTACACACTACCAGGGGCATCTGTGTCACCCTCGTGTGTTGTACACACTACCAGGGGCATCTGTGTCACCCTCCGGTGTGTTGTACACACTACCAGGGGCATCTGTGTCACCCTCCGGTGTGTTGTACACACTACCAGGGGCATCTGTGTCACCCTCCGGTGTGTTGTACACACTACCAGGGGCATCTGTGTCACCCTCCGGTGTGTTGTACACACTACCAGGGGCATCTGTGTCACCCTCCGGTGTGTTGTACACACTACCAGGGGCATCTGTGTCACCCTCCGGTGTGTTGTACACACTACCAGGGGCATCTGTGTCACCCTCCGGTGTGTTGTACACACTACCAGGGGCATCTGTGTCACCCTCCGGTGTGTTGTACACACTACCAGGGGCATCTGTGTCACCCTCCGGTGTGTTGTACACACTACCAGGGGCATCTGTGTCACCCTCCGGTGTGTTGTACACACTACCAGGGGCATCTGTGTCACCCTCCGGTGTGTTGTACACACTACCAGGGGCATCTGTGTCACCCTCCGGTGTGTTGTACACACTACCAGGGGCATCTGTGTCACCCTCCGGTGTGTTGTACACACTACCAGGGGCATCCGTGTCACCCTCCGGTGTGTTGTACACACTACCAGGGGCATCCGTGTCACCCTCCGGTGTGTTGTACACACTACCAGGGGCATCCGTGTCACCCTCCGGTGTGTTGTACACACTACCAGGGGCATCCGTGTCACCCTCCGGTGTGTTGTACACACTACCAGGGGCATCCGTGTCACCCTCCGGTGTGTTGTACACACTACCAGGGGCATCCGTGTCACCCTCCGGTGTGTTGTACACACTACCAGGGGCATCCGTGTCACCCTCCGGTGTGTTGTACACACTACCAGGGGCATCCGTGTCACCCTCCGGTGTGTTGTACACACTACCAGGGGCATCCGTGTCACCCTCCGGTGTGTTGTACACACTACCAGGGGCATCCGTGTCACCCTCGGGTGTGTTGTACACACTACCAGGGGCATCCGTGTCACCCTCGGGTGTGTTGTACACACTACCAGGGGCATCCGTGTCACCCTCGGGTGTGTTGTACACACTACCAGGGGCATCCGTGTCACCCTCGGGTGTGTTGTACACACTACCAGGGGCATCCGTGTCACCCTCGGGTGTGTTGTACACACTACCAGGGGCATCCGTGTCACCCTCGGGTGTGTTGTACACACTACCAGGGGCATCCGTGTCACCCTCGGGTGTGTTGTACACACTACCAGGGGCATCCGTGTCACCCTCGGGTGTGTTGTACACACTACCAGGGGCATCCGTGTCACCCTCGGGTGTGTTGTACACACTACCAGGGGCATCCGTGTCACCCTCGGGTGTGTTGTACACACTACCAGGGGCATCCGTGTCACCCTCGGGTGTGTTGTACACACTACCAGGGGCATCCGTGTCACCCTCGGGTGTGTTGTACACACTACCAGGGGCATCCGTGTCACCCTCGGGTGTGTTGTACACACTACCAGGGGCATCCGTGTCACCCTCGGGTGTGTTGTACACACTACCAGGGGCATCCGTGTCACCCTCCGGTGTGTTGTACACACTACCAGGGGCATCCGTGTCACCCTCCGGTGTGTTGTACACACTACCAGGGGCATCCGTGTCACCCTCCGGTGTGTTGTACACACTACCAGGGGCATCCGTGTCACCCTCCGGTGTGTTGTACACACTACCAGGGGCATCCGTGTCACCCTCCGGTGTGTTGTACACACTACCAGGGGCATCCGTGTCACCCTCGGGTGTGTTGTACACACTACCAGGGGCATCCGTGTGACCCTCCGGTGTTGTGTACACTACTAGGGAGAGCTTTGTGAGGCCCCTGTGACAGCTACACTACTGGGGGGAGTCGCCTGGGTTGTATACACTATTGGGGAGACCTGTGTGATCCCCCTGTGCTGCATACATTACCGGGGAGATCTGCGTGATCCTCCTGTGTTGTGTACACAAGTGGGGGAGATCCCTGTGATCCTCCTGTGTTGTGTACATTAGTGGGGGGGGGGGGGTGGATCGGTGTTATCCTCCAGTGTTGTGTACACTAGTGGGGGAGATCTGTGCTGTGTACATTACTGGGGAGATCCGTGTGATCTTCCTGTAATGGATTCTGTACAAGATTAGAAAAAAAGGACTGTTTAACTCATGCAGTGCTGTCATGGCATTCATCTACTTTCCTGTGCTTTCTAGAAGATTGTAATTGACAGCAGCTGCTCATCCAGAAGCACTGGTTCTCAGAGGCCTGGCTGTACACTGTCTGAGAGCTGATCATACTTGGCAGCCCTAGTAAAGTCACATGTGGGAATGCATTGCTAGGACACTATTGGCTCCTCTATGGGGACAGTTGAAGAGATCTATGGATCATCATGATTTAGGTAGCCTCAGTATTTGCTGTTTTCAGTGTTGATGATCCCGAATCCATTCTGTGGAGAATGCACAACGATCTACCCGTATGTATTTGGCATTATATAGGAATCCTGCAATGATGGAGAACACAGCCTGCTACCAATAGGTTTTAAGGTGATGACAAGGACGGTGAGGTTCAGCCAGAGGTGACATTGTGACACTACAGAAACCAGCGTGTATACTTGTAAGTCGCGTGTGGGTAGATATGATTTTATTCTCTGGTATTTGGACAATATAGTACATTTAGTATACCAGAATGTTGGTTTCATGTGTGATGTGGCATAAGCCTGAAGAGCTTGCACTCTGTAAGATATAGCAAGCAGTGGTTCCTATTGTGACATTACAGGTCCCAGCGTGTGTACTTTGTACTTTACAACTTTTCACAGGGGGCTAGATGGGCTGTATTCCAACATTATGTGCACACATTCTGGTATACTAAAGCCTAGCACACACAGGCTGAATTTCGGATGGCATCAGCCGGTTCAATAGACACCAGCCAACATTCGGCAAAAGCTGGCCTCTGTTGAAGGGGCATGACTGAAAAAGGTGTGTTGATTGGCTCCCGATCAGCACTGTTAGCCAATGGCTGAGAACTCTGACCACAGTGTTCTGGTGGGAGGAGGAGGTTAACCTTTCCCCTGTCAGAACACAATATCACAGCAGGGGAGATCCATGTACTAACAAATTCCGGTAGTTAGTACAGCAGCTCCTCCTGAACTGTCAGTTTTTTTAATTTTGCCCTGCAGGGTTGAATGGAAAAAAACAAAACTATTAGTGTATACAATGCTTAAATCTAAGGCCTAAAATTGCCCCTCCATGTAATAAAAGGAATAAATCCATACCAACCCACAGATGTGAAGTACAGGGTACACACGCTGGGAACCTGTAGTGCCACAATGGGAACCAGTGCTTGCTAAACCTTAGAGTGCAAGCTCTTTAGAAAAATGCCATGTCACACAGAGAAAAAACATTCAAAGCTAAAATTATGTTTTTCTGTGTGACCTGGCACACACTCTGTGAGGTTTAGCAAGCAAGCGGTTCTATTTGTGTCAGTAAAGGTTACCAGCGTGTGTACGCTGCACTTCACAATGTCTGCTTGCCATGGGGGTCTAGGTGGGCTGTATGTCACCTCAGAAAAACTATTCAAGCTTTAGAGAGTGCCTGTTTTTCCAGCATATGACATTACTTTGCTTTAGTGGTAATGTCAATGGCATTACTCTGACTCGTTGTGGCACTGTCGGTCCCAGGCTGGCCAGGTCTGCTGTATTTTAATGCTACAAGAAAAGAGAATTTTGTAATTTTGGGAGGGTTTTCCTGTGACATAGCATTATTGTTGCACTCTGTGTATATCCACCGTGTTCTCACTGTGGCACTACAGGTCCCAGTATGATCACCCTGTACTTCCACAACAGTTTGTTCTTCACTGTTAGGCTGGATTCACACCTAGGCATTTTTAGTGCTTTTTGCATTTTGCACTACAGAACGTGTTCCATAGGAAACCATGGTAAATGGACTGTAGTGCAAATATGCAAAATGCACTAAAAATGCCTAGATGGGAATCCAGCCTTGCATAGAAGAGCTTGCACTCTGACATTGAGAAAATATGGGGCTTCATAAAATGTTAGCTGCTCGTTCATTAGCTTCAATACATTTTGAGGTACTGACCTGGAACAAGTATGGAACAGATGAGGAATGTGGACTTTGCTATGACATTCTAATCTGCATGCTCATTCCACATTGGTACCCATGGAGGTAATGTGGCCTGGGAGCTGGCAGTGTTCTGAGGGGGATTTGAGCAATGACAGCCCCTGCGTGTCTGTCAGTACAGGTCTCTGGCTCTCGTCATGGCACTGCAGCTAGAAGTGTTTGTAGACCTTCTATTGCATTGCCACAGCTGCTCTAGTTGGAATATGTTACTTTAGTATAGTGGAATCTTTGTGTTTTGTTCATTTTCCATAATACTTGTTTTTGTTGGGAAGAAGTGCAACTAATGCAGGTGAACAAGCTGTTTTCTATTCATGGTCTCGCTGCTTATAAGGCACATCAGTCTCCAGGCATATGGTGCTGGGTGATAGAAGTGCTTTATCACAGGAGCTTGCAGTCAGTTAGGAAGAGGCTGTGTTGATGCTAGCACGTGTAAGATCATGAGGCTCAGTGGCGTGTGACATGCAGCAGGGCTTTGATTGGTCAGTTCTGTTTCTATGCTTCCAGGTCAGGTAGGGCAGATTTAGACATGATTACTAACATGCCCCACTTGGATAAGTAAACTGTGTGCGTGTGTAAGCTTATCAGGTGCAACAGATTTACCTGGGCACTTTACCTTGTTTGCAATAAGTTGTGATTCTCAAACCGTTGTGTTCTCTCACAAACCAACTTATATATGAATATTGATATACTGTATGTATTGTGCTGCTGTGCATGATGGCAAACTTTGTTTATTCTCTATTTATTAGTTTTCTCAGACACAATACATAAAAAGACAAAGACCAAATGCAAAACTGCCTGTATATTATTTTATAATTTCTATGATATGCCACATTAAACAAAACCTAACCCATGTGCCCCCCCCCCCCCCCCCCCCAAAAGGTAACTAAGTAATACATTCCCACTTGTACATATATTTATACTTTCCTTTGTTTTTATGTCTCCTTAAAGAGGAAGTAAACCCTAATGGGTTTACTTCCTCTTTCATTCCCTGCAAAGGTAAAGCATAATGGACTACTATGCATTGCATAGTAGCCCATTATGTGTCACTTACCTGACACAGGAGCCAGCGAAGTCACCGCTGTCCCCTGTAGTTCCAAGTGTCCATCTTCTTGGTGGGTCTCGCTTCTCCGGCTATCTTCTCTGGCTATCTTCAGGTAAATATCTCCTAAACTGTATAGGTTTAGGAGATATTTCTTGGACCTACAGGTAAGCCTTAATCTAGGCTTACCTGTAGGTCAAAGTGGTTTGTAAGGGTTTACAACCACTTTAACAGTCCATGATGAGATGTATGTGTGAGAGTATTTGCCCCTTTCTGATTTATTTATTTATTTTGCATATTTGTTGCACTTAAATGACTGACTCAGATCATCATTACAATTATTTATCATTGCAATTTTGGCCCACGTTTTGCAGAATTGTTTTAATTCAGCCACATTGGAGGGTTTTCAAGCATGAATGGCCTGTGTAAGGTCATTAAGTCCCGACTTTGACTAGGCCACTCCAAAACCCAAATTTTGCTGTGTTTGAACCATTTGGAGGTGGACTTCCTGTTGTGTTTTGGATCGTTGTCCTGCTGCATAACCCAAGTGAACTTAAACTTGAGGTCACAAACTGATGACTGGACATTCTCCTTCAGGATTTTCTGGTAGAGCTCAGAATTCGTGGTTCCATTAATTAAAGGAATTGTAAAGTACATTTTTATTTTTTTCTTAAAATAACAAACATGCTATACTTACCTCCACTGTGCAGCTCGTTTTGCACAGAGTGGCCCCAAACCTGGTCTTCTGGGGTCCCTCGGTGGCTGTCTCTGCTTCTTCCAGCAGGTACTTCGCACGTTCATGTGAGCTCCCTTGCATGGTGAGAAGCACCTGCGGGCGCGCTCCCGTGATACAGCCGGCGGCTATAGATACAGCCGGCGGCTGTATCACACGGCCCCGCCCCCCGGCGCGCACGTCATTGGATGTGATTTACAGCAGTGCGAGCCAATGGCTGCGCTGCCTTCAATCCATCCAATCAGCGGCCAGGCTGAGTGGTGAAGAGGAAGTCGGGGGCGAGCGTGGGACTTTCAAGGGGTGAGGTAAGTAAAACGGGTGGACTGGGGACGCCGGCACTGTGAGATGTTTTTTCACCTTCATGCATAGAATGCATGAAGGTGAAAAAACATTTACCTTTACCAACCCCTTTAAGTTGTCCAGGTCCTGAAGCTGCAAAGCAGCCCCAGACCATCACGCTACCACCACCATGTCTGACTGTTGGTAGGATCTTGTTATGAAATGCTATATTAGTTTTGTGCCAGATGTAACCGGATGCACACCTTCCAAACAGTAAATTTTTTTGTCTCATCAGTCCACAGAATATTTGCCTAAAAGTCTTGGGGATAGTCAAAATGTTTTTTTGGTAAATGTGAGATGAGCCTTTATGTTCTTTTTGGTCAGCAGTGGCTTTGGCCTTGAAACTCTCCCATGGATGCCATTTTTGCCCAGTCTCCTTTTTATCGTTGAATCATGAACACTGATCTTACCCGAGGCAAGTGAGGCCTGCAGTTCTTTAGATGTTCTGGAATCTTTTATGACCTCCTGGATGAGTCATTGGCTTGCTCTTGAAGTACTTTTTCGAGGCCACCCACTCCTGGGAAGGTTCACCACCCTTCCAAGTTATCTCCATTTGTGGGTAATGGCTTTCCCCGTGGTTCACTGGCATTCCAAAGCCTTAGAAATTGCTTTGAAACCCTTCCTAGACGGATGTACACTACTTTGTTTCTGATATGTTGTTGAATTTTTTTAGATTGTGGCATGAAGTGTGGCTTTTTGTCATCTGGACTGATAGCGTGCTTCACTTTGCCAGACAGCTTCTATGTATGTGATTCAACAGGCCTGGGTGTGGCAAGTGAAATTTATCTCCGCTTTCCAAAAAATTGTGGTTAATCACAGTTCATTCATGCTTTAGCATCGGAGGGGACAATTGCTTTTTCACATTGGGGCAGGCAGGTTTGAACATCTTTTTTTTTCCTTTTAACCGCTTAAGGACCGCCTCCTGCACATTTACGTAGGCAGAATGGCACGGCTGGGCACATCAACGTACAGGTACGTTGCTGTTTAAGTGCCCAGCTGTGGTTTGCGACCCGGTCCTGAGCTCTGTGGCCGCGGGACACACGGACCCCATCACCGCTGGTGTCCAGCGATTGGGTCGCAGAGCTGAAGAACGAGGAGAGGTATGGTTAAACAAACCTCTCCCTGTGCTTCCTAGTGTGGCTGTCACTGATTGTCTGTTCCCTGTTATAGGGAAAGACGATCAGTGACGTCACATGCCAAGCCACGCCCCCAACAGTAAAAAAAAAACACACACAGGTCACACTTAACCCCTCCCTGCCCCCTAGTGGTTAACTCCTTCACTGCCAGTGTCATTTACACAGGAATCAATGCATTTAAATAGCACTGATCTCTGAAAAAATGACAATGGTCCCAAAAATGTGTCAAAAATGTCCGATGTGTCTGCCATAATGTAGCAGTCACAATAAAAATCGCTGATCGCTGCCATTACTAGTAAAAAAAAAAAAAAAAAAATGCTATAAAACTATCCCTTCTTTTGTAAACGCTATAACTTTTGCGCAAAGCAATCATCAATAATTGGCAATTGTGATTTTTTTTTTTTTTTCAAAAAATATGTAGAAGAATACGTATTGGCCTAAATTGAGGGAAAAAAAATTTTTTTATATAATTTTTGGGGGATATTTATTATAGCAAAACGTAGAAAATATCGCATTTTTTTTCAAAATTGGCGCTCTATTTTTGTTTATAGCACAAAAAATAAAAAACGCAGTGATCAAATACTAACAAAAGAAATCTCTATTTGTGGGGGGAAAAAAAAGGATGCCAATTTTTGTCTGGGAGCCATGTCGCACGGCCGCGCAATTGTCAGTTAAAGCGATGCAGTGCCGAATCGCAAAAGGGGCCTGGTCCTTTGGTTTAAGTGGTTAATAAATGAAATAATAATTGAAAAACTGCATGTTGGATTTACTTGGGGTTATCTTTGTGTAGTAATAAAATCTGTTTCATCTGAATGATTTAAATGTGAGAAATATGCAACAAAATAAAAAATCAGGAAGGGGGCAAATACTTTCACACAACTGTGTGGGGGTTTATATAAATTCGTGGCCAAAAATAATGGCACCTTGCATTTCTGTCAGATAATGCACTACTTCTATCCGGAAATTGTTGCAATTACAAAAGTTTAGGTATCCTCATGTTTATTACTCTTGTTTGTCAAAACTCCAAAAATGGACTGGACAAAATGAATGGCATCCTTAATTTAATATTTGGTAGCACACCCCTTGGAAAAAAATAACTGAAATCTTTCGCTTCCTGTAGCCATTAATGAGTTTCTTACATGGCTATACTGCCATTTTGGACCACTCTTCTTTCGCCAACTGCTCCAGGTCTCACAGATTGGAAGAGTTCCATTTCCCAACTGCTGTTTTGAAATCTCTCCACAGGTGCTCTATGGGATTTAGATCTGGACTCATTGCTGACCAGTTCAGTATTCTCCAGTACTTTGTCTTAAACAATTTCTGGATGCTTTTTGACGTGTGCTTTGTGTCATTGTCCTGCTGTAAGACCCATGACTGAGACCCAACTTTCTGACTCTGGGCCCTACATTGCACCCCAGGATTTTTTGGCAGTCTTCAGATTTCAGAATGCCCTGCACACAGTCAAGACATTCAGTGTTTCGCTTAGTTTTAGGCTGGACTTTCACTTTAAGATCTCTGGAGATGGACTTGTAACCTTGAGATTGTTCATGCTTTTCCACAATTTTTGTTCTCAAATACTCGGACAACTCTTTGATGCTCTTTCTCTTCTCTATGTGGCACACAGACACACAACAGGTTGAATCAATTTTTCACCATTGCTGGTGTGATTTCTATAAATGTCAGCACCTGTTAATTGATACAAGTGAGTTTAATTACAAATTACAGGCACATCACTAACTTTGGAATGCAATTTTGAAAAGATTCCAATCGTTTTGTCCAGTCTATTTTTTGAGTTTTGCATGGAATGTGTCAGATTTGCCTTTTTTTGTTTCTCTACTTTTTTGTGTCCTCCTAATACAGACAAAATAAATAATCATGAGAATACCTAAACATTTGTAATTGCAACAATTGTCTTACACAGCGATGCATTATCTGACAGAAATTCAGGGGTGCCGGTATTTTTGGCCATGACTAAAAAAGTAAGTAAATAATAAGTTCTCACTTGTACATATTCATATGTAAGGATTGAGAAACTCAGAAAATTGGTGGACTTTGTGGGCACATAATGAGAGGAGAAATCATTAAAAAAGTACATATAAACATACAAAAAACATGGTTACCCAATAGTGCAGTTACAAGGGGGGGGGGGGGGGAATCAAGAGGACAGGGATTGACTTGGTAATATATCAAATTTTAAAAGAATTGATCCAGTAATGCCTCCCAAGAACTTGCTCATCAACGCGTTTCACTAAATTATTAGCTTCCTCAGGACTAATACTGGGTAGGTGCAGGTAAATCTGTGGCTCAGGGTATGGGGACACCTCACAAAACTAGACAGACATCCAAAAAGATGAAGTTGTATGCATCAACAAAGTACACGCATGTCGCGTGGTCTATAGTAGATAGTGATACCACTGATGTTTAACAGTCATAAATTAGAGATGTAAAAATATTAGTGTAGGCCACACAGAGGTAGGTTGTCAAAGGTTATCACTATAAATGTTTCCAACAAAGTATCAATAGTACCAAGTATGGCACACTGACAAGGTACCAATATATTATATGGATAGGGTTTCCTCAGTTATGAAGACCGATGGCATATCTGAGTGTATAAGTATCACACTTCTCCCATATGGGGAGGCCTATTATTGAGACCCAAACAGTGCCACGTAAATAAGGGAGAATATATACCCCCTTGGACACTGCTCCAGTGTATACAGCTTTCTTCTCCATGTGCCTAACGGAGAGGAACAGATGCTCAATTGGGTTTAGGTCTGGAGACATGTTTGGCCAGTCCACCACCTTTACACTCAGCTTCTTTAGCAAGGCAGTGGTCATCTTGGAGGTGTGTTTGGTTATCATGTTGAAATACTGCCCTGCGGCCCAGTCTCCGAAGGGAGGGGGATCATGCTTTGCTTCAGTATGTCACAATACACATTGGCATTCATGGTTCCCTTAATGAATTGTAGCTTCCCAGTTCCGGCAGCACTCATGCAGCCCCAGACCATGATACTCCTACCACCATGCTTGACTGTAGGCAAGACACATTTGTCTTTTGTCAGATCACCTGAGTCCAGGTGACAGATCTACACCGTTGGAGTCAGGAGTGCCCCGCCAAGGTAGTGGATCCTACGACTGCTGCAGGTGGAACTCTGGGAGGTTCAGAAAGGCAGGTCCACTGGAGCACCAACACAGATCCCACTGGGAGCTAGAGCATAGATTCCCCAGTCTAAGAGCCAACAGGTGTTCACCAGAGCCTCTAGCGGTGAGGTTGGACCGCTCTGCAACTGGCTCCAGGTCACGGGCCCCCAGGGTCTCCCAGCTCATGCTCACTGTCACTGTAGGCTACAGGAGGATAGAGAGGTAGCAGCAGCCCAGGACAACAACTGATATTCAGGTGATAAGCCAAAGGTCGGGGCAACTAGCAGACAAGGATAGACAGAGAACATGCCAAAGGTCAGGGTAACAAGCAGGCAGGGATAGTAAAAGAACAAGCCAAGATCGGTAACAGAGACAGACGTAGAGCACATGACAAGCAGGAGACAGGAAACCAAACACACAATATTGCTCGGCAAGGCATGCTTGGAGAACACAGTATTAAAGAGGAAGTAAACCCTGATGAGTTTACTTCCTCTTTCATTCCCTGTAAAGGCAAAGCATATTGGACAACTATGCATCGCATAGTAGTCCATTATGTGTCACTTACCTGATACAGGAGCCAGTGAAGTCACCGCTGTCCCCTGTAGTTCCGAGCGTCCATCTTCTTGGTGGGTCTCCGTGGGTCTCGCTGCTCCGACGCTGTGATTTGCCGGAGCAGCAATGACGTCACTCCCGCGAATGCGCACGGGAGCCGAGACTCGCGGCATTGCCGTCATCGACAATGCCCCGCTCAGTGCGCCTGCGCGCCGCTGTCTACGGAGCATGCGCCGTAGATAGCGGTGCCCGTCTTCAGGCAAATATCTCCTAAACTGTATAGGTTTCGGAGATATTTCTTGGACATACATGTAAGCCTTAATCTAGGCTTACCTGTAGGTCAAAGTGGTTTGTAAGGGTTTACAACCACTTTAAATGGTGGTTCCTGTTGAGGCTAGGGTCGAGCCACACTGAGGAAAGATTACTTGGCCATTCAGGTGTGAGAGTGTAGGCCCTTAGGCTGATACAGACTGGGTAAGAGACAGACAGGGCATGAAAATATCACTGCAGAGTCATGACATCTTTGTACTTCTCACCTGGTTGCCGCCACACACGCGTGACACCATCTGAACCAAAAAGTTTATCTTAGTCTCAGACCACATGACATGGTTCCAGTAATCCATGTCCTTAGTCTGCTTGTCTTCGGCAAACTGTTTGAGGGCTTTCTTGTGCATCATCTTTAGAAGAGGCTTCCTTCTGGGGTGACAGCCATGCAGACCAATTTGATGCAGTGTGTAGCGTATGGTTTGAGCACTGTCAGGCTGACCCCACCCCTTCAACCTCTGCAGCAATGTTGGTAGCACTCATACGTCTATTTTCCAAAGACAACCTCTGGATATGTCGCTGAGCACGTGCACACAACATCTTTGGCCGACCATGGCAAGGCCTGTCCTGTTAAACCACTGTATGGTCTTTGCAACCTTGCTGCAGCTTGGTTTCAGGGTCTTGGCAATCTTCTTGTATCCTAGGCTATCTTTTTGTAGAGTAACAATTTTTTTTCCAGATCCTTTGCCATGAGGTGCCAAGTTGAACTTCCAGTGACCAGCATGAGAAAGTGAAAGCGATAACACCAAATTTAACATACCTGTTCCCTATTCACACCTGAGACCTTGTAACACTGAGTCCCATGACGCTGGGAGGGAAAATGGCTAATTGGGCCCAATTTGGACATTTGTACTTAGGGGTGTACTCGCTTTTGTTGCCAGCGGTTTAGACATTATTGGCTGTGAGTTATTTTGAGGAGACGGCAAATTTACCCTGTTATACAAGCTGTACACTACTTTACATTGTAGAAAAGTGTGATTTCTTCAGCGTGGTCACATGAAAAGATATAATAAAATATTTACAAAAATGTGAGGGGTGTTCTGTACTCACTTTTGTGAGATACTGTGTGTGTGTGTGTGTGTGTGTGTGTGTATATATATATATATATATACACACACACACACACACACACACACACACACACACACACACACACACACACACACACACACACACACACACATATATATTTTTTTGTGTGTGTACAGTGCCTTGAAATTTTCCACATTTTGTCATGTTACAACCAAAAAAGTCTATCTATTTTATGTGATAAACCAACACAATTGTGAAGTGGAAGGAAAATGATAAATTGGTTTTCAAAACTTTTTACCAATAAATATGTGAAAAGTGTGTGGTGCATTGTATTCAGTCCCCCTTAGTCAATACTTTGTAGAACCACCTTTCGCTGCAATTACACCTACAAGTCTTTTTGGGGATGTCTCTACCAGCTTTGCACATCTAGAGAGTAATATTTTTGCCCATTTTGTTCCTTGCTCAAGCTCTGTCAGATTGGATGGAGAGCATCTGTAAACAGCAATTTTCATGTCTTGGCACACATTCTCTATTAGATTTAGGTCTAGACTTTGGGCCATTCTAACACATGAGAAGGCTTTGATCTATACCATTCCATTGTAGCTCTGGCTGTTTGTTTAGGGTTGTTGTCCTGCTGGAAGATGAACCTCTGCCCCAATCTCTCATATCTTTTGCAGACTAACAGGGTTTCTAATAAGATTGCACTGTGTTTAGCCCCATCTATCTTCCCATCAACTCTGACCAGCTTCCCTGTCCCTGCTGAAGAAAAGCATCCCCACAACATGATTCTGCCCCCACAATGTTTCACTGTGGGGATGGTGTGTTCAGGGTGATGTGCAGTGTTTGTTTTCTGTCACACAGCGTTTGTTTTTAGGCCAAAAAGTTCAATCTTCTCCCCGCTCCGGCTCTTCTCCCAATGTTGACTCGATGTGATCTCCCGGTCCCCCGTGTGCAGTGACTTATATTGGCATGGGGCGTGGCCACCTGCTGACGTCATCCAGAGGCCATGCCTCCTTATGAAGTCACCACCCAGGGCATGATGGGACGCTGACATCACAATAGGGCAGAGCCTCCAGATGAAGTCCCTTAGGTAGCATGTAGCCGAATGAGGAAAAGATGGCCCCCGCTCTTCTCCATAATATTAGATGACGGAAGCGACGTCAAAACGTCACATCCGCTCAATGGTCTTGAAGGGGACATTTTTTATTTATTTTTTATTGCTTTTAAAGCGGATTTCCGACCATATAAGCCAGCAGCTACAAAAAAGGTGTAGGTGCTGATTTTTAATAATCGGACGTTCATCTGTCCCATGGTCCAGCGATGCAGGCAAACAAAGCCCCGCTCCCCTCCCCTCCCTCTCCTCAGCACCGGCATTGTCACTGTGGGCGCCTGGCTGTGGCATATTTTACGAGCTGAAAACTCTCAGGTGTGAATGGGCCCTTAAAGAGGACGTAAACCCTGATGGGTTTACTTCCTCTTTGCTTCCCTGCAAAGGCAAAGCATAATGGGCTACTATGCATTGCATAGTAGCCCATTATGTGTCACTTAGCTGACACAGGAGCCAGAGATGTCACCGATTTCCTCACCGGCTCGAACCGTCCATCTTGCTTCCGGGGTCACGGACTCTGACTCTGTGACTGACCGGAGTCACGTGACATCACTCCCGCGTGCGGGAGCCGACAGTCACGGCATGTCGTTTAATAAAAATGGCACGCCGTGACCCTTCTAAAGTGCGCATGCGCCAAGTACATTGGCGCAGAAGAAATCCTTGTACAGGGAATTGTAAATATCTCCTAAACCATGTAGATTTAGGAGATATTTGCAGCACCTACCGGTAAGCCTTAATCTAGGCTTACCTGTAGGTTAAAGTGTGTTGTAAGGGTTCACTTTTTTTTTTTTTCCCCCTATTACAACCTTGTAATAGGAATAAAAGTGACCCCAATTTTCTTATTTTTTTAAAAGGACAGTGCAAAAATAAAAAGTAAAATATAAATAGGAAAAAAATAAATGTAAAGTGCCCCATCCTGTCCAGCTCACATGCAGAAGTGAACTCGTATGGAAGTCACGCCCGCTTATGAAAGCGCCATTCAAACCACACATGTGAGGTATCGTTGTGATCATTAGAGCGAGAGAAATAATTCTAGCAAAAACCTCCTGGGACTGCCTGTAATACAGATATCCTGGGACTGTAAATTTATATAGCACAAACTTTCTCATTGGTCTACTTCCCCATAGGCTATCCCCTCTTCAGTCTATCATGAATGCTGCTGCCAGACTTATCCACCTTACCAACTGCTCAGTCTGCCACCCTTCTCTGCAAATCCCTCCACTGGCTCCCAATTGCCCAGTGAATTAAATTTAAAATACTATCCATGACATACAAAACCATTCACACCTCTGCCCCGAGCTACACCACCAATCTTTTCTCCAAATATCACCCAAACCATCCTCTCCGCTCCTCTCAAGACCTCCTACTATCAAGCTCCCTCGTCTCCTCCCATGCTCATCTCCAGGATTTTTCCAGAGCTTCTCCATTTCTCAGGAACTCTCTACCTCAACCTGTCCGGTGTTCTGCCTAATAGAGTCCGGCCATCCATATGTGTCTGCTCCGTACTGCGCATGCTCCGAAGCTGAACGGCGCCTGCGCCGTGAGTGGAGGAGGTAGCCCCACTATCCAAGCGGACATAGGGTTTAGAATTTTAGAGGGTCCCTCGCGGGCGAGCTTCGCTCGCCACGCTTCGGGCTCGGCCTCGCTGCGCTCGGCTCTTTTTTATTCTAACTCTATGTCCACTTGGATAGTGGGGATAGAACCTGGACTCACGGCGCAGGCGCCGTTCGTCCTCGGCAATTTTCGGAATCTGTGCTCCTGTGTACTGCGCATGCGCAGTACGCAGGGGACAGCATCTGATGGAGGACCCTATTTCACAAGACACCGGCTATCTCCTCCTCTAGCTGTTTTCAGGCAATCCTGGAAAACTCCTCTCTTCAGGGAAGCCTATCACACTTCCAACTAATCTTTTACCACTTCCATCAGCTTGTTTGACACATGTACCACCTGCCCCACCCTATTAGATTGTAAGCTCTTCTGAGCAGGGCCCTCTTAAAGTGGTTCTGCACCTTTTAAAAAAATATTAAAAGCCAGCAGCTACAAATATTGCAGCTGCTGACTTTTAATAAATTCACACTTACCTGTCCAGCGATGTCGGCAGCAGATGATGGGCAATCGCTCGTCTCTCTGCTGCCCGCGCCGCCATCCTCTGTCAGGGAATCGGGAAGTGAAGCATTGCGGCTTCACTGCCCAGTTCCCTACTGCGGGAACTGTGTGTTTCCCAGAACGCAACGGGGGGGGGGGGGAGGGGCATCTGCGGCGGTCTGTGGGGGTCTTGTCCCAGAAGTGGGTGCAGATACCTGGATTATCCAGGTAACTGCACCCCCTCCCCCCTGAAAGGTGCCGATTGTGACACCGGAGGGGGGGAGGGATCAGATGAGCGGAGCTTCCACTTCAGGGTGGAGGACCGCTTTAAGCCTCTTGCATTTTGGACTGAGCCAGGTGGAAAACCGATCAACTGAGCAGTGATTGCATCTTACTAGGTGCTGTTCATTTTCAGCAGCACCCTTGTGTTTAGGCAACTGCATTTTCTGCTGCTACCTAGCTCATGGTTTATCAGCTGCTTGTTTTCAGTGATAAAAAACCAAACCAATAATACTCTGTTTCAGTTCAAATGACAAAAATACCACTTAACCACTTAAGGACCGCCGTATTGCCAATGTACGTCATTACAATGGCACAGGCAGGCACAAGCACGTACATGTACGTGCCAGCCTTCCAGCGGGATACGGCGGTCCGTTTCCCTCCAGCAGCGATCCGTGATGAGGGGATGGCCGTTGGTTTCTGGCCACCCCCTCTCGATTGCTCCTGGCCAATGACGAACTTCCTCCCACTGTGTATTGTTTACACAGGAAGGAGGAAGTGATGTCATTCTCCTCGGGGCGGTCTTTTTGACCGGACTACGAGGAGAAGACTAAAAGTAAGTGCACCAAAACACTACACTGACACATAGGTACACAACCCCCCCCCGATCGCCCCCCCCCCTCCCCCCAGTCACAGTGTCACTGATTGCATTGATCATTTCTTTACTGATCAATGCATTCAGTGTCAGTTGTAAAAGTAAAAACTGTCAGGGCAGTTAGTGTTAGGTCCAGGGTAGCCCCCTATCACCCCCCAATAAAGATTTAACCCCCTGATTGCCCCTAGAGTTAACCCTTTCACCCCCTTTTGCCACTGTCACTAAGCGATCATTTTTCTGATCGCTGCATTAGTGTCGCTACTGTCGCTAGGTAGCTAGTTATTTTTTTAGGTTCACCGCCAGGTTTTTATATCGCTAGGTACCCCGATATACTACCCAATAATGGTTTTAACATCCTGATTGCCCCTAGTTAACCTTTTCACCCCCTTTTGCCAGTGTCACTAAGCGATCATTTTTCTGATCGCTGCATCAGTGTCGCTACTGTCGCTAGGTAGCTAGTTATTTTTTTAGGTTCACCGCCAGGTTTTTATAGCGCTAGGTACCCCGATATACTACCCAATAATGATTTTAACCCCCTGATTGCCCCTAGTTAACCCTTTCACCAGCGATCACAGTATAAGTGTCACTGGTGACGCTGGTTAGCCAGTTAGTTATTTAGGTTCCCCGTCAGGTTTTTATATAGCGCCAGGGACCCCCATATACTACCTAATAAAAATTTGAACCCCCTGATTGCCCCTAGTTAACCCTTTCACCACTGATCACCGTATAAGTGTTACGGGTGACTCTGGTTAGTTTGTTTTTTATAGCATCAGGGCACCCACCATTTATTACCCAATAAAGGTTTAACCCCCTGATCACCCGGCGGGTGATATCAATTAGGTTTTAGGGTCAGGGTCTGCGTCGCCCCAGGCAGCGCTAGGTTAGTGCCAGTACCGCTAACACCCACGCGCAAAGCATACACCTCCCGTAGTGTTATAGAATCTGAACAGATCAATATCTGACCTGATCAGATCTATACTAGCGTCCCCAGCAGTTCAGGGTTCCAAAAAAACACATTGTTAGCGGGATCAGCCCAGATACCTGCTAGCACCTGCATTTTGCCCCTCTGCCCAGCCCACCCAAGTGCAGTATCGATCAATCACTGTCACTTACAAAACACTAAACGCATAACTGCAGCGATCGCAGAGTCAGGCCTGATCCCTGCGATCGCTAACAGTTTTTTTTGCTAGCATTTTATATTTAAATCCGGAAGGCAGTGCTTGGTTTTCGGGGTCCCGTACGTGGCTAGGCTCCCAAAAAGTCCCCCACATGTGGTATCCCCGTACTCGGGAGAAGCAGCAGAATTTATTTTGGGGTGTAATTTGACTTCTGCCCATAGCATGTGTGAGCAATATATCATTTAGTGACAACTTTGTGCAAAAAAAAAAAAAGTTTGTAATATTCCCACAACTTTTGGCAAAATATAAAATATTCCATGGACTCAACATGCCTCTCAGTAAATAGCTTAGGGTGTCTACTTTCCAAAATGGGGTCATTTTGGGGGGTTTTGTGCTATTTTGGCATTTTATGGCCTTCGAAACTGTGATAGGTAGTGAGGAGTTAAATCAAAAATTTGCACCCTTAGAAATCCTGAAGGTGGTGATTGGTTTTCGGGGTGCCGTGCGCGACTAGACTCCCAAAAAGTCCCACACATGTGGCATCCCCATACTCTGGAGAAGTAGCGGAATATATTTTGGGGTGCAATTCCACATATAACCATGGCATGTGTGAGCACTATATCATTTAGTGACAACTTTTTGTAAAAAAAATTTTTTATTTTATTTTTTGTCATTATTCAATCCCTTGGGACAAAAAAAAAATATTCAATGGTCTCAACATGGCCCTCGGCAAATAGCTTGGGGTGTCTACTTTCCAAAATGGGGTCATTTGGGGGGGGTTTTGTGCCATCTTGGCATTTTATGGCCTTCAAAACTGTGATAGGTAGTGATAGGTAGTGAGGAGTAAAATAAAAAATGTATGCCCTTAGAAATCCTGAAGGCGATGCTTGGATTTCGGGGTCCCGTACGCGGCTAGGCTCCCAAAAAGTCAAAAAATTTGCACTCTTAGAAATCCTGAAGGTGGTGATTGGTTTTCGGGGTGCCGTGTGCGACTAGACTCCCAAAAAGTCCCACACATGTGGTATCCCCATACTCGGGAGAAGTAGCGGAATATATTTTGGGGTGCAATTCCACATATAACCATGGCATGTGTGAGCAATATATCATTTAGTGACAACTTTTTGTAAAAAATTTTTATTTTTTTGTCATTATTCAATCCCTTAGGACAAAATAAATAAATATTCAATGGGCTCAACATACCCATCAGCAATTTCCTTGGGGTGTCTACTTTCCAAAATGGGGTCATTTGGGGGGGGTTTGTACTGCCCTGCCATTTTAGCACCTCAAGAAATGAGATGGGCAGTCATAAATTAAAAGCTGTGTAAATTCCAGAAAATGTACTCTAGTTTGTAGACGCTATAACTTTTGCGCAAACCAAAAAATATACGCTTATTGACATTTTTTTTTACTAAAGACATGTGGCTGAATAAATTTTGCCCACAATGTATGACTAAAATTTAGTTTATTCGATGTATATGTATGTGTGTATATTTTAATATTTTTTTTTTCTGCTCTTCCGGGTAGGGCGCACGCCCATGACCTGGCTGTTCTGAGATTATGCACAGCAATGGCATTACAGCCAATAGAGATGACAGTGTTTTTTTTTTTGTTTTTTTTTTATTTTTCAGGTTTTTTTTTTATTTTTTTTATAAGTTGCACTTCCGTTTTTGTTAATATCACTGGAGATTTTAGTTAACTAAAATAAGACTAAAACTAAAATGATATTTAAGTCAAATTAGCAGGCAGTGGAGATTCTTCCATCTATGAGTGTATAGGGAAATCGGTTGGTTTTTCTCTTGCTCTGCCCCTGCGGACGGCACAAGAGAGAATGTAGCTGTTTATGATGACTTATTCTTTCTGTAACTGATAATAATAAATATTGAATTATTCAGCTGCTTCAACATAACAGTTTTTTATTGAAATGTAGGGCTGGTAACGCGTTCATGTTTTGAGAATTCTTTTATATAGGGTGGGTTGCAATTGAAGGTTGCATCTCACTACAGTATGCTACTTTTCTCTCTTCCATATGTATATCAATGGAAAGGCCACGCTTACATTTAACACCATTCTGTTTGACTGCTTTATTGAAAATATAGGACCTTCAGATGCATCTGAAACTTTGTGGATCTTATGACTAACTTCTTTCTTCAATGGCACCGAGGTAAATCCTCACCTAATGTATTAAAGAGGTTAAAAACCTTGAAAAAAAACAAGCAAAAAAAAAAACAAAAACCCTGCAAGACAAAGGCATAATGAGCTAGTATGCAGGGCATACTAGCTCATTATGAAATATTTACCTTGGAATGATGCCCTGGATCAGCATCGTCCCTCCAAGTACAGCGCAGACATCTTCCACTGGAGTTACTGCTGGGTTTCGTGGCTCCGACACCATGATGACATCACTCCCATGCTTGCGAGCGGGAGCCGCCAGGCACGGCTCCTGAAGAAACTGCACCAGCGGCCCGTTTCTTCTGTGCACATGCGCCGATGACATCAGCAGCAGCGCATATACTGAATATCACCTAAACTGTGCAAGCTTAGGAGATATTCAAGGTACCTACAGGTAAGCCTTGTTATAGGCTTACCTGTAGGTAAAAGTTCTGTAACAGGGTTTACAACCACTTTAAGCACTACTCAATACTAAGCACTACTTCAAAACTTCTGATCTCCTGTTGGCCCTGAACCCTCCTGGTGGGTCCTGGCTCCACTGTTTCCAAATGAGAGATTATTATTATTCACTGCAAAAGCAGGGTTCCCTCCATACAAGGGTGCGCATCAGCGATGCCAATTTGTGCGCATTAAGTGCCGCCTCATCAGTGCCCTTCAATGTAGTCTTATCGCCGCCCATCAGTGAAGGAGAAAAATCACTTTATTTACAAGATTTTCTGATAGAAACTAAGGCTTTTTTGTTTTTTGTTTTTTCAAAATCTTCGTTTTTTTTTTTTTTTTTTTTTTACCTAGACAGGAAGGGGGTAAAAGTCCCCAATATTTAAGCGGTTAATGTACAGATACACTTCTTAACCATGTTGTGTTGTGGCCTGGAAAACCGAACCCCCAAACAGAACTTTCAGAATGAAGTCTAATAAGGTTCTTAAGATCGCCCATAAACTTACTAGGGCAACCTCCAGATCAGGAGAAGGGCTATAAAATATTGACCCAGTGGTAAAAATTTAATTATGCCTTGCACAAGACCTTTCTTAGCCCCAAAACACACTATCCGTTTTTCTGCCATATAATATGAGGTCAAACCTTAGGAGTTTCAATTTGTATGCAATCAGGCCGGCCCTTGCACTACATGGTTTTGGTAAACCTGAAGGAAAAACTCAGCAGAAAAACTGATAGTGTGTATGGGGCTTTACAATTACAACTGTTTGCACTGTGGCGCGACATGTACACTTGTGGCAGCCCACAAATCTAGCAACTCTCTCTAGGATGCTTCTTCATTTTTTTTTTTTTTTTTTTTTTTTCTTTTTACTCCGATTTTTATTTTTAACATATTTTTGCAAATGAACACCAACAAAAATCAGTTTTTTTTTCTTTAGTATGCTAGTCTCCTATAGAAAATGAAGAGGTTACTAAAGTTACAAAAAAATTTGTAAGACGGTATACAACTTTGGAAGCGATGTAATGTGTTATATTGTAATTTATTCTGTTTCCGAGCATGAGTGGTCTTAGGCTTCTCATTTTTTTTTTTTTTTTTTTTTTTTCCGGATGAATACTGTACTGATTAAAACTAAAATCCTTAGTTCTGGTATCGTATGAGAAAAACGTTCCAGTTTGTCCCTTTGGATAATTTTATGTGAACTGTCGTGATTGACTCTCAAAAGCTGTGTACTAACGATCACATTATTGTATGATCACTTCGAAGGCAGTATTTTTTTTTTTTCCTCCCGATTTTCTGATTGTACTAGACTTTAGAATCGGAAAGAAGATTACGATCACATGACAGGCAGTGAACTGCACAAATAAGTTAGGGCGGTGATTTTTACATTCTGAAACATATGGCTGACTTGTTGGTATATTAATGATTGTGGAGAGGATTATTTATGTCATAAGGTTACTGCATAGTAGTCTGGCTATGGGTAGCAAAACATCACTAAATGCTGTCTGACAGACTTTTGAAAATGTATTTAAAGGGGAGTTCCCCTTAAAAATAAATAAATAAAAATAATCACAAATACTGCAGCTGCTGACTTTTAATAATTGGACATTTACCTGTCCTGGAGTCCAGTGATGCGTTGGAACGAAGCCCCGCTCGTCTCCCCCTCTCTGCGGCGCCGGTATTGTAACGGTGGGCGCCCACTGCGCTTGCGCAAGCTGGACTGTGACGTGTCCCAGATGATTGGCGAGAGGGAGGGGGTAGAGGTGATCTCTCTTCTGGTGCCGTGGAGCTGGGACCCTCTAAAAAGAGGTTACCCCCCCTAAAAAATGACATGCCAAATGTGGTATGTCAGGGGGTCACTTTTCCTTAACCACTTAAGCCCTGGACCATTATCTGGCTGGGCAAAGACCAGAGCGTTTTTTGCGATTCGGCACTGCTTCGCTTTAACTGACAATTGCGTGGTCATGCGACGTGGCTCCAAAACAAAACGGACGTCCTTCTTTTTTTTTTTTTTTTTCCACAAATAGAGCTTTCTTTTGGTGGTATTTGATCACCCCCTGTGGTTTTTATTTTTTGCGCTATAAACAAAAAAAGTGTAAATTTTGAAAAAAACACAATCATTTTTTACTTTTTGCTATAATATCCCCAAAAATATATTAAAAAAACCCCGTATTTTTCCTTAGTTTAGGCCGATATGTATTCTTCTACATATTTTTGGTAGAAAAAAACGCAATAAGCGTTTGGTTTGCGCAAAATTTCTACCATCTACAAAATAGAGGATAGTTTTTATGGCTTTTTTATTAGTAATGGCAGTGATCAGCATTTTTTTTTTTTTTTTTATCATGACTGCGACATTATAGCGGACAGATCGGACACTTTTGGCACTATTTTGGGATCATTCACATTCATACAGCGTTCAGTGCGATTAAAAATGCATTGATTACTGTGTAAATGTTACTGGCAGTGAAGGGGTTAATCACTAGGGGGCGCTGCAGGGGTTAAGTGTGTCCCAGGGAGTGATTCTAACTGTGGGGGGGGGGGGGAGGGGCTACGTGTGACGTGACATGACACTGATCACCGCTTCTGATCACAGGGAGCTGCAATCAGTGTCACTAGGCAGAACGGGGAAATGCTTGTCTACATTAGCATTTCCCTGTTCTTCCTCTCTGTGAGATGATCACGGGTATCCCCCTGGACATTGAGTCCGCGAGACCCGCGATCACACTCACGGAGCTCGCGGCAGGGTGGAGCGCTGCCGGCGGTGTGCATGCGACCACACGGCGGCAAATTTAAAGGGAAGTACCTGTATGCCCATTTGCCTGTCTGTGCTATTCTGCCGACGTAAATGTTCGTACGCCGGTCAGCAAGAGGTTAAAGCGGAAGTTCCATTTTTGGGTTGAACTCCGCTTTAAACCTATTTTTATAGATCGCATTTGGTTTTTATTTTTTAGAAGACCTCTTACGCGCCTTTCATAATATAGGGAGGAAAGCTTTTATACAGCAGCCTAACACAATGTGCTGCTTCAATTCATTGTGGAGTTAACATTAGCAGGTTGACGTAAGTGAGAAGGACCTCTGTGCTTACATTAGGATTCATTCCAACAGTTCTTCCAGCCTGTGTCTGAGTTTTCACGTCATTTGCCGAAGCAGTCTTATTCGCACTGTTTACGGCTTCTGTATTTTGTAGAAGATGCTGACAAAACAATACAAAACATGTACGTGTGTTTTTATATATGCCTGACTTATTAAGTCTATAAAGCATGTATTACATAGATTTATACATGAATGGCTTCTAAAATGTGGTCTGACCTTCATCGAAGGCCCCTTTCACACGATCAATCCAATTTAGGTCCTTTTTTATTTTTTTGCCGAATCTGATTGGAAGGTCTGTTCACCCACAAACCTGTTACGTTAAATGGGTTACAACAAATGACTTCTACTTACAAACGGAGGGAGACAACAGGAAGTGAGAGGAGATCTACCCCTAGGAAGGGAAATTCTCTCCTGTAAGAGTTAATATGGGAAAAGGTATCGCCACTGAAGATTTATCACTAATCCTTGTGTTCAGGCCAAAATGTTCAAAATCCAATTGTCATTGGGACAGAAAGTGAGGTGAAATCTTCTGACCAGGGACACACACAGCAAAAGAAATGTTACAGGGGTGTTAACCCTTCCATGCTATCCAAAAAGCTTACAAAAAAAATTAAAATTCTGTCTTGAGCTACACTTAAAAAAAAAAAAAAAAGTACCGTTCCAACTTGCATACACATTCAACTTAGAGGACCTGCAGTCTGCTCACATAATTTGTAATAAAAACATCTTTGCCATTCTGAAGCTTCCCTCCAACCACTTTGCATATTTTATATATACTGTCATTCTGTACTTGCCGAATATGCTGCAGAAATCTCTCTCCAATAAGTCTGGCTGCAGCCATTGCTACTGTGGGCAGCTGAAGCTGCTGCCTGTTCACTTCCTGGATTTACACAGACACACACCTCGCAGCTCTGCAGCTTTCATTGGCCCACTTATGACTCATCCCCCCTCCCTTCCTGGCAAACTCTCACGAGAGTGAGAGCTGTGCATGAGGTCATAAGCCTAGGCTTTTTACCAGGCAAGAAACAGGAAGTGGGCTGTATAAGGTATTTACTGACAAAAAAAAATGTTTTTTAAATCCCAAAAAATATCTAAAAATTATTTTTCCTCAGTTATGCCGATACGTATTATTCTTCTACAAATTTTTGGTAAAAAAAATCGCAATTGGCGATTGGTTTGCGCAAAAGTTATAGCGTTTACAAAATAGGGGATAGTTTTATAGCATTTTTATTAATATTTTTTTTTTTTACTAGTAATGGCGGCGATCAGCTATTTATTTATTTATTTTTGGTTTGTGACTGCGACATTATGGCGGACACATCGGACATTTTTGACCCATTTTTGGGACCATTGTCATTTATACAGCAATCAGTGCTATTTAAATGCATTGATTCCTGTGTAAATGGCAGTGAAGGAGTTAACCACTAGGGGGCAGTGTAGTGTTATGTGTGTTTTTATTTTTTATTTTTATTTTTTTTTATTGTAGGGGGTCTGGCATGTGACGTCACTGATCGTCCTTCCCTATAAAAGGGAACAGACGATCGGTGACAGCCACAGTAGGAAGCACGGGGAGAGGTTTGTTTACACAGACCTCTGCTCGTTCTTCAGCTCTGTGATCCGATTGCCGGACACCAGCGGCGATTGGGTCCGCTGGTCCCACAGCCACAGTCACGGAGCTCAGGACCGGGTCGGGAGCGCGCCACGGCTGGGCACTTAAAAAGCAACGTACAGGTACGTGCTTGTGCCATTCTGCTGACGTACATCAGCGTGAGGCGGTCCTTAAGTGGTTAAAGAAAGCATACGGTAAATGCATTTAGAAGTATCTAGGGTATAGTATTGCTACTTTTGATATTTGTAATGTGGAGAACTTGGGACTGGTTGTGGTATACTTGAGTTTACTTTGGTGTGTGTGTTTGTGTTTTTTATTTTTTGATTTAAGCAGGGAACCTTTGAGTCATGGTGAGCTTTATTTTACAGTTACCAGGATCAGAGGGAGACTGGTATTGGGGTAGTGATGTCGCTGTCCGTTGTTTTGGATCCTATCCTTTGACAGAAACGGAAAGAGACTTCAGAATGCATCCTGCATTTATAGAGCACTAGGTGTTGTGTGTGCCAGAGCTTAGTTTCAGTGACATGTTCTTTCAAAATCAGTGTACAGTAATACCTCGGATTGCAATTAACGAGCGTTTTGCAATACAAGCTATTATTCAAGCCTCTGCGGTGTGCAATATCGCATTTGGCCAGAGGTGCGGGGGCACCGGTGAAGCTTGGAGCCACTCGGAAATACTCAAACGCTCCATTCCTGAGTGTTTTCGAGCCTCTGAGCGCATCCGAGCGGCTCCGAGTACCAAATGCGGTACTGTATACAATAGAAGTCACTGTGGAACAAATTATCTGAGTTTCCATTGACTTCTATGGGGAAACTCCCTTTTTAATATACGAGTGCTTTGGATTACAAGCATTCTTCTGGAAGGAATTTATGCTCGTAATCCAAGGTACCACTGTATTTTACGAATGTGTACATTTCAAGATGTGCCCCTCATTTCTTAATTATCCTTTTCTCTTCTCTTTCTCAGGCACATAACATCCAATGTCTACACCAACAGACCCGGGTGCCATGCCTCACCCGGGGCCTTCTCCTGGGCCTGGACCTTCACCGGGCCCCATCCTAGGACCTAGTCCAGGACCAGGGCCTTCTCCAGGATCTGTACACAGTATGATGGGTCCTAGCCCCGGACCTCCTAGTGTTTCTCACCCACTCTCAAGCATGGGCACAGATTATCCACCAGAGGGCATGCATCAAATGCACAAGGTAAGATGAATTGGTACCAAAGGTAATAATATTGAAATAAGTAAGTGTACAGTGAAATTACTTTATCAGCAGAAATTTTGTTTTTTAGCAGTCGTAAAAATGTTGTATTGCAACATCCTGCCTCTAATATGGTGGTCATATTCATATATTCTTGTTTCAGAAATCTTTTTTTTTTTTTTTTACAGATTTTATATCTATATTATTGATATAGATAGATAGATAGAGAGAGAGATAGAGATATATATATATATATATATATATATATATATATATATATATATATATATATATATATATATATATATATATATATATATATATATATATATATAATCTCTATCTTGTGTGTAGCTTTTGATTGGAGGAGGAGAGAGCAGTCACATGACCGGGTCCACAAGAGAGAGAGCAGCGTTAATGGATGTATTTAGAAACCCCGACTCACAATGAGTGACACAGGAGGAGTGGCGCACGATAAGGGGCTTGACGGTGTGAAGTCCTCTTAACCCTAGAGTATGCCTGCAGTGCTGTCCCTGGCCCAGCGCTGGTAGTGCGGGGGGGGGTCTTTATAATGAAAAGGGGCTGTGTGTTTTACAGGGTGTTTGTGTATTATGCTGGGGGTCTGTGTGAAGTTTTTTTTTCTTGAAACTTCCCTCTTAAAGTTGAGGTGCGTGTTATACGGTAGTTGCATAACTGCGTAATTTACACATTTAATTTTGAAATGTGTAAATATATGTTTATATGTGTGAATATTTTCACTAACAAAGCAAACAAAAGATTTTTTTTGAATTTTTTAGTTTTAGTTTATAAAATAGACGTGAACAAAAATAAATAAATAATAAAATACAGGAAAATAGTAATTAAATGGAGGAGAATAGGGAGTTAAGGCTGATTAGAGTAAATTTAAGGGGTTAAACAGAGGAACATTGTTTCATCCCCACTGACAGCTCAAAGTATCGATTTCAGGTATTGGTGCATTTGCACTAGTACTGTTGGTGCAACCCTAAACGCAACCTTTTCTGTGGATTAGTTCATGTTTTAGGTTTACTCAGGGGTGCCTTGGCAAAATGCATAAAATCTTCCCAAAAATTGTATACGAACCAGAGGGTGGATCAAGCCTGCTTTTGTTATGCAAAAAGCCACAGGTTTTTATTGTGCACCATTACAGCTTTCCCTGTACAGTAATATGAACAGATAGGGGTTGATTTACTAAAACTGCAGATTGCAAAATCTGGTGCTGCTCTGACAATATAACCTGGAAGCTGATTGGTTTCTATGCAAAGCTTAAAGTGTCACTAAACTCGGATCATATAAAATTATCAATAAATGGTGTATTACATGCTGTTCATGTTTTCTGCAAAAAACCTGGTTGATCCTGCTGCTCTCTGTCTACCTTCATGTCCCCAGTTCAGCTAGGGATTTTGCAGCTGTGATGACAATTCAGCACATGCTCAGTTTTCAGTGTGTTTCTATGCTGAACATTTCCTTTCTATCACACCTGAGCAGCCCATGTGTCTATAGAGTCACACATGTGGGTATATACACAGTTATAACAACCCACTCCTTCCCTCCTTCTCCTTTGTGCCCACTAACCAGCTAAACACAATTGGGGCAGGGTATTACATGTAGATTGATGAAGGCATCACCTCCCTCTTATGCTAAGACACAGGATAGTGGTGCATGACACAGCCTGCGACTGGCAGAAATTTGCCACACCATGTTGTTGCCCAAAAAATAAAGATTTGTTTTTAAATATGTATGACAATTTTAAACCGTTTATTGATATTAATCTTTTTTTTTTTCTCTGTATTCCAAAGGCTGCGTTTTTTTTTATTTGTTTTTTTAATTTTTTTTAACATTATTATTATTATTATTATTATTTTTTTTTTTTTTAACACGTGACCAGCAGCAGAGGACTAGAAGCTCCTCCTGCTTATGTTTCCTTGCAGATAGGCTGGGAAAGAGCTGGGCAATGTGACAGCTGTACATTGATTAGCAAAAAGGTACTTAGATTTTTTTTTATTAAAATATTTACAGTGCCATAATCCATACACAGAAATAGAAGGGACTATGTAAATTAACCACTTAGGGACCGCCTCACACCGATGTACGTCGGGCAGAATGGCACAGCTGGGCACAAGCACGTACCTGTACGTTGCTCTTTAAGTGCCCAGCCGTCCTGGCCCTGAGCACAATGGCCACGGGACCAGCGGACCCTATCGCCGCTGGTGTCCCACGATCGGGTCACAGAGCTGAAGAATGAGGAGAGGTCTGTATAAACTAACCTCTACCCGTGCTTCCTACTGTGGCTGTCACCGATCGTCTGTTCCCTGATATAGGGAAAGATGATCAGTGATGTCACATGCCAGGCCACACCCCCTACAATAAAAAAAAACACATAACGTCAGAACACCTACACTGCCCACTAGTGGTTAACTCATTCACTGCCAGTGTCATTTACACAGGAATCAGTCCATTTAAATAGCACTGATTGCTGTATAAATGACAATGGTCCCAAAAATGTCCGATGTGTCCGCCATAATGTCGCAGTCACAATAAAAATCGCTGATCGCCACCATTACTAGTAAAAAAAAATATTAATAAAAATGCTATAAAACTATCCCCTATTTTGTAAACGCTATAACTTTTGCGCAAACCTATCAATAATTGCTAATTGGGATTTTTTTTTACCAAAAATATGTAGAATGCATATCGGCCTAAACTGAGGAAAAAAAATGTTTTTTTTATATATATTTTTTTGGAGGATATATATTATAGCAAAAAGTAAAAAATATTGCATTTTTTCTAAATTGTTGCTCTATTTTTGTTTATAGTGCAAAAAATAAAAACCGCAGAGGTGATCAAATACCACCAAAAGAAAGCTCTATTTGTGGGGGGAAAAAAAGGTCGCCAATTTTGTTTGGGAGCCATGTCGCACGACCGTGCAGTTGTCAGTTAAAGCGACGCAGTGCCGAATCGCAAAATGGAGCTTGGTCCTTTGGCTGTAAATTGGTCCGGGGCTTAAGTGGTTAAACAGCGTGTGTTTCGTATCACGTTAATTGAACAAGCTGAAGCGTAGAAGCTTATTGGCTACCATGCACAGCTGCACCAGATTTTGCGCTCTCCGTTTTAGTAAATCCACTCCATAATGTCAATATAACACAGTACTAGCTGATGGTGTGTTTTTTGGGAGGCAATCAGAACTTCTAATATAGCCTTTTCATTGCTTATATATTTTCAGAACAGTTGTTAAACGAGGACCATAGAAAAAAATGTTGACTTCTGATTTTTGTATGTGGCTAAAAACCTATAAAGATACTATTTATTAGAAATGTGTTTTTAAAATGTTTGTACAAGAATCCTATTCATTGGTTTTATTTTTTAATGGCTTATAAAAATATGAATTATTTGTTTGGGTTGGCTTGTTAGTGGTGAAGCCTGAATCTAGGACGATTGCCTTAAATTTTACAACTTGTAATAAGAAAATATAGAGACTGCCACTGCTAACCCTACCTTCAGAAACCAAATGTTAGTTGCTAGGGATCGACTGATTATCAGTGCTGTTGTTGACCAACCAAGCGTCTGATTTTTGTCAATAGGGCGTGTGCCAGGATCTTGTCTTGCATACTAACGGTACACAATTGTCGTGCCACAAACATGAGCGTAGTGACGTACTATGAGGAATTTCAGCTCTTTACCGCTGCCCTTTGGGCCCCTTCTGCTAATTTCCTGTTTGAGCATTGATTTGTGTACTGACCATACGAAAATCTGGCATAAAACGGTTGTCTGCCGAATATTTAATAGCCTGCCATCCAACATTTATTTGTTGGCTGAAATGTTGGACAACAATTGTCCTAAAATCATAGCGTTAGTACGCTCCTTTTGACAACAGCCTGTTAACAGACAATCCCCTGCCAACAATCGTACTGTGTGTATGAGGCTTTAAACTCTCTGCTCACCCGCATTAATAAATAGGTGGGAAGGTTTATTATGCTTACAAGTTTTAATCTCTTTTTTTTGTATATTTCTTCAGTTTCCAGGCCTACACAAATGATGCCAAATATCTCAGGAGGAGTTTTCTTAGCTAATCACACCCTCCTGCCTGCATGCCTGAGCTAAGGGCAGATGGATTCTGAGGAAAGAAATGGTACATGAATCCTCTGCCCTTACTCAAGATGGTCACCGACAAAAACACTAGGGTTTTTTTTTTTTTCAAAGTAATTTTTCAGCAAAATAAAGCATGGAGGAGGAAGGGGTTTGCTTTGAACAGTAAAATGAATTAAATGGCGTTTTTGGTTTGTGGTGCTCAGATGCCGTGTAGCTCCACTTGAAACTGTGGAAATCAGTGTTAGGTGGTGCTTTGCTCTTCCCTGCTCTACATTTGAACAATACAGGTTAATGTAAAAAGGGGAAAAAAAGGTTTAAGGGTCTTTGGAGAAAAGGCAACTTGTGATCTGATGCTTTACAGATGGCTTTATGACATAACTTTTTTTTTTCCAGCCCCCCATGGAGAGCATACATGACAAAGGAATGTCGGATGAAATTCACTGTGCTACTATGAAAAGCTCAAACATGAGGCCTCCACATGCTGGTATGGGTCCTCCCCAGAGCCCAATGGATCAGCACAGTCAAGGTAGTGGTAACATACTTTCTATCTCACGTGTGGCATTCATGCAATCTCACCTCAAGGAGAATAAGGTCATGCACACCTAATATTTGTATACTGAATATGGGACTGTAAATCTCATGTTTTGCGATGGAACAAACTAAAAAATATGTATGTTCACAGCAGGCTTGATTCTCACTGTCCCCCCTTCCCGCCCAAAATAGAGGCCCTCTGGCAAACATTACCATGAAAGATGTTCTGCTTAATTTCTGTTTTGCTGATGTTTGTCATATAATCTCTAAGTACCTTTTGTTAGTGTTGAAATCCCTATTTGTAAAGTATTCTATGCCCAGGCTGTATAGTAAACTATAGCTATAGTGTCTTGAAAAAGTATTCATACCCCTTGACATTTTCCATATTTTGTCATGTTACAACCAAAAACATAAATGCATTATATTGGGATTTTATGTGATAGACCAACACACAAAGTGAGACATAATTGTGAAGTGGAAGTAAATGGTTTCAAGTTGTGTTCTTTTTTTTTTTTTTTTTTTATATACAAATATGTGTAGTGTGGCGTGCATTTGTATTCAGCCCCCCTGAGTCAATACTTTGTAGAACCACCTTTTGCTGCAATTACAGCTCTAAGTCTTTTTTGGGGTATGTCTTTACCAGCTTTGTACATCTAGAGAGCGACATTTTTGCCCATTCTTCTTTGCAAATTAGCACAGGTTCTGTCAGATTGGATGGAGAGAGTCTGTGAACAGCAATTTTCAAGTCCTTGCCACAGATTTGCAATTGGATTTAGGTCTGGACTTTGACTGGGCCGTTCTAACACATGAATATGCTTTGATCTAAACCATTCCATTGTAGCTCTGGCTGTATGTTTAGGGTCGTTCCTGCTGGAAGATGAACCTCCACTCCAGTCTCAAGTCTTTTGCAGACTAACAGGTTTTCTTCTAAGATTGCCCTGTACTTGGCTCCATCAATCTTCCCATCAACTCTGACCAGCTTCCCTGTCCCTGTTGAAGAAAAGCATCCCCACAACATGATGCTGGTAACGCCACGATTGTGGGATGGTGTGTTCAGGGTGATGTGCGGTGTTCATTTTCCGCCACACATAGTGTTTTGCTGTTAGGACAAAAAGTTACATTTTGGTCTAGTCTGACCAGAACACCTTCTTCCACATGTTTTACTGTGTCCCCCCACATGGCTTCTCACAAACTGCAAATGGGACTTTGTAAGGCTTTCTTTCAACAATGGCTTTCTTCTTGCCATTATTCCATAATGGCCAGATTTGTGGAGTGCACGACTAATGTTGTCCTGTTGACAGATTCTCCCACCTGAGCTGTGGATCTCTGCAGCTCCTCCAGAGTTACAATGGGCCTCTTGGCTGCTTCTCTGATTAATGCTCTCCTAGCCCGGCCTGTCAGTTTAGGTGGACAGCCATGTCATGATAGGTTTGCAGTTGTGCCATACTCTTTCCATTTTTGGATGATTGAACAGTTCACCGTGAGATGTTCAGATTGGGATAAGATTGATAACCTAACCCTGTTTAAAATTTCTCCACAACTTTATTGCTGACCTGTCTGGTGTGTTCCTTGGCCTTAATGATGCTGTTTGTTCACTAAGTTTCTCTAAAAAAAACTGAGGGCTTCACAGAACATGCTGTAAATTGCACACAGGTGGACTCTATTTATTTAATTTGGTGACTTCTGAAGGCAATAGGCTTTAGCCCACTGTCTGCTGACTCATGGGTCACATGAGAGCAAAAGTAAGTGCACTAGAGAAGAGAAGTTTGGCCATATTTGTTTTATGGTGTGTTAATCGCAATTTGGGCAGAAGTCAAGGCTGAAAATATAGCATGGGACTATGATCTAATGCTAGTACAGGTAGTTGCAAGTTTGTGGTGCACAAATGAACTATAGTCAGAATTATGGTTACGTAGACTATACATGCACAGATTTTTTCCAATAAATCATATGATCTGATTGTTGAATGATATAACTCTTTGATGCTAAGCCAGCAGTACATTTTTCTGCATTTGGCTAGTTAATTTCAATGAAAATAGTCGAATGAAGCCATCAGCTGTTGCTAGGAAAACAATAGTTTTGGACCTTGTTAGAAATCTGTCAAGTGTTATTGGAAATAGTTTGTGCGTAACCAAGCCAGAGATTTTATATTCAGTAACGTTTTTAGAATTGGTCCAAAAGTATCTTAATCAAGGGGAAGTTATTAATATTTAAAATGTCAAGTCATTTAATTTGGGATCCTGTCAATGGAACAGAGCAGACGTACCTATGTAGGAACTGTCCTAAGACGCTAGTGCAACCATATCACAACCTGATATCTTTGCAGTTATTTGAAATGGCAAGCCTAAGGTCCTTTCACACGGGTCGGATCAGTGCTGATCCGCCCCGTGGATATCCGCTTGCTCAGTGGGGATCGCCGGAGCGATGACGGGTCTGTCTCTGCACACTGCGCAGGGACCGACCTGTCACAGCGCCGCTCTCCCATATGGGAGATCGGGTGACGACGGACCGCAGTGCTCTTTTTCGGAGCGGGTTGGATGTCAGTGGACATGTCACCACTGACATCCGATGCTCCATAGAGCTCTACGGAGCATCTGTTCAGGTCCGCCTGAAAAACTGACAGGCGGACCTGAACGGATCGGTAGTGTGAAAGGGGCCTAAAGGACAGCGGTCCTGTTCATCCACTGCGTGGACCAGGAGGGAGACAATAGATTTTATTTTATTTTTTCATTGACCTATAGCAGCTGATTCAGCAGGCTGTGGCTTCAAGATGGTGTTGGTGGATGGGATGATGGAACCATCTTCACATCCCTGCTCAAACACTTGAACTGGGAGATTGTGGCTTAACTGCATCTGACAATGACATGGACTTGCAGGATTTTAAAGGTGAATTCAAGAAATACTTTGCTATCCTCCCTAAAAGTATGTTCCTTTATATGAAGAAACCTGCCCAACGTATATTGGAACTTTGCACTGACCTGCAGAGCATTCACCAATGTCTTGATGCTGTACTAGATGTACTATGGTCACATCTAATACGATCATTCAGTTTCAGAAAGACTGTCTTCGCTAAACAGCAATTTATACAGGCTTTTTGGCGACACATTCTGTAGATGGCATTGAGAACTGCAACCATCATCATAACATACAGCTTTGTGGTATACCTCAAGCCACAGTCTACAATGACCTTCAACCTACTGTTAAGACAATCCTCAACAGATGCTTGGATAGTCCTAATGGAGCACTGGTAGGCGTAGAGTATTCATGACACCAAGACCCCACAGCCTTGACCTTGCTAACCCTGGTAATGTTTTGTAGCAAACATTTCTTAACGGTTAAAGACCAAATCACGTGGAAGGCAGAGTAAAAAGCTTTAGTGGATTTTAATAGTGTGCTTATTACAATTTTGCTTGATGTGTCCCATGAGACATTAGCTAGTTTCGTTAGAAAATAGTTTGGACCAGCTTTATCCAAACAAACTTTTCTAAAGCCTATCTCGGGACAAAAAAAAATGTTCCCATGCAGTGGGGCTGTGCTTGGTTTTTGTCTAAGGGATAAGATATCTACTTGCCTAATCCTCCGTTCCTCCCAGCACAAGATCTGGCTGGCACAACTGTACGCCAACAGTCCTTATTTCTGAACTGTATCAATGTCATCAACCCTAAAGCAGGCTCTATAGACCAGGAAGAGTCCACCGCTGGACAGTGGGGGGAGTACTGCTTTTGGATGAATATAAGCTTTCTCCTCACCCCAAGACTATACAAGCAGTTGACCCATGCGCTGCAGGCACAGCCCCTTTCATGGGAATATTTTTTTGCCCAAAGTTGGGCTATAAAGTCAAAGTAAGCCTGGAATCAGGTTTTATGTTCTTTGATAGCTGGCAGACAGCAGTCCTGAGCGTCTGCAGGTGCCAGACATTGCACCCATGATCTGCTGATCGCAGCTGCAATGCTCTGCAGACTTGACGGCAGAAAATGTGCATTTATAAAAAAAAAAAGATTTTTTTTTTTTCAAAAGGTGAATTTATCCTTAAAGGCTTCTGCTTCTTTTTAATATCAGTCCATGCTTTGATACCTCCCCTTTGTAAATTTCCCATCAGCCCAGCAGTTGCTGAGTGGGTTAGGGAAATGGGTCCTGCCATGAGAATGGAAAATCTGACTTGCGAGTTGCATGGTAGACACTAATCTCACTTTTTGAAATCTGGAGCCTTGGCTTCTGTATAGGGACCTGGATAGCTTAAAAGTCTATCTATAGCCCAGGCCTGATAGTTACAGATTACAGCACCATCTACCCACTGCAGAATCTGATACCCAGAATGCTGCACAATCCTTCCTTGCGTCATCTCCCCACCACTCCCATTTCCTTTTCTTCTTTATTCCTTTTCCTCAATTTCCTTTTTTCACATGTGGCTTTTGTCATCCTGTACAATATTACACGAATATCTACAGTTTAAACAACCTCTCATAAGAACAATAGGTAAAACAGTACCACGTTCTTGGCTGCAGCAAGAAGCTTGTGTTACCACTGGGAATCCAATGATATATAGCAGTGATGGAGAGCCTTGGCACCCCAGATGTTTTGGAACTACATTTCCCATGATGCTCCATTACACTGCAGAATGCATAAGCATTATGGGAAATGTTGTTCCAAAACATCTGGGGTGCCGAGGTTCTCCATCACTGATATATAGTATGTGTATGTACCATACTGTGCAAAAGTTTTAGGCAGGTGTAAATAAAAGCTGCTTTTAAAAAAAGAAGTGTTGATCGTTTACTTTCCATTTTGTTAATTGATAAAAGTGACCAGAAGAGAAATACAAATCAATATGTGGTCGGACCACCCTTTGCCTTCAAAACAGCATAAATTCTTCTAAGTTCATATGCACACAGTTTTTGACGGAACTTGGCGGGTAGGTTGTTCCAAAAATCGCTGATAATTAACCACAGATCTTCTGTAGATGTAGGCTGCCTCATGTCTCTTCATGTAATCCCAGACGGACTCAATGTTAAGATCAGCGCTCTGTGGGGCCCAAACCATCACTGCTAGGGCTTCTTGTTCTTCTGTACACTGTTGATAGTTCCTAATGACTTTGGCTGTATGTTTGGGGTTGTTGTTCAGCTGCAAAATAAATTCGGGGCCAATCGCACAACTCCCTTTTTTTTTTTTTCCAAGAAGTTTATTGACCGATATTGTAAAGATTACAAAGAACAAATAACATTCGTAGTAAGCTAGTGCAAGTAGTAAGAACATGGAGCAGTACTACGAGACAATACAGATCAGTTAACAGCATTTTGGCGTAAATGCACATATATCATAACGGATAAGATGAGAAAACTAAGAAAAAGAATGGGGGGAAAGCAGGATAAACAATATAACACAGCCATCGTAATCCGGTTCATGTTATCAAATCAAATGAGCTAGTATTCGTCTGAAGTATTGGATTACAAAGGTAAGAAGCCTAAATACCCCCGGGGGGGCTAATCAATGTTTTAACGGCAATTGTGTGATTTTGCAGCAATCACCTGAAGTATAATAAACAGAAGCTCATGAAGCATAACCGGTATCAGGCAAAAACTCACGCCAGATATATATGTGGGTACATTGGTATAATGGGATATGTCCATGTGTGGTCAATTGTAGCCATGTCCAGTCTCCAAGCAATCCATCCACCCCAAAGGGGAGCACACTGTGGATGGAGAAGTACTCTCAGTAAAATAGGGTTGTTTATTCAGAGACTGAACAAAGCTGGTGAAGTAGGTCAAGCCACAGTGTAGTGTAATGGACGTATCCTAGTTTTGATTTATTAACATAGAGAAGGAGAATTTCTGCAGGAGCATATAGCAGGGTATGATCCTTCGATTAAGGTGGAAATGGAGTATAAGGGAAGGTGGGGAGGGGGGCTAACCCCGCTAGATGAGAGGACAGGGTAGAGATATGAGTGGGGGTCAGCAAGGTGGGGTAAAGGGAGGACGGAGTCCGAGCAGTATTTCAGGCCATCTGTCTTAGCATTACATCAAGGTGGTCACGATGTAGTGGCGGAAGTTTGGTTCAAGGAGGCTCGAAAATGAATCCAGCAGGCCCAGGTGTTGGTGAATGTGGAGTGTCTGTCATGTGCCTGGTGAACCAGTCTTTCCATTTCTTCCGTTCTGTCAATTTGTCTATACCATTCCTCAATAGTCGGGAGTTGTAGATCTCTAGTGCCTGGGGATACATTGGGTGGCCGCGTTAATCATATGTAGGAGTAGTGATTTCCGATAAGTCTTTTTTGGGAGGGACGTATGATGTAGTAGGTATTGGGATGGGGAGAATTCTGGATGGAGTGTAGTTACTTGGACTATGACACGATGGACCTCACTCCACTCCAGTATGGTTGGAGTAGTGGACAATCCCACCAAATATGCATGAAGGAACCAAAGGTAGCTTGGCACCTCCAGCACGTTGGAGGGATCTCCGGCACAATTTTATGTACTTTGTCAGGAGTGCGGTACCATCTGGAGTATAATTTGTATCTGTTTTCTTGCGCTGACACATTAAGTGTGCCCTTATGTGTATGTTCGTAGATCATACTCCAGTTGTCGTCCGTCAGTTTGGTCGTTAGGTCCATTTCCCAGCATTGTAAAGTAGGTTTGTGTGGTGAGGTGTCGGAGCTTAACATTTTCGCAATAAGCGAAATCAAATGTTTTTGGGGTTCTGAGCTATTGCATAATGTTTCGAAGGGGGTTAGGTCCCGGTGCCAATATGAGAGTGGTGTCGCTGAAGTCAGAAAGTGTCTAATTTGGAGAAATTTAAAGAACGGGAGGTGTAGGTTTGGAAATTTAGCAATCATTGTGGAATGGGAGAGTAGTTTGCCTTGTTCAAAGAATTGATGCGCTCTGTAGGGTGGGTCTTGAAGTGGGAGACGAGAGTCATGACCCGTCAGATCTGGGGGAAATTCAGGATTTCGTGAGATAGGGGTCATGGGTCCGTGCGGCTGCGTTGTGTTCAGCGACTTACATGTGTGTACAAACGCCTTTAGAGTAGGGCCTATAAAAGGGTGGGACCAACAATTAGCAGGGATTGCCCGTTTCGAGATCCAAGGAAGATTGGGTAGTGGGATGTGTGTAACAGCCTGTTCAAGATGAATCCATGCCTTAGCGACATTGGTGTAGGTGCCAGTCTACTATTCTAGTGAGTAAACTCGCATTATAGTAGGTGTGGATGTCTGGTAGACCTAATCCGCCACACTGTTTGGGAAGGATTAGTTTAGCCCAACTCAATCTTGGGGGTTGAAGGGACCAAAGAAATTTTCTGCAAATAGTTTTGTATGTGAGAAAAAAGGTTTTAGGGAGCGTGATGGGGATAGTTTGGAGCAAATAAAGTAGTCTAGGGAGGATATTCATTTTTAAAACTGCAATTCTGCCAAACCAGGAAAGGTGACCTTTGTGCCAATTCTGAAGGTCGTCTTGTACTTTGGAGAGTGCTGGACCAAAATTTTTGGCATACAGCTGTGATAAGTCAGAAGGGATTTTAATGCCTAAATATGTCAAGTCATGTCTTTCCCGGCTAAAGGGAAAGTTTTGGCGGCATTGGTCAACAATATTGTCAGGTAGGGAGATATTTAGAGCTTTCGATTTCTCAAAATTTATTTTGAGATTGGAAAGGGTGCGAAAAGTGTCTAAGTCTTTTAGAAGATTAGGTAAAGTGATAACGGGATCTGTGAGGAATAGCATGATGTCATCCGCATATGCGGCGATTTTATAGTGTGAATCTTTAATGGTAACTCCACGAATGTTTGGATTCGCCCTAAGCATGCGAAGGAGCGGCTCCATGGTAAGCACAAATATAAGCGGGGAAAGGGGACACCCTTGACGAGTTCCATTGGCAATGGAGAAGGTGTTCGATAGGCGGCCGTTGACCCGTATTCTAGCAGTAGGGGATGAATATAGGATGGAAATCATTTGAACCATCAATGGGGGGATACCTAGGTGCGTCAATACCGTTGTCATGTAGTCCCAGGCCACTCTATCGAACGCCTTCTCTGCATCTAGTGATAGGAGAAATCCTTTGGTGTGAGATGAGGTCAGCCAATGGTGGATGTTGAGGGTTTTTATGGTATTATCCCTGGCTTCCCTGCCAGGGATAAATCCTACCTGATCAGTGGATATAAGATCTGGGAGAAGGGGTAAGATGCAGTTTGCTAACATTTTTGCATATAGTTTGATATCCACGTTGAGTAAGGAAATGGGGCGGTAATTCGGGATTAGTGTGGTGTCTTTGCCTGGTTTGGGGATCAACGTAATATGCGCTTCTAAAAGATCAGTCATGGGTCTAGTAGAGGAAGAGAAGGTGTTGAAGGTCTGGAGCAGGTGTGGTAACAATTGTTCCGAAAAAGATTTATAGTACGCTGCCGTTAAGCCATCGGGGCCCCGGCTTTTGCCCGCTTTAAGTTGTTTAAGGGCGCAGGTCACTTCTTCTATAGTCAGAGGGGCATTTAGATTAGCGCGCAAAGTGGGAGATATGGGAGGAGGGGAATATTCTGTTAGAAAGGTTGTTAGTAGGTCGGCTCTAGTATTCCTGCTATCCGCGGGCGGGTGTTGCGGCAGGTTATATAGGGAATGAAAATAGGACACAAAATGTTGGGCGATAGCATCCGAGTCTATTACAGCCTCTCCTGTGGGGGTTGTAATCTTATGTATATTTAAACTAGCTTTCTGCTTTTGGAGGGCTCTTGCCAACAGCTTACCAGATTTATTGCCAAACTCCTAAAACAATTTTTTCGACAAGATAAAAAATTTTTTTAACGTTTTCTGAAGTGCATCTAAAAGATCTTCTCTGGTCTTAGTAATTTCAGCAAGATATGTATCAGCTAACGTATGTTTGTGAGCTCGTTCCAGTAATTGGATGCGTGCGTAGAGCGAGTCCAAATGTGCTTTCCTAATTTTATTTCTTTTCGCTGTCAGTGATAGAAATAGACCTCGTATTACACATTTGTGTGCTGCCCAAACTGAGGCAGGGGGCATGTCAGTCGAGGAATTTTCCTCAAAATAACGAGAGACATTCCACAACGGAAGCTTTGTTTTCCTCATCTAACAGTAGGGAATCGTCCAACCTCCATATGTGAGATCGAGGATGGTTGTAGGAAAGAAGTAGCGAAATAGTGATTGGGTTATGGTCGGAGAGGAGTTTAGGTTCAATCGTAGCTTTTTCTAGGCAGTGAATGTCAGCTTGGGAAATGAAAAAGTGGTCAAGTCTCGAATATTTCTGATGTGGGGGAGAGAAGAAGGTGAAGTCTTTCTCTGTTGGGTGTAGAGTGCGCCATGTGTCGTGTAAAGTCAATGTTTGTAGGTGCAATTTTATGGCCCTCAACGCACTAAATTTCAAGCACGTTGTGCCATTGGATGTATCCAGAGCAGGTGTGAGCGGTATATTAAAATCACCTCCTAAGAGGAGAATTCCTTGTTGAAGGGTAGTGAGTTGGGATAGAACTTCGCGAAAAAAGGTCACTTGGTGAGAATTCGGGGCATAGATGTTCGCCATAGTTATGGGCTTTTGATATATGGTACCTTTAATGAATAGCTAACGACCCATTGGATCTTGTAGAGTATCCGTGATGGAAATGGGGCAATCTTTTGAAATCAATATCGAGACCCCTTTAGATTTTGCTTGGGTATTTGTCGCGTGAAAAACCGTTGGTTAGTAGGTGTTACGTAGCTTGGGAACCGCATCTGTTCTAAAATGTGTCTCTTGTAGGAGAGCTATATGAGCTTTAGCCTTACGCAGGGTATATAGTAGTTGAGCTCTTTTTTCGGGCGTGTTGAGGCCTCTAATGTTGAGTGAGTAAATGTTAGTGTTGTTATGTACATTGGCATGGGATGAGGAATGGTAGTCAGAAGATGTACAGTCCGTCATGTTAGGAATAGGGGAGGTAAGGGAGAGGGAGGGGGAACCGGGGCGTGGAGGCGTTAAAGTAACGGGTGAAGGGATACCCTGGAAGATAGCGCGAAGAAGAGGAAATAGTCCTCACACGATGGAAGTGCGTACCACCTTCTAGGGTGGTGTCGTATAATACAATGTGTCGAGTGGGTGAAGGGGGCCCACATCAAAATGGGCCGGGATCCCTATGAGTTCAAGATAGTTTGTGTGGCGTAAGTATTTATATATGGCAGTCAGTTCAAAGGTTGGTTCGCACGAAGTGGTCGGTGGTAGCAGCTCTCCAAAAGTGCATTAGATGGAACTCATCAGTTCAACTTATATGTGCAAGAGAGAAGTGCTGCCATGAGCCTACAAAAGGTGATGATAGGCAAGGTAAGTTGTGTGTCACGGTAGCCTCAATCGCCTAAACAGACGACACCAAAGATCACTCCGCATATTGGGAAGGTAATGCAGACTAACCTTATGTGGTCTTCCAGGGGTCATATGTAGTAAAGTTCTGCCCATTCAGGGAAGTGTGACAACACCAGTATCGCCAACAGAGAGGTGTAGTTTTGAGCATCTGCCATCAGTTATAGGAGGAAAAAGGGACAAAAGTTAATAAAGCAAGCCAAAAAACTGAAAAGTTTCTGGGGGGTGGTATGGTATTAGTGTCCTCAGAGAAGAGAAGGTTGCGTCCGAGAACCTTAGAGCGGAGTTAGGTCCTGGGTATAGAAAGAAGCAGATATGGCTGCAAAAGGGAGCTATAGAAGGGAGCTGCAGCCCTCAGTGATCCCTCCTAGCCCTCCGGGAACGCGGAGAGGTAGAAGGGCTGAGGTCTCTGGAAGTATGGTCACTGTAACGGCGTCCTCTGAAGTTGGAGGGTGATCTTCTCCTGCGGTGACCAGAATCTTGAGTTTCCATTCGCTCTGGTTGATGTTTGGTCGCTTTGTAGGCCAGCGGGCGAAAATTTGCGTACCAATTAGGAACAGCAATCTCAGGGATGTCTAGCGTTGCGCAAAAGTTGGGTAAGTCCTCCGGCATTTTGAGGTGCGCAGTGCGGCCCAGATGAGATGCAGTGAGGCAGAAGGGGAACCTCCACTTGTATACAATACCTCTGGTTTTCAGTGCCTCTAATAGAGGTCTCAGGTCTCTGCGTTGTTGCAGTGTGATGCCTGAGAGGTCCTGAAAGATTTGAATAGGGGCTGATTCGTATGTGATCGGCGACTTGGTTCTGGCGTTTCTTAAGATGTATTCCTTGAGCTGGAAATCCACCAGGCAGCATACTATGTCACGCGGGGGGTCAGTGTCTCTACCCCTAGGCCGCAGTGCGCAGTGAATCCTTTCCATGGCGATAGCCGTCTGTGGGGGTCTATCTAGAACACTGTTGAAAATAGAGACCACGGCTGGTTAGATGTGTTCACCTTCTATGGATTCGGGGAGGCCTCTGACCCTGAGGTTATGGCGTCTCCCCCTGTTGTCCAAATCCTCCATGTTTCTTTGCATCTCCCTAAGTTGTAAGGTATGTCCTTCTACCTTCCTGGTGGTTTTGCGCAGCACAAGGTCGTGTTGGTCATACAGTGTCTCTACTGTCTGCACGCGATCAGAAAGAGCCCTAATGTCCAGGCGGAGCTCCGCAATGGCCGCCGACAGCGTGTCCTTTATGTCTGAAGCAACTAGACGCAGGTCCTGCATGTTAAGCGGAGATGAGGACGTTTCTCCTGAATATGGGTACCCGCTGGGCCTATGATCGGAGGAAGCCGTACGGGGAGAGGTCTCTGACAGGACAATGTTAGCCTGCGGGGGAGGATGCGTCGTTGAGGCCTGTGAGGCGCCCTGATGGGACGGCGCCATGTTTCCCCTCTGTAAACGGAACATGTCAGGGATGATTTGGCTCTGCCCGCCTGTATTTTCGCGCGGGGAGCGGGATCGTGAGGCCGAGGAGTTCCGGGAAGCTGTACCCATCGTTAGGGGGTGAATGGCGCGATCGTACCTCGGAGTGCTGGTGTATGTTCGCCTGAGGTGCCGGAGCTCTGGAGTTATGCGTCCGCCATCGAGCTCGTCCAAGCCACGCCCCCCCACAACTCCCTTTTATAGTATGGATGCTGGATAAGGATTGAGGACACTATTGATCAGCAACGATGAGCACTGTAGATGCAGTGGTTGACCAAGGAAACTTAAAGAGCTAGTAAACCCTGATGGCTTTCTTTTACCCTGCAAAGTAAAAGCATAATGTGCTGGTATGCGTTGCATACTAGCACATAAAAAAAACACAAAGAAACAGGAGTTAAAGAAACATCAGAAAAGTAAGGAAATTTAAAGAAATGCAAAATCCTTTTTAAAGAATTACTTTGCAAATAAGTCTGCCCAGAGCTTAAAGCGGGAGTCCGCCGTTTTTTTTTTTTTAAAAAGCCAGCAGCTACAAATACTGCAGCTGCTGACTTAAAATAATGACACTTACCCGCCCAGCGCGCCCACGATGTCGGCACCCGAAGCCGATCTCTCGATTGTCTCTCGGGTGCTGCCGCCGCCATCTTGGGTATGGGAATCAGGAAGTGGAGCCTTACGGCTTCGTTTCCCGATTCCCTACTGCGCATGCGCGAGTCGCGCTGCGCAATAAGGATGGTCCCCGCTGTCTCTGGGATCCGTGTGTTTCCCAGCAGACAGCGGGGGACTTTCGGAAAGGGGCATAGATTCTGCGGAAAGGGGCGTACCTTCTGCAGATATCTATGCCGGAAGTGGGTGCAGATACCTGTACTGTACAGGTATCTGCACCCCCCTCCCCCCTGAAAGGTGCCAATTGTGGTGCCGGAGGGGGGGAGGGTTCCAATGAGTGGAAGCTCCACTTTAGGGTGGACCGCCGCTTTAATATAAAATCACCATACAAGGTTTAATTTTTGGTCAAGCAAATAGCTAAATCAAGCAGAATGATTTTTGGCAAGGCACTTTGATTTTCATATTGTACAATAGACCTGTGCACCATGTGACAACAATACTAAACCTAAAAACTACCAGTGTATACCGGTAATCAAAAATAAATATGAAATAAAACCTTTCCTCCCATAAAGTGCCAAAATAAATATAATGCAGGGAGTGCTAATGAATACCATTATTACACCAAAGCCAATCTAATTAATTCATGTGCCAAATATGATATACATAAATATAAAAATTCACTCCATTAATATCCTGTCATTTTTAAAGTGATGGCTAATTTTTTTTTTTTTCATTTTAAAATAGCGTACATGTTATACTTACCTGCTCTGTAGTGGTTTTGCACAGAGCAGCCCAGATCACCCTCTTCCAGGGTCCCTCCCTGGCACTCCTGGCTTCTGCCGAGTGCCCCCACAGCAAGCAGCTTGTTATAGAAGCAGCTGAGCTGCTGCTCTGTGTGTCCATTCAGACACAGAGCCACTGTTTGGCCCTATCCCCCTCTCTCCTCATTGGCTCTGGCTGCTGTCAAAGTCAGTGAGCCAATGGCACCCTGCTGCTGTCTCGGCCAATCAGAAGGAAGAGTCTCGGGCAGCCAAGTCTCTCCAGCACATCCCTGGATCGAGATGGGGCTTAGGTAAGTATTAGGGGGACTGAGAATTCATGAATTATATGATACAAATCATATGTGCAAAAAAATATAAGTAATTCAAGATCTTACTCCTGATGATGTCAAAGTCAGTGAGCCAATGAGCGGAGAGAGAGGGTGTAGCCTAGCCAGGACTCTGTGTTTGAATGGATACACTGAGCTGCGGCTCGACTAGGGTGCCCCTATAGCAAGCTACTTGCTGTTCGTTCAATAGATTACAGGTGCAATGTCTGGCTCTTGCACACTCTCCCTTCCTCCAACTTTCATGCCCATACTTCTGTATGGGCTTTCAGTTTGGAGGATGTAGGAAGATTCAATGATCACCATGCTCATGGTCGATTGAATCTACAAGTACATCTGCTGCGGTTGCAGACAGAACTTGCAGTTTCTTCACTCACAGATCCCTTTTGAATTAATGATGCGGCTGTGTGAGTGGAGCTGATTTTAAAATGAGTCCCCAACTGCGGAGCCCTCACTCGCTGTAACAGGGAAAAGGTGGGGTGAGGGGGTACTGCTGAGACATGTTACACCCTAAATAGAAGTGTCAACAGACAAACAAGCTCTGGACTGCCGCACTCTTCAGGAAACCACTTTCTTTTATTGGAAAATCACATCACAGCTCAACAAACACAGCGAACAAGGAAAAATTGCTGGCGTTTCGCACTAGCTGTAGTGCTTAATCTTAGTATTCATTTATTCATAGTTTGTTGAGCTGTGATGTGATCCGGCTGATAGGAAGGCAGAGTCTCTGAGCCGCACTATGTTCACTATTGCATGTTCCATTCTTCGGCCGGTCTTGGCCATGGCTCTGGTGTCTCAAACGCTGACGGAGTGGGCGAAGCTGTTGCGCGGCGATCTGGAGGGTGATCAGTTTCCTCCTGCCTTAACTGAATTGGCAGGCCAGTTGGTCCAGGGGCTGTAGTTTGCCTCTTTGGACGCAACTCCCTTGCTTTCTAAGCTGTCTGTTTCAGTGGTGGTGCTTCGGCATGTATTGTGGCTGAAGTGTTGGGCTGCGGACCAGGCCTCTAGAAAAGTCCAAACTGATCTGCTTTTTCAAGGCGATTGTTTGTTTGGGGCCACTCTGGATGATATCGTTAAGAGTGTTACAGTGGGTGAAGAGTACCTTTCTTCCACACTCCAAAGGGGAAGAAGCCACATCACAAGCGTGGTTCTTCCTTCTCGGCGCACAGGAAGTTTTTTCGTTCCTCAGGGTCCACTAACGAGGGCTCAGTCTTTCAAGCCCCCCTTGGGAGGTTCCAATCGACCCTGATCGGGCAAACCCAAGAGAGGGTTTCTCCAGACCCCCTAGATAAGGCCCCTTCGGGATGAAGGGGCATCCTCACCCTCATCCCGGATGGGGGGACGTCTTTGCTGGTTTCTGGGCCCATGGACCTCTCTGATAAAGGACATGTGGGTCCACATGTCTGGTTACAAGATGAAGTTCCAGACTTTCCCCCCAAGCAGATTTTTCCTTCCAATCTGTGTCTGTCTCCAGATTGCTTGTTAGCACTCCGGGTAGCGGTACAAGACCTGTTGCTTCAGGGGCTGAGGGTCCCTGTTCTGGTGTTGGAACGTTTCCAGGGCTTTTATTCAAATCTGTTTAGGTCCCCAAAAAAGAGGGTACAGTAAGTCCAATTATGGACCTCAAGGCCCTGAACTGCTTTGTGTGTGTTCAAAAGTTCAGAATGGAGTCCATTCGTTTGGTGGCATCCCTCCATCAGAGGGAGTTTCTTGCCTCTATCGACATCAAGGATGCCTACCTGCACATTCCGATTTGTGCAGAACTCCAACAATTCCTCTGCTTTGCTGAGGAGCATTATCAGTTGTGGTTTTACTCTTTGGTCTCCTCTCCGCTCCTCGGGTCTTCACAAAAGTGTTGGCCCCGGTTCTGGTGTTGCTGTGCCAATGGGGACTTGCTTTTCTGGGCTACCTGGACGACCTTCTGTGAGCGGAGTCCCCTGCTACCCTAAGGGGCAACGTGGAGATTTCAGATATTCAGACTCTGCAGATTTTGGGTAGCTGATAAACTACCAGAAGTCTGCGTTGATTCCAGCTCAGAAATCCCTCCCTCTGTACTGTACAGTGGTCACCACCAATGCCAGTCTGTCTGGGTGGGGAGGAGTCTTGTGTCTGTGCTCTGCTCAGGGTCGCTGGACGAATCCAGGCTACCTATCAACATCTTGGAACTTGGGGGCGATCAGGGGCTCTGTCTGGATCATTGGACAGATCGAATTCAGGAGCTCCCGATACGGATTCAGTTGGACAATGCCACAGCGGTGGCCTATGTCGACCACCAGAGAGGAACAAGGAGTGTGTTTAGTAGGCCTGCAAGTAGCCGGCATTCTGTGATGGGCAGAGTTCTCTGCCCCGGCCATCTCCGCTGTCCACATTTCGGGGGTGGACAACTGGCAGGCGGATTACCTCAATCGACCGGTGTATGACCAAGGGGAGTGGTCCCTTCATCAGGATGTGTTTTCAACAGATATGCATGACTCAGGTTTATTCTATCAGGGGTCAGGTTCCTCCCTTCCCGGTGAAGGCGCACTCTGCTTGGGCGCTGAGCGCATCCTGGGCCTTCCGTCATCAGACGTCAGTGACGCAAGTTTACAAGGCGGCCACCTGGTCGTCGGTGCACACTTTAACAAAATTTTACAAAGTGGATGTGCTAGCATCTGCAGATGCCTCATTTAGCCGCAAGGTTCTGCAGGCTGCTCTCTAGGGGGTCTATCCCTCTCGAGGGGGTTTCTTGCTGTTCAGATTGTGCTCCACTTGTTCTCGTTGAGCTCCAGTTGTCTGGTTGGCCTGTTATTGGCTGCCCCACCCCTCATATTCGACACTGCTTTGGGACGTCCTTTATGGTTCCGTATAAGGAAGGGCTGTGTCTGCCAATGAACGAAAGAGAAAATGAGATTTTTGACTTGCCATAAAATCAATTTCTCTGAGTTGACGGACACAGCACCCACCCCTCTATGGCGTTTTAAAGAGGAAGTAAACCCTGATGAGTTTACTTCCTCTTTCATTCCCTGCAAAGGCAAAGCATAATGGACTACTATGCATCGCATAGTAGCCCATTATGTGTCACTTACCTGACACAGGAGCCAGCAAAGTCGCCGCTGTCCCCTGTAGTCCGCCGCATCCATCTTGTTGGTGGGGTCTCGCAGCTCTGCCGCTGTCATTCGGCGAAGCCGCGATGACGGCACTCCCGCGCATGCGCACGGGAGCCGACACGCGCGGCAGCTCCGACGCTGAGAATGCCACGCTCAGTGCGCCTGCGCGTCGCTGTCTACAGCGCATGCGCCGTAGACAGCTGTGCCCGTTTTCGGGCAAATATCTCCTAAACCATATAGGTTTAGGAGATATTTCTTGGACCTACAGGTAAGCCTTAATCTAGGCTTACCTGTAGGTCAAAGTGGTTTGTAAGGGTTTACAACCACTTTAATGCTTTTGACACTGCTTGTTACAAAACTGAAGGCCTATAGTAGAGAGGCATAGGCATAGCCAAGTCGTCGTCTTCTTTTTTTTTTTTTTTTTTTTTTGTGTCCTACTCCTGACTCCTGTAGGGGGCGGTATAACCCTATGGTTCTGAATAAGGAAGCGCTGTGTCTTGTCAATGAACTCGGAGAAATGGATTTTACGGTAAGTCAAAAATTAAATTTTTGCAGCTTCTCAGTCCTAGCTGTTTTTTATAGTGTGGAATTTCCAAGAGGAGCGGCAGCAGGGGAAGAAGAATGGGGTGTATGGCATAATCCCCAAGGTACCTGGTTAAAACACACTTAAAATTGATACATATTGGTAATTTTGACAGGTTGACACAGGCTGACGTGCATTCATAGGCAAATGCTTACTATCAGTTAACTGTTAATAGATTGTCCTACATTATATTTTTTTAATGTATTTTTTATTTTTTTTTTCCTTTTTAGGGTACATGTCTCCTCATCCATCCCCCCTGGGGGCTCCAGAACATGTGTCAAGTCCAATGTCAGGTGGAGGCCCAACACCCCCACAAATACCACCAGCTCAGCCCGGACTCATGATACAAGGGGAGCCTCAAGTCATAAGCCAGCCAAGTCGTGGTCCCTCAGCATTTAGTCAGGTGCAACTTCACCAGCTCCGTGCACAAATATTGGCTTATAAGATGTTAGCCAGAGGACAGCCATTGTCTGAAAATCTGCAACTGGCTGTACAGGGAAAGAGGACACTGCCCGGAATTCAGCAACAACCACCACCACAGCAACCGCCTCAAGCACAACAGCAGCCACCACCACAGCAACCCCTTGGTAATTACAAACCTCCAGGTAAGTGATCACGCTTGCTTCATGTTTACCCTTTCCTTTTTTTTTTTTTTTTTTTTTTTTTTTTAAAGTCAGCAGCTACAAATACTGCAGCTGCTGACTTTTAAAATAGTGACACTTACCTGTCCAGCGCGCCCGCGATGTCGGCACCCGAAGCCGATCTCTAGATCAACACTCGAGTGCTGCCGCCGCCATCTTGGGTATGGGAATCAGGAAATGGAGCCTTTCGGCTTCATTTCCCGGTTCCCTACTGCGCATGCGCGAGCCGCGCTGCGCAATGAGGACGGTCCCCGCTGCCTCTGGGATCTGTGTGTTTCCCAGCAGGCAGCGGGGCACTTGCGGAAGGGGGCGGGCACTTGCGGAAAGGGGCGTAATCTACGCCCCTTTCCGCAGAGAGCTAGCCCGGAAGTGGGTGCAGTTACCTGGATTATCCAGGTAACTGCACCCCCCTCCCCCCTGAAAGGTGCCAATTGTGGCGCCGGAGGGGCGGAGGATTCCGATGAGCGGAAGGTCCATTTTAGGGTGGACCTCCGCTTTAAAACAAAGCATAAAGGCTATTGTATCCCATCTCTTCTTTTCTCTCATTGGGAAAAGGTCTTTCGGCTTAAATTGGAATTTCAGGCTCTAACCAAGCTTAGCCACTTCAGCCCTGTAAGGTTTCACCCACTTGACCAGGTCATTTTTTTGCGATACAGCACAGTGTTGCTTTAACAATTGCACATTCATGCAATTCTGCACCCAAACAAAATTGATGTCCTCTTCCCCACTAATAGAGCTTTCTTTTGGTGGTATTTGATCACTTCTGCGGTTTTTATTTTTTGTGCTATAAACCAAAAAAACATTTTGAAAACTTTTTTATTTTTTTTATTTTTTTACCTTCTGTTATAAAACATACCAAATAAAAAATGTGAAGCCTTCACTTTCTTCATCAATTTAGGCCAATATGTAGTCTGCTACATGTTTTTGGTTAAAAAAGAAAATCCCAATAGGTGTATATTGATTGGTTTGCGCAAAAGTTATCACGTCTACAAAAAGTGGGATTTTTTTAATGGCGATCAGTGATTTTTAGCAGGACTGCAACATTGCGGCGGACAAATCAGACTCTAAGTGAAACTTTGTGGGGACCAGTTAAACTAATACAGTGATCAGTTCTAAAAAAAAAAAAAAAAATGCACTCACTGTATTAATGACATTGGCAGTGAAGGGGTTAACATCAAGGGCGATCAAAGGGTAAAGTGTGCTCCTAGGGAGTGATTTCTAATTGTGTGATGGATGGCTTAACTGGAGGAAAACAGATCCGTGTTTCTGCATAGCAGTAACACAAGATCTCCTTTTCCTCTCTGACAGACCACCATTCTGCCTCTCCTGTCAATGATTAGGGGGGTCCCGCTGACTGGTTCCCGCTGTGTCCTAATACTACGGGAGCAGGTCGCGGGTGGCGCACCCCAGACACGGAAAAGGACAACATACAGGTACGTTGCTTCGTGCAGCTGGGCCGCCCTGCCACAGTTAATGTGCAGTGGGCAGTCTGAAAAGCAGTAAAACTGCTCCCCTCCCCTTCTTCCTCCTCCCCTTCTCCTCCCCTTCCCCTCCCCTTCCCCTCCCCTTCTCCCCTCCCCTTTCCCTTCCCCCCTCCCCTTTCCCTTCCCATCCCCACACATCCTTCTAATTCCTACTATAACTACCATGTAGAAGGAAGATGCTTATACTTGCCTATTGCCGGGTGCTCCAATCCAGTCATGTGATTGGCCCACAGCGGCAACTACAGGGTAGAGAAAGGACAGCCAACAACAGTTTCCCCATAGTAAGTCTATGGGTGGCTTAGCTGCCCAGGCTATGCAGCTGTTCTCGCTCTCTCCTCCCTGAAGTATGTTACTGGACTGGAGTACCCTGGGAATTGAAAGTATAAGCATCTTCCTCGTACTTGATTTAGGAGTGGAATGGGAGCAGTTTTAAGCTTGGAGCCTGGAATTCCTCTTTATGGTGTCTAAATATGAGCCAGTTGATCATCCGCTTACCTGATTGATAATGATCCCATTTGACTATGAAAAATGGTTATGTTAATCCAATACCTCTGCAAACACTCCCGGCCAACTACTTTTGGGGGCTTTTTTGCTAGGCCTTGTGTTTTTTTTTTTTTTTTTTTTTTTTTTTCCCTGCTTCTGTTTGTTAATATTGTGGATGGATAACCATGGCATTTGGGTTGTCTACATTCCCTTGAACAGTATGTGTGATAAAGAACTGTCATTTGACAATTAGATCTGAGATGTGTATATATATATATATATATATAAATAAAATATTTAAAGCGGAGTTCCACCCAAAAATGGTACTTCCGCTGATCGGATCCCCCCCCTCCAGTGTCACATTTGGAACCTTTCCGGGGGGGGGGGGAGGCAGGGGTATGAGGGGGTGGGAGCAGATACCTGTATAATCCCAGGTATTTGCACCCACTTCCAGGCATAGATCACTGCAGGCTCTACGTCATGTCTGGCCCCTCCTCCCTTCCCCCCTGCTTTTTTCTGGGAAACACACGGGTCCCAGAAGCATGTAAGGATGCCAGTGCAGTAGGGAACTAGGCTGTGAAGCCGCAAGGCTTAATTTTCTGATTCCCTTACTGAAGATAGCGGCATCTCCACCAGAGAGCAGAGGGACAGATCGGCTTTGGGTGAGGACATGACGGGTGCCCTGGACAGGTAAGTGTCCATATTTTAAGAGTCAGTAGCTGCAGTATTTGTAGCTGCTGCCTTTTTTTTAAAGAGAAATTTTCGGCAGGACTCCACTTTAACTTATTTTATAATAGGAAGTCCAAATCAAAATCTACTTTTATTGGCCAAGTATATACAACAGACAAGAAATTTACACACAAACACCAAAATTGAAACAGTAGATATAAAAGTCTAGTCATGTTTACAATTACTAGATACACATTCTAATATACAAAAAAAAGTGTCTCACAACGAAACCTGTAAACATCTAAAAGCTGAAGTAGTAGAGAGTGCAAATGGGAATTCAGATCTTCGATAGTTTAGTGCCTCCAAACTTTCTAAACAAAGGTCCAGTATACTGTCCTCCAAACTATACAGGGACCACACAGTAGCCAGTAGTGGGACATTCATGGAACAAACTTGATTACTGCAGTATACAATTCTATCAGCAGATCTTAAGGTAAGGTTGAACTTCTGAGCAGGCACAGGAAATACATCTCTTGCTGGGGGTTTTTGAGAATTGTGTTATTGGATGTCCACTTCAGGTCCTGGGAAATCTATAGATCTATAAATCTGAAAGTCTCTGCAATTCACTATTAACTTCTTGTGTGTTTAAACTCCAGGTTGTTATGATTGCCCCACAGGGACAGCAGTTTTGGTTCATGCCTGTATGCCGACTTGTCGCCATCTTGTATTAGATGGATGACTGTTGTGCCTTCCACCTCACATCCTTGGGGAGCAGCAGTACTGACTGTCCAGTGGTTGGATGTGAATGATTTTTTTCCTGGTCTCGCCTGCTGTTTCCTGTCTTTTTTTAAGAAGTTTGGTAATTTATTGGCAGGTAGAGGTGGGCACAGTGAAGGTGGGTGTGTTTGGAGTGGATAATTTCTTGAGTAATGTAGAATGACAAGCTAAAATCCACAAACCAGATTGGTGCATACATTCATGGGGAGTCAAAATGTTGCAAGATGTAGTGCCGACCCATGTTGATGTCACCCACCATTGCCTGGTTCGCTTTAAAGGCACCTGCAGGGGGCAGGAAGAACCCCCCCCCCCCCCCCCAGACATTGAAAGCAAAAGTGCATCTTTGCTGCACAAAGTATGTTGTAAAGAAGAACAAAATGGCCATTACTAGGGGAAGGAGGCAGGGCAGCTGAATGTTAATGAAGGTCTGCTGAAGAAACCGGAGGGGGCTTCACACTGCTCCAGTGATGGGTTTATTTATTATGTGCTTGCTAAGTACATTGTTTAGCATGTGTTTAGTCATACCTTTCTGCAGTTTTCATTCATTTTTTTTTTTTTTTTTTATATGAAGGTATGGGAATGCATACAATGGGAGTTCCCCCTACTGGGACAGGACCAGCTCCAGGAATGGCTGGGCATGCAGCTAGCATGGCTCCTAAACCATGGGCAGAAGGTAAATCCAAGATATGGTTCACACCCTTGTATGTGAAACAGTGCTTAGAAGTAGTAGCAGTGTTACAAGAAAGACTAAAGCCCCATACACACTATCAGTTTTTCTGCTGATTTTTGTCTTCAGGTTTACCAAAACCATGTAGTGCAAGGGCCTGCCTGATTGCAGACAAATTGAAACTCCTAAGGTTTGACCTCATATTATATGGTTTTGGTAACTCTGAAGGAAAAACTCAGCAGAAAAACTGATAGTGTGTATGGGGCTTCACATTGCTATTTTATGTGAAATTTTATATTTGTATCCTATGTCTAAAAGAATATCTCCTGTGTTCGGTGTCATTATATCAAACATTTGTTTTTTATATAATTTTTATTTAATTTGATCCTCTGTATTTTTACATCCATCAGACTGAAACCGTAAATGGATATTAAAATGACTTTAAATATTTTAGTGTGATATTTGTCTAGTGACTTTCTGAGCGTTAATATTTAGTGTGAATTTTTTTCTCAGGACAAACTACTGATCTTGGTGTAGCAAGCACTCCTCAGAAACTTGCTGTGCCACCCCCAAGTGGAAGGCCATCGCCAGCACCACCTACAGCTGCTCCCACTGTTGCTCTGCCAGGTCCATCGGTTCCCCAGCCAACTCCTGGGCAGCCAGCTCCTATTGTACAGCTCCAGCAGAAACAGAATCGCATCAGCCCCATCCAGAAGCCCCAGGGCCTGGATCCAGTTGAAATACTGCAAGAGCGAGAATACAGGTACTGTATCTCTGAATCTCATGACTTACTTTCTCTGAAGAGAATCTTATTTGGCAAGGTTGTGTAGGTGGGAAGTGGAGAAACAACTGCAACTAAATGCACCCATGCACCCTGTATGGGCCTATATGATGTGCAAGATACGTTTTTAGACAAGAATCCCTTTTAATTGATCTTTCTGCATCTCTAAACTTGTCAATTAATAGTGATTAAAAACATTTGGACCAGATGAGGTGGAATAGTGTTTTCTGTGCATAAATAATGGTTACCCCTTGTGGTAGAGTGAGAAGTACAGTATGTCAGTTCAGTGGCAGTGTCTTAGAGGATAGATGTTGCTCCATTGTGTATAGAGTTGCCAGTTGCCTTGTCATCCCTACAGTAAGGTGTCTGAAATAAGTAAGAAAAATTTCAAAGGTTTGCTTACTAAAGAGCAACTCCTGACAACATTTAAAATCTATGCGTAAAAATATATATATATATATTTATTTCCATTCTTCATCTAAATGGCTATTTAATGTTTGTATATGGAATTCTAATGCGTATTTCCACTTTTGCAATCAATTTTGAGAAAAACACACTATATGTTTGTGCCCCCATTCACAACACATACTGCAGAAAAAAACTGCACACCACCCAAAAAGTTTTTTTTTTCGTTTAAATGTTTCTAAGGAGAAGATGTCAAGGCTGATTATGTTTTTTTCTGGAGAGTCTCATGGTGGTTCTGGCCCCACACAGACTAAGGCATACTATAGGTGGTGCCATTTATTTTTATTTTTTTTCTGCAAGTACAGGTTGCAGGAAAGAAAATTGCTTGATTTCCCCCATCAACACAGTCCGTATTGAGAGAATCCCTCCTGCCGGAACTATTGTGTTCTCCCAACTGGAGGGTGGGCACGAAGCGTTGTCCCTGCCTGGAGAACACAGTGATTATTGCTAGCAGCTATAGCTTCTGGCAATAATTGCTTGTAAAAATCTGGCATGCTTGTTGTATCCAATCCAATCAACCTGCTCATAGATTGTTTGAATCTCGGCTCCCAACAGAGATTTAAAGTGGAGTTCCACCCACATTTTTCACTCCTCACCATGCAGCACTAATGTGCATCCTTAAAACGAATTGGCAATTTTATTTTTATTTTTTCTGTTCACTAACCTGATTTAAGCCTAGATCTCATTTCACTTTCTCCTTTAGCGGCCACAAATATAATTTCCGATTTTGCATTGGCTCCTGGGAGAGCTTGGTCAGCTTGGCCTTTCACTGCTCCCCTAATATTTAACATTGGTGTCTATCAAAAATTATTGGTCAGCTTGGCATGGCACAGCTCCAGTAGTGGCATCTATGGAAAATCTTGGTCAGCTTGGCATTGCAAGTTGACCAAGATTGCACCGCACTGCACATGCTCGATCAACAGGTGCATGCTGGGTAGCCAGCATGCACGGAATCCAGGAAGGACACTGTGTCTTCAGATGCCTACACTGAAAATGGCGTTGCTGTGTAGGAACTTCACAAAGAAAGAAAACGATGCTGCACAAATAGAAAACTGGGCATAGTTTACAGCATACCTTTGTTACATTGCATGTGGCATGAGTATTCTAGGGGTATTTTTATCTTAAAAGTCCTATTTCGGCTGGAACTCCACTTTAAGATTTGAGATATCTATGGACCACTTATGCTATCCCTCCTTACTATACAATGCAGGAGGGTGGTTTCTAAATGTTTATCCTTTGTTAGGACAGATATAAATCAAATCTAGTTTACAGCGAATAATGAAGAATTGCAAACATAGTACAGACCAGGTTAATCTGTTGAATATTACCTCAGAGCCCCCTCCTAAACATCCCAAAGCAGGGACGGGATGTAAGGATTTTTAAGCAAGAAGCACTTGGAAGGTAACCAGCATTATTTAAATATTTTTAAAGTTATGCTATGTCAATGGGAGCATGTAACAAATATGAAATTGGTGTTATCCCAGTTTGACTGCAAAAGTGGAAATATGCTTTAACCACTTTCAGACCGGACCATTTTGCTGGTAAATGACCAGAGGTCTTTTTACAATTTGGCACTGCGCTGCTTTAACTGGTAATTGCGCGGTCATGCAATGTTGTACCCAAACAAAATTTGTGTCCTTTTCTTCCCACAAATAGAGCTTTCTTTTGATGGTATTTGATTGCCTCTGCGATTTTTATTTTTTGCGATATAAACGTAAAAAGACCGCAAATTTTGAAAAAAAATGATATTTTCTACTTTTTGTTATTAGAAAAATCCAATAAACTAAATTTTAGTCATACATTTAGGCCAAAATGTATTCAGCCACATGTCTTTGGTAAAAAAAAAGTCAATAATTGTATATTTATTGGTTTGCGCAAAAGTTGTCACATCTACAAACTAAGGTACGTTTTCTGGAATTTACGCAGCTTTTAGTTTACGACTGCCTATCTCATTTCTTGAGGTGCTAAAATGGCAGGGCAGTACAAAACCCCCCCAAATGACCCCATTTTGGAAAGTAGACCCCCTAAGGAAATTGATAAGTGGCATGTTGAGCCCATTGAATATTTTATTTTTTTGCCTCAAACGATTGAATAATGACAAAAAAAAAATATTTTTTTTTTTTTTACACAAAGTTGTCACTAAATGATATATTGCTCACACATGCTATGGGCATATGTGAAATGACACCCCAAAATAAATTCTGCTGCTTCTCCTGAGTAGGGGGATACCACATGTGTGGGATTTTTTGGGAGCCTAGCCGCGTACGGGGCCCCGAAAACCAAGAACCGCCTTCAGGTTTTCTAAGGGCGTAAATATTTGACTTCACTCCTCACTACCTATTACAGTTTTGAAGGCCATAAAATGCCAAGATGGCACACAACCCCCACAAATGACCCCATTTTAGAAAGTAGACACCTCAAGCTATTTGCTGAGAGGCATGTTGAGTCCATGGAATATTTTATATTTTGCCACAAGTTGCGGGAAAATTACAAACTTTTTTTTTTTTTTTCACAAAGTTGTCACTAAATGATATATTGCTCACACATGCTATGGGCATATGTGAAATGACACCCCAAAATAAATTCTGCTGCTTCTCCTGAGTAGGGGGATACCACATGTGTGGGATTTTTTGGGAGCCTAGCCGCGTACGGGGCCCCGAAAACCAAGAACCGCCTTCAGGTTTTCTAAGGGCGTAAATATTTGACTTCACTCCTCACTACCTATTACAGTTTTGAAGGCCATAAAATGCCAAGATGGCACACAACCCCCACAAATGACCCCATTTTAGAAAGTAGACACCTCAAGCTATTTGCTGAGAGGCATGTTGAGTCCATGGAATATTTTATATTTTGCCACAAGTTGCGGGAAAATTACAAACTTTTTTTTTTTTTTCACAAAGTTGTCACTAAATGATATATTGCTCACGCATGCCATGGGCATATGTGAAATGACACCCCAAAATAAATTCTGCTGCTTCTCCTGAGTACGGGGATACCACATATGTGGGACTTTTTGGGAGCCTAGCCGCGTACGGGGCCCCGAAAACCAAGCACCGCCTTCAGGCTTTCTAAGGGCGTTACAGTTTTGAAGGCCATAAAATGCCAAGATGGCACAAACCCCCCCCCCCCCAAATGACCCCATTTTGGAAAGTAGACACCCCTAAATTTAGGGGTACACTAGTGAGACTAGGTAATAAATGGTGGGTGCCCTGAAACTATAAAAAAATAACTACCCAACCAGCGTCACCTGTAACAGTTATATGGTGATCACTGGTGAAAGGGTTAACTAGGGGGCAATCAGGGGGCTTTATGCGGTAGTATATGGGGGTCCCTGGCGCTATAAAAAGCTGCGGCGAACCTAAATACCTACCTGCCTAACTAGCGTCACATGTGACACTAATACAGCGATCAGAAAAACGATCGCTTATTAGGCTGGGTTCACACTGGAGCGATGCAGGAACGCCACGAATCCGCGGCGGGTTCCCGCATCACATGCCTCCCGGCGACAGTTCCCACTGCCCTATGCGAACTGCTGGGAGTGTCAGTGAAATGTTAATGACACCCCCAGATCAGTTCGCATATCGCAGTGCGATCTGCAAACTCGGATCGCATGGTGTGAACACCCATGCGATCCGATTCTGCTGCGGGCCAAAAAAAGGGTCCCGTGCGAGTTTGCGGCGGGTGCGATGCGAATTCAGCCATACTATCTGTATGGCTGAACTCGAATCGCACAGAGATCGGATGTGATTTGCACTGCAGTGCGGTGCGAATCACATTCATTCTCATAAACCGCTGCAATGTGAACCCAGCCTTAGTGACACTGGCGACGGGGGGTGATCACGGGGTTAAACCTTTATTGGGGGGGTTAGGGGGGTACATTAGAACTAAAGGGGGCTAACCCTAACTGCCCTAACAGTTATTACAGTCACAAATGACACCAATGCAAAAAAAAATAAAAAATGACATTGGTGTCACTGTGACTGGGGGGCAGGGGTAATTGGGTGGGTGATCGGGGGGGTGTGAGTGTGCCTGGCATGTTCTACTGTGAAGTGTCGTGTTGGTGCAACTCACCGATCCTCTCTCCTCGGTGTCGGAACGAAAAATACCGACACGGAGGAGAGATTACATCACTTCCTCTCCTGTGTTTACATTACAGGAGAGGAAGTGATGTCACGGAGCATTTCTATTCGTCGGGAGCGATCGCGAGGGGGTGGCCATGAATGAATGGCCGCCCCCTCATCCCGGATCGCTCGCGAACGAATACCGACCGCCGCAGGCACCGGGCGGGGGCCCGATCGGGCCCCCGACCCGCGGGAAGGCAGGGACGTACATGTACGCCCGTATGCCTGCCTGTGCCATTCTGTCGACGTACATCGTCGTGCGGCGGTCAGGAAGTGGTTAAGAGGCATATAATCATACAGCATACTTGGATGGACCTGTTCTTGGCATAGGAAGGTAATAACTTAAAGGCAAGGAATTTTTTTTTGCAAGATCGGGCTAAATTTCTGATGGTAAGCTCTTGTCATGTCAAAGGTCAAGCCATATTTTTCTTGTTCATAAGGATGTTATTTAGATGTGTGTGTGTGTGTGTGTGTGTGTGTGTGTGTGTGTGTGTGTGTGTGTTTTTTTTTTTTTTTTCTATCAAAAAACATCATCCTAGCACACCAATTTTCAGTCATATGTTGGGTTAATGCCTTGTGCACCAATAATGATTGCATGTTTTATGCTGTTCTCTCCATTGACATCAGTGAATGAACACATTTTCTGTTGGGTCTTTTAAAGGTGTTTGGAAGTAATGTCAGAAATGGTGCCAGGCAGCCCATTGCTGTAAATAGTAACAGGGCAATTCCATCTGATATCTTGTTCTCACTGAATACAGGAGTGCGCGAGATTCATCGATTATGCTAGTCATACATGCTTTAAATTTATTCCTGATGAATCGTGTGAAATTCAAGCTATAGTTGGCCCCACTCAGTTTGACACCCTTCAGTCTAAAAATTGAAGTGGCTGGGTGGAAAACTCTCGGCCTAACAGTGCGAACAGTGACTGCAATCAATCAGGGAGCTTCCTTAATGCGTGTTCTTTAGCATGAATGGGGAAATCTGTTGATTTATTTTGTTCAGCTTGCGTGGCTGAACAAGAAAATTATTAAGTTGTATGGCTAGCCTTACTTTTTGCCTTGTATAAGGAATCCAAAAACATTAACTTAAGCATAGATATGTTACTGCCACGATTTAGCAATAAAGATTTGAGAAGCAAACAAACTAGAGCTAGTTACATTTTACATTATGTGAGTAATTGGGATTCAATTAAATGCAAAATTTTAATATTAGCTGTATTCAAGGCAATCCACTAATTGCACGATTGAAGTACAATATGTGAGCTGCTTTGCTTTCAAAAGGTTAGGACAACTCCACTTTGCCAGTCTTGCGATCTAGAAACCCCTCTCTGCAGGCTATACTGAGGTTGAACAAATAGAGCCTGGTTCAAGACCCACCCCAGCCTACGTCTAGATGGAGCAGCAGAGCATTGATGTACTATTTGTGTTTTCCCCTCTTGTAAGCATGTGCCTTATTTCAGATTGACAGAACTGTACATAATGAGAGAGATTTGATTGGTTATGGCCTCATGCACATTGGGTTTAAAAAAAAAAAAAAAAAAGCGTTTTTTTGTTTTTAGTCTGTAAAAGCACCTCTGTGTTCATGTACACATTATTATTATTATTATTATATAGGATTTATATAGTGCCAACAGTTTGCACAGCGTTTCACAAAATTAAGGCAGACATTACAGTCGGAGGAATCTGAAGGGCCCTGCTCGTTATGGGTGTTTTATTAGAAGAGGGGCATTCAGAAGCTGAAAAAAAACATCAAATGAGTGTTCAGGAGAGATGAAGAGCAGTAAAAAAAAATAAAAAACCGCTGAATTGCATCTAAACGGTAGGCAGGTTTGAATGTTGATGCATTTAAATGGCCAGAACAAGTTATTCTGCACAATGGAATCCATTAATGCTCAGACACTTGATGCACCCAAAAGCGTCTGCAATACATGGCTTTATGCATGTATTTTTTAACTAGCTTTTCTCATGCCAGGAGTTTGTCTTCAGGGATGCAAATCAAAACCCCTGTGTAAATGAAGCCTTAAGCTGGCCATGCTTTATACAATCTTCTTATTCAATTTCCTTTAGATTTACCTTCAACTATGTAGTGCAAGGGCCTGCCTGATTGCATACAAATTGAAAGAGTTTAGGTTTGACCTCATTATATGCTTATGGTAAGTCCAAATTGTATACTATATGGCCAGCCTTTGTGTGCAGACCCACCCTTTCCCAGTCTGTAAATTAATCAGAGGATTACAGAAGGACCTATATAAGGACAGATTCAAGTACTTATGCAAGTTCTATATAATAAGATTATTTAATAGATTATTTTTTTAATCTGCCTGGAAATCCACTGTAAGAATAGTACTTCAATTTACAGGAGCATAGAATAATAAACCCTACCTGCAGATATTTGATGGCAAGTTGCTGGCTGCCCATGGTCTATCGACCAGTCATTATTGAGAAGAAACTTGTATAGTCTCCTTCAATATTTAAAGAGTAAAGGAAAATCTGAGCATATTCCCCTTGAGATAAACGGACACAGATACTGCTTTATGCAGGCTTGGTAGCTAAATAAGTAGAAAAATGTATACAGCTCTGCTGACTTTAAAGAGGAGCTGCAGTCTGCTCACATAATTTGCAATAAAAACATCTTTGCCATTTTGAAGCTTCCCTCCAACCACTTTGCATGTTGTTTTATATATAGCATGATTCTGTACTTGCCAAATATGCTGCAGAAATTTCCCTCCACTGAGTCTGGCTGCAACCATTTTAACTGTGGGCGACTGAAGCTGCTGTCTAATCACTTCCCGGGTTTACATAGAAACACACCTCCAGCTCTGCAGCTGTGCAGGTTTCATTGGCCCTCTTATGACTCATCCCCCCTCCCTTCCTGGCAAACTCTGAGTGAGGGAGAGAGAGCTGTGCATGATGTCGTAAGTCTAGGCTAATGATAAGACGGGAAACAGGAAATGGGCTGTAGAAGATATTTACTGGCAGAAAAAAAAAAAAAAGTTTTACTATCCAAAGTTAAAACAAGGGCAGAAGATTTATTAGAGGGAAAGTTAAAAAAAAAAAAAAAAAGACGGAAGGTCCGCTTTAATGCCTAGTACACACAATGATGAAATCAGAGGAGGAAATCCATCCAATAATCTATTTTGTTAGTACACCGCTTTTGAGAGCCAATCACAACAGTTCATGCGAAAATAACCAGAGACGAGCACAAAAATGTTCCTTGTACATTAACAGAACAAATGATTTTTGTGTAATTAGTATAGTGTTTGTGCAGAAAAAATGAATGATCAAGACCACGCATGCTTGGAAATGAACGAATACATTACATCACTTCTGAAGTTGTAGTCTGTCCTATGAGAATTTTTGGAGCTTTAGTAACCTATTGGCTTCCTATATGAGACTGGCATGCAAAAAAAGATCTTTCGTCTGATGTTCTTATTGTGTGTGTACAAGGCTTAAAAGTACATCCCAGTGTAGCAATGACCAGCAAACTTTCTAAGTATCTAGGTACCTCAAGTCCAAACTTCAAATCTATTCCCCTAGCATTTCTGGCTGTGGCCATCATGTGTAAGGGCAAATGATTCCTGTAGTGTTTACGTCCTGGAAGTCACATGTTGGCTCAGGCAGGAGGGTGTGCTTAGCTGAGGAAACCCCTCCTCCTCTGAAGACTGATGTGTTACATCATTTGCCTAGGCATGGAAACAACTAATAAAATGTAAAAAAATGTGCGTGTGTGTGTATGTGTGTGTATATATATATATATATGTGTGTGTGTGTGTGTGTGTATATATATATATATATATATATATATATATATATATATATATATATATATATATATATATATATATATATATATATATATATATATATATAATGTGTGTCATATACTTTCTTTCCTATCTATTTACTAATGCTAGTGGCATAAAGATTACAAATAGTCAATGTTAATTGAGAGTGTGAAGTTCCACTTTAACCTGTTTATGATGTAGCCTGAGGTTCTGTTGATTGAAATGTATGTATTTCTGTCCGTATGTGTGTAATGTGCAGTAGTTGCACATCAGAGGAGTAGTCATTGTTGGCAGACTTTGCATCAAGCATCTGACAGGCAGAGAAGTAGTAGCTGACTCAAATATGTGGGAGTGGACAATAGGAAAGTTGGATAATAACCAGCGATTTCTTCCCTGCTGTGTGAGACGTGTATCACTGTCTTTTGTATTGGCAGTAGGTCTGGACACAGTAGCGACCTCCCAGGGAGTAATTATGTGTAATGATCTTAAGGGGCACAAGCCCACATAACATCAACATGCAAATAATTGCTTTGACCAGCTCCCCTGCACAGAATGAACACAGGCATCCATTTACTTTGCCTATTTGTACAAAGTGATCTTTCCCTTGATGTTCTTCGCCAATCTCACCAGAACCCAAGGGGATAGTTCTTCGATCTTTTACTATATTTGCATTTAATCTCTGAGAAAGAATACCCCCTCCTCCCTGCTTCCTTGGAGAAAGGGGGGGAAAAAAAAAAAGGAAAAGAAGCTTGCCTCATTTAAAAAGATTACAATGAACAGCCCCTGCTGCGTCGTTTACACTGATGCTGTAATATTTGTATGCACTGAAAAATGCTAACTACTATTAATGCAAGCAAAGTGAATGAAGTCACTAGAGGATTATCTTTGTAGTGGTTGTTGTCTGAATAAAATTGGACTCTGCAAATACAAAACAAAATAGGACGTATTCATGTATCTACATGCCAGCTTCTGAATTGCTATTGTCATGCTTCAAAAATTGGTAATATTGCAGAACTGCTGACTCCATGTGGGGTGAAAGCTTTTGATTCCCCACTTTATGCTAGTTTTGCTATGGTTTCCTGGCAGCTCTTTCTAGCATTTGTGTCAGCAGATGGCGAGTCTGCAGTCTGCATCCCCCAGAATGTATATGTGTACAGCGTTCATTAGGCTAGCAGTAATGATGAGCTTTCACACTGCTGCAGTTCACAGGGCCAAATGCAATGCTAATTAGTCTGTACTTTTTATATATTCAGTTTCCCTGCATAGAGAAAAAGAGCAAAAACTTGAGTTTGACACACAGCTATTTAGATGTCAGTACATCTATTTTGACCTTTTGGTAAATGTCATTGCCATTTATTCAAAGATGTGTTCTGGTGTGGTGGTGTCATCTTGACCAATGTGATAGATATAATAAGCTGTAGTGGCTTATGCTATTTTCTTCTCTTTTTAAATCGGAGGTCTGCCAAATTTTTTTTTTTTTTTTTTTTTTTTTTTTTTTTTTTTTTTAAGTCTGCAGCTACAAATTCTGCAGCTGCTGACTTTTAAAATATGGACACTTGTCGCTTGGCTCTCGGGTCCTGCCGCCGCCATCTTTGGTAAGGGAATCAGGGAATGGAGCCTTGCAGCTTCACTTCCTGGTTCCCTACTGCGCATGTGTGAGTTGCGCTGTGCAACCTGGATGGTCCCTGCTGTCTCTGGGACCCGTGTGTTTCCCAGCAGACAGCAGGGGGTGGGTGGGGTGGAGGCAGAAGAGGCATAGAGTCTATGCCCTGGAAATCATGGGAAGTGTGTGCAAATATCTGTATACCTTATACAGGTATCTGCACCCCCCGGCCCCCCTCGCCGCAAGAGGTGCCAAATGTGACATCAGAGGAGGGGAGGGTTCCGAAAAAAGGAGGTTCCATTTTTGTGTGAACCTCCGCTTTAACCACTTCGCACTGGGTGGACGTCCAGGGATGGCCTCGGCTTTCGGTGGTTATATCTGAATGATGCCCGAAACCACAGACATCATTCAGATATCAGCATTTTCAGCCGGCGATTCCCTGCACCATAAGAACGATCATAGCGGCTGTTCCGACGCTTGATCATTCTTATGGTGGTGGGAGGGGACGTCCCTGCCCTCCGGTGCTTCTACCGACTCACCGCTTCCATCGGTGAGTCGGTCACAGGATCCGCCGGCCCTTGGATGATACTATAGAGATTTCTGGTGGACCAGATGGTCCCTGGAGTCTCTATGATCGTTCGGCTGGGCGCGATGTTATGACGTCACGCCCGGCCTCTGCATTTAAAATAACGGCGCCACCTTGGCTGGGAAGCCAGGATCGGTTTTTGTTTTTTTGTTTTTGTTTTTTATTTTAGGCTTCCCAGCCTAGAGGTGAGATATGTGGTCTTATTGACCCCATATCTCACTGTAAATAGGTCCGATCGTGCCATATTCCAATTGCAAGGGATGTTTACATTCCTTGTAATAGGAATAAAAGTAATCCTTTTTTTTTTTTTTTAAAGTGTCAAACTAAAAAAATAAAAGTAAAATTAACAAAAAAAAAAAATTTAAGTGCCCCTGTCCCCGTGAGCTTATACGCAGAAGCGAACGCATACGCAAGTCCCGCCCACATATGAAAATGTGAGGTATTGCCGCGAACGTTAGAGCGAGAGCAATAATTCTAGCACTAGACCTCCTCTGTAACGCAAAATATGTAACCAGTAAAACTTTTTAAAGCGTCGCCTATGGGGATTTTTAAATACCAAAGTTTGGCGCCATTCCACGAGCGCATGCAATTTTTTTTTCAAGCGTGACATGTTTGGTATCTATTTATTCGGCGTATCTTCATCTATCACATTGTGCAAAAAATTGGGCTAACTTTAACTTTTTTAAGCATGAAACAGTTTTTTTTTCTCTGAAAAAAACGCGTTCGAAAAATTGCTGCGCAAATACCGTGAGAGATAAATGACCGCCATTGTATTCTCTAGGGTCTTTGCTAAAACAACATATATAATGTTTAGGGGTTCTATGTAATTTTCTAGCAAAAAAAATGATGAATTTTACATGTAGGAGAGAAATGTCAGAATTGGTCTGGATGCAAAGTGGTTAACTAATAATGTGACTGTTCTATTAAAAACTGGATAATAAAAGAGCTGCAACCTGTAGCATCCAGTGACACACTTTTAAAAAATAGAATAACAGAAATGGCAGCACAGAAGGTTTGTAAATCATCTGTGAAAACGCCACATGGTCGACGAATGGTGGGATGGCCCAAAACGTGTGTGGGCAATAAAGTGGAGGTTGATACATGGTATATGGCTTGTAGTCCTGCACCTTTCTTCTTACAGTGCCTTGAAAAAGTTTTCATACCCCTTGAAATGTTCCACATTTTTTTATGTTACAACCAAAAACGTAAATGGATTTTATGTGATTGACCAACACAAAGTGCCACATAATTGTGAAGTGGAAGAAAAATTATAAAAAGGTTTGCAATTTTTGTTAAAAATAAATATCTGAAAAGTGTGGCGTGCATTTGTATTCAGCTCCCCTCCCCCCACCCGAGTCAATACTTTGTAAAACCACCTTTTAGATGTAATTAAAGCTGCAAGTCTTTTTTGGGGATGTCTTTACCAGCTTTGCACTTCTAGAGTGTCATTTTAAGCTCTGTCAGATTGGATGGCGAGCGTCTGAACAGAAATTTTCAAGTCTTGCCACAGATTCTCAATTAAGGTCTGGACTTTGGCTAGGCCATTCTAACAAATGAATATGCTTTGATCTAAACCATTCCATTGTAGCTCTGGCTGTATGTTTAGGGTCATTGTCCTGCTGGAATGTAAACCTCTGCCCCAATCTCAAGCCTTTTGCAGACTCTAACAGGTTTTCTTCTAAGATTTTCCTGTATTTGGCTCCATCCATCTTTCCATTAACTCTGACCAGCTTCCCTGTCCCTACTGAAGAAAACCATCCCCACAGCATCCCCATCCCCACAACATGATACTACCACCACCATGTTTTACGGTGGGGATGGTATGTTCAGGGTGATGTGCAATGTTAGTTTTCTGCCACACGTAGCATTTTGCTTTTTGGCCAAAAAGTTCCATTTTGGTTTCTTCTGACCAGAGCACCTTCTGCCACATGTTTGCTGTGTCTTTTAAACCTATAACAAACAACAAAGGATTCGCCCTGGGACTTTAAATGAAGTGGTACTGTTTCCGCCAGTAAACATAACAGTAGTAAATATAGTATATGGTTTATTCAAATACAATTGTTTACATGGATAAATAACACCAACGGTTGCCAATTAAAAAAAATATATAAACAAGGAGTATTGGTACATAAATGTAGAGGTAGTACATGGTACACGGGCATCATACTACCCGACTAGTTTCGTGAGATCCAGCTCGCTCTTCAGGGATGGATGTGTGTAACAATGTACCTAGGATGAACAAAAATATATATGTTTGGCAATATAGCACAGTATTAGTTATAAAGGCACAGGGTAGGAGGGGTTGTAGGCCCCCCCATACTTACCACTGAGCTTGGCCATGGCTCCAGGTGTGCGGCCTCGAGACGGCGGCAGCAGATGCCTCCCCAGGGAGCTGAGGGGGCAGAATCAAATGGGACCCCACCCAGGGCCAAACTGAGAGCAGGCATGGCAAAGGTGTAGTGATGTATCCCTAGGGTCCTCGTTGGTCGATAAAAAGTATAGGCTGTGAACATAAGTATGTTTGTCAGGCATCTAAAGTAGTAGAGTAAAATCAATAGATATTGGTATAAAGATATGTATGCATGTATGCATGAATGAAAGGCCTGAGCCTAAGGTTGTAGGGCCATGAAGATGGTTAGAAACCTAGGACAACAGAGGGGTACTACCAGGTGACAAAATTGGCAACCGTTGGTGTTATTTATCCATGTAAACAATTGTATTTGAATAAACCATATACTATGTTTACTACTGTTATGTTTACTGGCGGAAACAGTACCCACTTCATTTAAAGTCCCAGGGCGAATCCTTTTGTTGTTTGTTATATGTTACAGGGATGGAAGTGTGTCACTGGGGACACCAGACCTTTTCCTTTATCCCTGTCTTTTAAACCTGAACTCCAGGATTACAAACCTTCATTTAACTACATCCCTCTTAAGCAGGTGTCTCAAAACTTTTGCAGCAAAGGGCCGGTTTACCGCCCTTCCAACTTTAGGTGGGCAGAATTCTGGCCAGTAGGAGTAGAAAATGCCCCAGTGTGTTTGAGAGCAGACAATGTTATAGGCTTGGTGGTCAGTGGAAGTAAAACAATTGCATCATTGCTGTCGGTGAGAGGAATGGTGCCCCATAAATGGTGTCAGTTGGAGATTCGGTTCCCTGTCTCTGGTGTCAGTAGAAGAAAAAGTGCCCCAAGGGGCTGGGTAAAGTCAAGCAAAGGGCCACATCTGTCCCGCAGGCCACAGTTTAGAGACCTGCTCTAAAGCCACAAAAGATATAAATCCACTTGGTGTGCACCAAATGCATTTGTAGACCCAGATATTGCCTAGTAACGGTAGTGGTGATATTATCGTTGTGCTATACATAGCATGTTCAGGTAGCAGAACTGTAGGAGGGACCCCGCAGGCCCACCCACTACAGGCTTGCTGCAGAAAACTACGGGAGGGGGCAGAGATGAGGCTAGTCACCCTGACCTAGAGAGCATCAGTGACCAGTCTATTACAGGAAGCCCTTGCACAAAGGAGAGGTTGTACACTGGATTACTGCACAGATATGGAAGAAATAAACAAATCACACCAAGACTCAAATAAGATTACAGGTTTCTTGTATTTAACCAGTTCAATACTAGACACTTTCACACTCTTCCTGCCAAGGCAAATTTATAGCTTTTAGTGCTGTCACACTTTGTATGACAATCACTCATGCAACACTGTACGCAAACGAAATTTTTATAATTTTCTGAGACAGATCTTTCTTTTGGTGGTACTTAACCACCATTGGGGTTTTTATTTTTTGCTAAATAAACAAAAAAAAAACCTTTTGCAATTTTTGTTTTCTTTCGGTTATAAAATGTTTACAAATATAATATTACTTCATAAATTTAAACCAAAATTTGTTCTGCTACATTTGTTTGGTAATAATAAAAAAAAGAAACCTGTAAAGTTAGCCCAATTTTTTATTTTTTTTTGTTTTAATGTGAAAGATAATGTTGCGCCACGAGAATCGTGATCTATCTTCTAAGCAAAAAAAATAGCGATTCTCATTTTAACCAGAATCGTGCAGCTCTAATGTGTAGTACATCTGTAGTGGGTATAATGATCCAAATAAGTTTCAACACAGAGATGATATTGTGGCAATTAGTCAAGAGTGTTTTTAGTCCTGATGTATTAACTGCCTATCATTTCTTGAGGCCCTAAAATGCCAGGACAGTACAGATACCCCAAATGATCCCTTTTTGGAAAGTAGGCAGTCCAAGGTAATTGGTAAGAGGCTCAGTGATTATTATTTTTTTTATTTTTTTAACACACTGTCGTGGCTAAAAGCAGTATAGTGCTTGTAATAGTAATAAGTGTTCTAAGCAATCATTTTTATGACTTGCATCCATTTCATTCATTGTGTACTATTGTAAAGCTGTGATTGACCTCTCTGTAGAATATGATCACTGTAACCAATCACAATGATCCACACAAGTGTGTTGTGGATGACAAATCATTATACTGGGCTGCTGTTTTCCGGGAACAATAACCCCTTTATCTCACTCCCCCTACTATATGTGACCTGTACATTACAAGACAAGTGCCAGATCTGAGCAGTAAATGGCTGTAAATCGCCGCTCTCTGCCTCGCCCCTTCAGCGCTCACTGAATTGTCGTACATTCATATAGCATATTGCATCTTGTGCACCATTGCCAAGCTCCATGTTTTAACCTCCTCAATACCAGCATGCTCAATCATTTCCAAAAATTTGTGACCAAAAGATCTCATCACCTTGAGGTTTCTACTTACAAAAAAGGGGCCAGTTAAGGGAAACAGTACAGTACAGGACGTTGACTGGTTATCCATAGACCCTGGACTACAGCCTGCTACCTTCAGGTGATCAGACATTACTTCCTTGGGCATACCCTTATAAGCATACCCCACTTAGTTTTTGGCTAGTGTCCTGTAGGGGTTTGACCTCTTAGAGGTGTTGAAGATGTTTCTGTGCTTAACCAGTTCTTATTTACTTTGAATTCTTCTATCAATTCATGTATCAGCACTTCACTGACTTCTATAACAATAGCAGTAGTGTATCTAGATCACTGCAACCTCAGCAGTACTTTTGAAGACTGTATGCAGACCCCGTGCCTTGGGAAGGCCCGTAATGTTGCTTCGCATCTTGCACTATATGCAGTGGAAAAACATTTTACAGAGCTGCACAGACTTTTTAATATCTACTGGGGTCCCTTGACTGCATTGGCTATTTTCTAGAAGAGGTATAGTAAACAGTAAACTTGGCCTTTTGAGGTAAAATCATTTTTATTTGTCTGCAAATTTAATATCTTGGAGCACAGTGCACAGGCCACCCTTCCCCTCTGTTCCTGTGTTATTCTGCATTGCTTGCAAAAAAAATAAAACAAAATCATGGAGTAGGGTTTAAGGGTCACTGCCCCTGCTGGGTCAAGACTATAAATATGTAGTTGATCTTTTTTTTAATCTTTTATATAGTAAAAAATGTAAGATTGAAAATTTTGTTTAATATCACCAAAAGGGAGCTCTATCTGTCTCAAACAAAGAATATGAAAACCATTTGGGTACAGTGTTGCATGACCAACTAAATGTTAAATCCTGAAAACAGAAAAATGGGCTGATAAGTAAGAAAGAAACAAGCTGGTACTGAACTGGTTAATCAGCGCTTTCTTGCTATGGCTGTTACCATTGTTTTCAAGCTTCTTTTTTGTCCTGTGCACGCTCCTCATCCTCAGAGCTTCTGGTGTAGTGCAAGCAGCGCCATTATTTCTGGTCACATGCTCTCCTGTATGTGGACTGCTATTCCCGTCTGTGTAGTCCATGTTGGGGTCATAGAGGAGAGAGTGTCTACGTTCACATACACAAGGAGGACATGGAGAACAAATGTATCCACCCAAGAACAGGAAGTCTGAAAATAGTAGAAAAAAGGCTTGCATTGAAACATATTGCATTTATTTTATGTAACGTGAGTTCCAGCTGCATGGAGGTGACAAAATCGGAATTGATGTGGAGGTAAATCTGGAATTCATCTCCTTATCTCAAAATAGACAAGGGTACCCCTGACAAACCTGTTTATGATATGTAAGAGAACATTTAGCAAAATGGTAAGCCAGACTGATGAAAAATGACGGAAAATGAAAATGTAATCATTAACCCAAAAATAATTTAAGGCAGAAGCGTGTTTCTACGTGTCAGGTGTATTTTGGCATATTTTATTGGTTTGTGGTGGTCAAATAATAATTTTCTAATTTCTGTATACTTCATGTTTGTATTTTGGATGAAACAACTGTACGGACCTTAGCGAGTCCGATTTTTGCATTCCATAAAGCTGCATTGTTTTTAGGTATACTGCTGAGTAGGGGCTGTGACTTTGCAGCCTGTCTTCTGTGATCACCTTTTTTACCTTTTGCTCTATAAATACAGAACAAAAATAAGATCGACAGATTGTCTCTTAAGGAGATTTGAGGCTTTAAAACACCCCAAACCACAAGGATGTAATTCTGCATCACTGCAGGAGACTCATTTCCTCTCCTCTGGAGTACAAAAAATTGAATTAGAATTAGGTCAGTCAGGTTTTTCATAGAGATTGAACTGTAAATCAAGACAGGTTACTATTCTGGCAAGAAACAGACTTATATTACAGCCAGGAGATATTTGTTCAGGTCCTTGGAAGAGGTTTATGAATCCTACAGGAGAAGTGAATCTGTAGGCAGAAGAAGCTGGCGCATTGTAACATGCGGTATTACTTATGCATTAATATGCAATGAATTTGCTGTGTTGCTTTGTATACATTCTGTAAACAAGTATTTTTTTAATTATTCATACAGTGTGCCAAGACTCTTTAGCTGTAAATATGGCTGTAATCACCAACTACAAAGTGCTGAATTCACAATTTTTATTTTTTTGTACTGGCTGGTTTGTAATTTTTGTCTTTTGGCTCAGATTTTGCAGTGTACTTTAATTGGTTAGGGATGAAGGATAAAGTGAATTTATTATTCTTAAATGTAACTTGCGTAAGAACCGTTATTTGTCTTGCTATCTGCTTCCTTTAAAGTGTTTGTTACCCTAAAAAAATAAAAAATAAAATGGATCCTGTTTCTTTAACCACTTGACCACTGGGCACTTAAACACCCTTAATAACCAGACCAATTTTCAGCTTTCGGTGCTCTCACATTTTGAATGACAATTACTCAGTCATGCAACACTGGACCTATATGAAATTTTTGTCCTTTTTTTCACACAAATGGAGCTTTCTTTTGGTGGTATTTAATCACCGCTGGGTTTTTTATTTTTTGTGCTATAAAAGAAAAAATACAGAAAATTCTGTAAAAAAATGAATTTTTCTTTATTTCTGTTATAAAATTTAGCAGATTAGTAATTTTTTCTTCATAAATTTTGGCCAAAATTTATACCACTACATATCTTTGGTAAAAATAAGTACAAATTGGTGGATATTATTTGGTCTTTGTGAAAGTTATAGAGTCCACAAGCTATGGTGCCAATATCTGAAAATTGATCACACCTGAAGTACTGACGGCCTATTTCAATTCTTGAGACCCTAACATGCCAGAAAAGTACAAATACCCCCCAAATGACCCCTTTTTGGAAAGAAGACATTCCAAGGTATTTAGTAAGAGGCATGATGAGTTTTTTGATGTTGTCATTTTTTCCCACAATTCTTTGCAAAATCAAGATTTCTTTTTACTTTTTTTTTTTTTTTCACAAAATTGTCATATTATCAGTTTATTTCTCACACAGCATATGCATACCACAAATTACACCCCAAAACACATTCTGCTATTACTGCCGAGTACAGCGATACCACATGTGTGAGACTTTTACACAGTGCGGCCACATACAGAGGCCCAACATGCAGGGAGCGCCATCAGGCGTTCTGGAGCACCCAGGACAATTCTGACATTTCTCTCCTACATGTAAAAATCATAATTAATTTGCTAGAAAATTACATCGAATCCCAAAACATTATATATGTTTTTTTAGCAAACACCCTGGAGAATACAATGGTGGTTGTTGCAACTTTTTATCTCGCACGGTATTTGCGCAGCAATTTTTCGAATGCTTTTTTTTTTGAAAAAAACAGTTTTGTGCTTTAAAAAAAAAAAAAAAAAAACACAGTAAAGTTACCCCAATTTTTGCATAATGTGAAAGATGAAGTTACACCGAGTAAATCGATACCCAACATGTCACTCTTCAAAATTGCACAGGCTCGTGGAATGGCGCCAAACTTCGCTACTTAAAAATCCCCATAGGCGACGATTACATTTTTTTTTTACTGGTTATATGTTTTGAGTTACAGAGGACTAGGGCTAGAATTATTGCTCTCGCTCTAATGTTCGCAGCGATACCTCACATGTGTGGTTTGAACACCGTTTTCATATGTGGGCGGGACTTACGTATGCGTTCGCTTCTGCATGCGAGCACATGGGGACAGGGGCGCTTTAAAAAAAAAAAAATAATAATTTATTGTTCATTTTACTTTATTTATTTTAGTTTGACGTTTTTTTCCCCAAAAATAAATTTTTTGATCACTTTTATTCCTATTAGAAGGAATGTAAACATCCCTTGTAATAGGAATATGGCATGACAGGTCCTCTTTACAGTGAGATATGGGGTCAATAAGACCCACATCTCACCTCTAAGCTGGGAACCCTGAAAAAAAAAAAAAGATTCTGGATTTGATCGTATTGGCGAGTCGGTAGAAGCACCGGAGGGCGGCGGGAGGGGGGGGGGGGTGTCTATGGCTGGGTATTGCAGGGTATCACCGACTATGGCTGGGTATGGCTGGGTATCTCAGAGTATGGCGTTGCAGAGTATTGCGTTGCAGAGCATTGCAGGATATTGGCGGGTGTTGCAGAGCATTGCAGAGTGTTGCACGGTATTGGCAGGTGTTGCAGAGCGTTGCAGGGTTATTGCAGGGTTATTGCAGGGTTAATTTTCGGTGAGCAGCGATGTGGGCACTGCAGATGCAGCCCACATCGCTGCTGACACCGATCTCTTCCCCCTCCGCTGTTCCGATCGGTACAGAGAGGGGGAATGTGGAACCGGCGTCATAACATGATGCCGGTTTGTTTACAAGTGATCACTCCGTCATTTGACGGAGCGATCACGTGGTAAACGGCCGCTATGAGCGGCCGTTTACCGTGATCCGTGATGCGCTGGGTCCTGTGGACCCGGTGGTCACGGATGCTCTCGAGTGCGCGCCCCAGGGGGTGCGCGAGAGCGGAATTCTGGGAGGACGTCATATGACGGCCTCCCAGAGTTAAGAAACCACCCTGAAGCCGTCATTCGGCTATAGGGCGGTTATTAAGTGGTTAAAGTATGAATAACATCACCATGCTTATGCTGTGTAATTTGGCCCTTACTATCATATAAAATACCAGGCTGATCCTGCCTGGTTCTACCCTACCCCCTGCCATCTTGGAGTCCTTCAGGTGTTTTTTTTTTTTTTTTTTTTTTTTTTTTAAGCAAACTCCATGTGTCTTGGACTGAGAGGCTCCTGTTGGGCCACTCTGCCATAAAGCCCTGACTGGTGGAGGGCTGCAGTGATGGTTGACTTTCTACAACTTTCTCCCGACTGCATCTCTGGAGCTCAGCCACAGTGATCTTTGGGTTCTTTTTTTACCTCTCTCACTAAGGCTTTTCTCCCACGATATCTCAGTTTGGCCAAACTGCCAGCTCTAAGAAGGATTCTGGTCGTCCTAAACGTCTTCCATTTAAGGATTATGGAGGCCACTGTGCTCTTAGGAACCTTAAGTGCAGCAGAAATGTTTTTGTAACCTTGGCCAGATCTGTGTCTTGCCACAATTCTGTCTCTGAGCTCTTCAGGCAGTTCCTTTTGGCCTCATGCACACGAGACGCAGATGAAACCTCTGTTAAAAAAAAGCTGAAACGCGCGTTTAGCCGCATTTGCATGCCGCGTTTAGACGCGTTTAGACGCGTTTGCGTTTAAACGCGTTTATAAAGATAACATCATGTAGACCCTCCCCAAGCTCTCTAAGCATTTTTTTTAACTATTTCTGCTATTTTGATCAGAGTGAGCAGCAGCAGCATAGAGAGCAGTTGTACACTTGCATTTGCCGTTTCACTTGCCACGGCACCTGCCACAAGTTGTGGATTGTCCACTTGCCACGTCACTTGCCACAAGTTGGGGATTGTCCACTTGCCACATCACCTGCCACGTCACCTGCCACAAATTGTGGATTGTCCACTTGCCACGTCACTTGCCACATCACCTGCCACGTCACTTGCCACGAGATGTGGATTGTCCACTTTCCACGTCATCTGCCATGCCACCTGCCGCAAGCTGTGGATTGTCCACTTGCCACGTCACCAGCCACATCACCTGCCACAAGTTGTGGATTGTCCACTTGCCACGTGACTTGCCACGTGACTTGCCACATCACCTGCCACGTCACTTGCCACATCACCTGCCACAAGTTGTGGATTGTCTACTTGCCGCGTCACTTGCCACATCACCTGCCATGTCACTTGCCACATCACCTGCCACAAGTTGTGGATTGTTCACTTGCCACGTCACCTGCCACAAGTTGTGGATTGTCCACTTGCCACGTCACTTGCCACAAGCTGTAGATTGTCCACTTGCCACATCACTTGCCACGTCACCTGCCACGTCACTTGCCACGTCACCTGCCACAAGTTTTGGATTGTCCACTTGCCACGTCACTTGCCACAAGCTGTGGATTGTCCACTTGCCACATCACTTGCCACGTCACCTGCCACGTCACTTGCCACGTCACCTGCCACAAGTTTTGGATTGTCCACTTGCCACGTCACTTGCCACGTCAGCTGCCACGTCACTTGCCACGAGATGTGGATTGTCCACTTTCCACGTCATCTGCCATGCCACCTGCCACAAGCTGTGGATTGTCCACTTGCCACGTCACCAGCCACATCACCTGCCACAAGTTGTGGATTGTCCACTTGCCACGTGACTTGCCACATCACCTGCCACGTCACTTGCCACATCACCTGCCACAAGTTATGGATTGTCTACTTGCCGCGTCACTTGCCACATCACCTGCCACGTCACTTGCCACGTCACCTGCCACAAGTTGTGGATTGTTCACTTGCCACGTCACCTGCCACGTCACCTGCCACAAGTTGTGGATTGTCCACTTGCCACGTCACTTGCCACAAGCTGTGGATTGTCCACTTGCCACATCACTTGCCACGTCACCTGCCACAAGTTTTGGATTGTCCACTTGCCACGTCACTTGCCATGTCAGCTGCCACGTCACCTGCCACAAGTTGTGGATTGTCCACTTGCCACGTCACTTGCCACATCACCTGCCACGTCACTTGCCACGAGATGTAGATTGTCCACTTGCCACGTCACCTGCCACGTCACTTGCCACATCAGCTGCCACGTCACTTGCCACATCACCTGCCACAAGTTGTGGATTGTCCACTTGCCACGTCACTTGCCACATCACCTGCCACGTCACTTGCCACGAGATGTAGATTGTCCACTTGCCACGTCACCTGCCACGTCACTTGCCACATCAGCTGCCACGTCACTTGCCACAAGATGTGGATTGTCCACTTGCCACGTCACTTGCCACATCCCCTGCCACAAGTGGATTGTCCACCTGCCACATCACTTGCCCCATCACCTGCCACAAGTTGTGGATTGTCCACTTGCCACGTCACCTGACACAAGTTGTGGATTGTCCACTCGCCACAACACTTGCCACATCACCTGCCACAAGTGGATTGTCCACTTGCCACGTCACTTGCCACGTCCCCTGCCACAAGTGGATTGTCCACTTGCCACGTCACTTGCCACGTCACCTGCCACAAGTGGATTGTCCACTTGCCACGTCACTTGCCACGTCACCTGCCACAAGTTATGGATTGTCCACTTGCCACGTCACATGCCAGTCACCTGCCACAAGTTGTTGATTTTCCACTTGCCACGTCACCTGCCAAGTCACTTGCCGCGTCACCTGCCAGGTCACTTGCCACGTCACCTGCCACAAGTTGTGGATTGTCCACTTTCCACGTCACTTGCCACTTCACGTGCCACGTCACTTGCCACAAGTTGTGGATTGTCCACTTGCCACATCACTTGCCACCTGCCATGTCACTTGCCACAAGTTGTGGATTGTCCACTTGCCACGTCACTTGCCACAAGTTGTGGATTGTCCACTTTCAATTGCAATTGTTTAAAATATTTTTCTAATGGTTTTTCATCATTTGCAATCATTTTTGAGATTTTTAATGTAAAATAAAGGTCACCTTTAAAAACGCATATAAACGCAAACGCGGCTAAACGCGGGTGCCGCGTTTAGCCGCGTTTTGCGTCTGAAACGCAGACATTTTTGTTTCTGAACGCATTTTTTTGCTTCTGGAAAAACGAGATTAAACGCAACTGCATATAAACGGAAAAAAACGAGACTGTGTGCATGGACACATAGGATAACATTGAATGAGTTCAGGTGCAGTTGAAAAAACTGTCCAACTGCATCTGAACGCGCGTTTAACTGCGTCTCGTGTGCATGAGGCCTTAGACCTCATGATTCTCATTTGCTCTGACATGCACTGTGAGCTGTAAGATCTTATATAGACAGGTGTGTGGCTTTCCTAATCAAGTCCAATTAGTATAATCAAACACAGCTGGACTCAAATGAAGGTGTAGAACCATCTCAAGGATGCTCAGAAGAAATGGACAATATATGAGTGTCACAGCAAAGGGTCTGAATACTTAGGACCATGTGATATTTAAGTTTTTTTTTTTTTTTTTTTTTCTTTTTTAATAAATCTGCCAAAAATTTCAACAATTCTGTGTTTTTCTGTCAATATGGGATGTTGTGTGTACATTGAGGAAAAAAAATGAACTTAAATGATTTTAACAAATGGCTGCAATATAACAGAATGAAAATTTTAAGGGGTCTGAATACTTTCCATCCCCACTGTATGTGCTGAAAGTGAGCATAAATGACCTGAGGATGGAAATTAATGAAAAGTTCTTTGTCAGCTGGTGCCGATTGTCAATGGCAATCAATCGGCTTCTATCTTCCTTTTTTTTTTTCTTGTTTTCCCCCACAGCTTCGAAAATAAAAAGTAAAAGCTGATTGCGCTCCAGCTGAGAAAAAGTATGTCTTAATTTGGCCATAGATGACTAGGTTTTTTGTTTTTTGTTTTTTTCCCCTCAATCTGCCAGCAGGCTGATTTTAAAAAAAAAAAAGGATTCCCCCATTCATACAAGTGATGTGGATGGAGAAATCCTACTCACTGCGCTAATGTATTCTGACAGCGGGTAACACCTCCTCTGTCAGAATACACTTATCAGTGCTGCCAACTGGCTGAAAGTTTTCCAACATTCCCATTTTGAGAAAAGGCAGTCATTAGTTCAACTTCTGTAGAGCAGGAATAGATGTATTGCAGTGTGGTCAGTCCTTGCTTAACCTGCAAATTGTTCGATCCATCTGTGGGCAGCTTTAGACACTTTTTATTTAATGGTCGTGGGCTGCCTGTAGCTGATGTTCTCCACATAACAGATTTTTACTTTTTTTTTTTTTCCCTCATGCCTTGTTCAGCACTGTGTGGAGGCTGCTGTCTTGGTAGAGGATCAGGACTAAAGCTGGTCATATATGGATAGAATTTCAAAAGAGAAGTCTTAGGATAATTCATACAAACATTCCCAGAATATTTGTTTGCCGTTGGTAAGATTTGTTTTGAATGGACTTTACTGAACAAAAACCATATACAATATTGGAAATTCATTAGTTCGAGAAAAATTTTCCAACCCACTCCTTCCAATCACCTCATGACTGTGGTCGAAATAAACATCACTAATGATTAGGTGAAATTTCTTAGAACCTTCTTTTCTTAAGAATTTTCATTCAAAACTCTACCTATCTATAGTATGCTTAAATCGATGCTCTTCCTAAAAAAGGAAGCGCCGCTTGTTTGCACAGGTAGCTGCTCCCACTTTTAGCTGTTCTCTCCTTGGCAAAGTCACCCACAAGTTCAGCCCCTCCCTCCCTTCCCCTGCCACTGAGTCATTCACAAAGCATAGCGTTCTCTCCGCATGCACGATGGGGAACTGGCTGTGAAGTCGCCTCACTGCCAGCTTCCCTTACAAGAAATGGCGCCAGCAGCACCTGAGAGCCGATTGAAAATCGGCTGGGTTGAAGACACCGCTGGATTCATGGACAGGTAAGTGTCCTAAAAAGTCAGCAGCTACAGTATTTGTAGCTGCTGACTTAATTTTTTCTGATGTAGCCTGGAAGTCCGCTTTAACTTGTGTCACAACTGCCCCAATAAAGACTAATAGTCTAATAACTGGTGAGATAGTAATCAAAAAGCAACAGGAGAGGTGAATGAAGCACAGAACTACAGATCTACCAAATCAGTGAGCAAAGCAGATGCAGGAAGATCAGTGTACGGCTTCCTCTCCTGCAAGAAAAGTAGCCTCACCATTTATTTTTTACTAATGTGATTACATGGGCAATATAAAAAAAATGCCAGAGAGTCATTGGCTGGCATTGTCTGATCAGTGGTTCTTATTTAGTGGAATAGGTAAGTGTTCCATAGGTATATACTAGGGGTGCACCGAATGGGCTTTTTGGTGCCGAAACCGATACCGAAAATGAAAAATACACTAGGCCGAAAACCGAAACCGATACCGAAACAGCACCGATACCGAAAATGACTGTTTTTAAAAAATATTTTTATACAGGAGGTGGTCAGAGACTGGGGACATGGTACAGGAGGTGGTCAGAGACTGGGGACATGGTACAGGAGGTGGTCAGAGACTGGGGACATGGTGCAGGAGGTGGTCAGAGACTGGGGACATGGTACAGGAGGTGGTCAGAGACTGGGGACATGGTACAGGAGATGGTCAGACTGGGGACATGGTACAGGAGATGGTCAGAGACTGGGGACATGGTACAGGAGGTGGTCAGAGACTGGGGACATGGTACAGGAGGTGGTCAGAGACTGGGGACATGGTGCAGGAGGTGGTCAGAGACTGGGGACATGGTACAGGAGGTGGTCAGAGACTGGGGACATGGTACAGGAGGTGGTCAGAGACTGGGGACATGGTACAGGAGGTGGTCAGAGACTGGGGACATGGTGCAGGAGGTGGTCAGAGACTGGGGACATGGTGCAGGAGGTGGTCAGAGACTGGGGACATGGTACAGGAGGTGGCCAGAGACTGGGGACATGGTACAGGAGGTGGCCAGAGACTGGGGACATGGTACAGGAGGTGGCCAGAGACTGGGGACATGGTACAGGAGGTGGCCAGAGACTGGGGACATGGTACAGGAGGTGGTCAGAGACTGAGGACATGGTACAGGAGGTGGTCAGAGACTGGCGACATGGTACAGGAGGTGGTCAGAGACTGGCGACATGGTACAGGAGGTGGTCAGAGACTGGCGACATGGTACAGGAGGTGGTCAGAGACTGGCGACATGGTACAGGAGGTGGTCAGAGACTGGCGACATGGTACAGGAGGTGGTCAGAGACTGGCGACATGGTACAGGAGGTGGTCAGAGACTGGCGACATGGTACAGGAGGTGGTCAGAGACTGGCGACATGGTACAGGAGGTGGTCAGAGACTGGCGACATGGTACAGGAGGTGGTCAGAGACTGGCGACATGGTACAGGAGGTGGTCAGAGACTGCATGCATGGTACAGGAGATGGTCAGACTGGAGACACGGTATAGGAGATGGTTAGAGACAGAGGACATGGTACAGGAGGTGGTCAGAGACTGGGGACATGGTACAGAAGATGGTCAGACTGGGGACATGGTACAGGAGATGGTCAGAGACAGAGGACGTGGTACAGGAGGCATCCCCCATTGCAGGCCAGTGTGTCCCCCATATTGCAGGCCAGTGTGTCCCCCATATTGCAGCCAGTGTGTCCCCCATATTGCAGCCAGTGTGTCCCCCATATTGCAGCCAGTGTGTCCCCCATATTGCAGCCAGCGTGTCCCCCATATTGCAGCCAGCGTGTCCCCCATATTGCAGCCAGCGTGTCCCTCATTGCAGCCAGCGTGTGCAGGGAAGAGAGCCGCCTCCCGCCAGCGCCGGGAACATCACAGCTTTCATTTCAATAGCTGTGTGTTCCCGGCCGCGCGCCGTCACACGCAGCCCCTCCCCCTTGTCCGGGCACTTAGATAGACAGATCATCCGCAGGATTGGACGGATGATCTGTCTATCAAAGTGCCCGGACAAGGGGGAGGGGCTGCGTGTGACGGCGCGCGGCCGGGAACACACAGCTATTGAAATGAAAGCTGTGATGTTCCCGGTGTTCTGCCTAATAGAGTCCGGCCATCAATATGTGTCCGCTCCGTACTGCGCATGCGCAGTACGGAGCAGACGAAGCTTCGGAAAATCTCTGAAGCTGAACGGCGCCTGCGCCGTGATAGGAGGTGGTAGCCCCACCATCCAAGCGGACATAGGGTTGTGAATTTTAGAGGGCCCCTCGCGGGCGAGCTTCGCTCGCCACGCTTCGGGCTCGGCCTCGCTGCGCTCGGCTCTTTTTTTATTCTAACTCTATGTCCACTTGGATAGTGGGGATAGAACCTGGATTCACGGCGCAGGCGCCGTTCATCCTCGGCAATTTTCGGAATCTGTGTTCCTGTGTACTGCGCATGCGCAGTACGCAGGGGACAGCATCTGATGGAGGACCCTATTTGACAAGACACCGGCGCTGTGATGAAACAAGCGGCGGAGGCGGCTCTCCTGCGCTATACACCCCCCATGATGGCGTCACCAGGGGCGGGGGCGGAGCCCCACCCCCACCCAGGCCACGCCCCATTTTCGGCTCCATTATCGGCCGTTTTTCTCTTTCGACAAATTGCCGAAAAGGGCATTTTCGGCCGATATGTTTCGGCGGCCGAAATTTCGGTGCATCACTAGTATATACCTTAGATTGTAAGCTCCTTGAGAGCAGGAACTGATGTGAATCTACAATGTAAAGCAGTGTGTAAACTGATGGAGCTATAGAAGCACCTATAATAATAATTGTTTTTTAATTTTGTGTTCTTAAATTTTGTTTAAATGTTATTTATATTCGAACAATTTTTATGGAAATTTAAAAAAAATACAATGCCTTGCATAGTAACATTTCACTTTTGTACTGAAGGTTTATCAAATACACCTGGCAATAGTACAAGGAAAATAGCGAATGTATAGCAAGGTAGAATGGAATACAATAGCTATGTGGTCAGCAATAAAATTAGTAAAGTATGAGAATTGTGGCAGGAATCTACATTTCAAAGTATTTATATTTTCTTTTTTATGTTCAGGTAAATATAAAATAATACCTATGAATACTTCATATTCACATCTTTTGCCCCCTATAGACCTGATAACAGGGAGATGGCACAGATTGCAGTGAGCCACACACCCTTTCCATCTCTTGTAGCAGAGAGTGGGCTGTCTGGCTTAGTTATGTAATGGTTCATTTTTTTTTTTTTTATCATGGGGGTAAAAAAAAAAAAAATGGGATTTTTATTTGTAAATGTTTTATACTACAATAACTTGAGTATCTGTCTGTGTTTCAGACTTCAGGCTCGTATTGCCCATAGAATCCAGGAGCTGGAAAATTTACCTGGCTCACTACCACCTGATCTGCGAACCAAGGCCACAGTGGAGTTAAAGGCCCTTAGACTTTTAAACTTCCAGCGCCAGGTACAAGTAATACAACCATGTTTAAGCAACTGGCAGATGGGAAATAAGTAAATATGAATTTTAAATGTAATTTTTTGGTTATTTTGAGTTGCAATATTCCTATTAAGACCAATTAATGTAAGTTCTTTTTTTTATTTGTTTTTTGTGTTCGGGATTAGGAAACATTTTAATTGTGGTCATTTAAACATTTTATACTTTACCATTTACAGCCAGCAGCTGGTGAATGGTAAGAAAACACTAGCAGAAGACTGCTTCTGTAAAATAGGCCTGAAGAGCAGTAGAGATCAGATTACACACAGTGGCATCACTCAGAGAAAGTGGTCACGTCATTTGTAATATGGCTGTGCTCCAATTTCCCCCAACCTCCTTCCACCCCCTCCCTTTCAAAATCGGTGCACCAGCCCAGCTGTGTCAATCATTCATTCATTCACTGCAGTCTGTGAATGAAGAAATGACTCCTTCATAGTTCATTCATAAGCCCTGCAACTTTCAAACTGACAGTTTGTACAAAGGTACAAGCAGAAAGCTGTAGGACTTTTTTGCAGGAGACTGACATTGCATCTGCAATCCACTGATTTGATTCTGCAATGTTTGCAGAATCCTTGGAGAAAAACAAATGCACATATTTTTTTTTACATTTTTATTCAGAATGTGTTTATTTTTTTCCTGAAAGGAGAACTTGGCCTTTAGAGTACCAATAACCATGCAGGTTACAAGCTTTAAGTTTTATGGATGCATGGTGTGATAAAATGTTGTTAAAAAAATAAAGATTTGAGCCGTGGAATGTTTTTATTTATGTTTAACAACAGTTTATAATCTTTAAGACTAAATTGAGCAAAAGCCATTATACTTTCTGCTCAGTGGGTTGCTCCACTAAAATGTAAAAGTTGAAAGGGCAGCAGTGAGTGAAAGACACAGAGATTGTGTTCCAAACATAAACTGGATTTTAAGGTATATCTTGACAAGGGATGAGCTCCGGCGCGTTCGCACACTCTATGTGCAGAGCCCGCCAGGAATTGGGTGCAGCGCTGCGCTAATCACAGGCAGTGAGACATGTCCCGATCTCTGCAGCCGAACATCGGTCAATGTCTTACTGTCTGTGATTAGCAATGCGCCGACTTCCTGGCGGGCTCTGCACGCGTAGTGTGTGAACACTTCGGGGCTCATCCTTAATCTTGATACTCTGGGTTCACTGCTCTTGATTCAGAATTAGCATTCGTAGGATAATTTTTAGTTACTGTCTTACCCAATTTCTACACATTGTATAAGAAGATTTTTAATCAGTTTTGAACATGACAAAAGATCCCCACTCCAAAAAGTTCCTTATTTAAAGTTTAAGTTTGTGTTTTTCTTCCTTTTAAACACCACCTTGCTTCCATGTTTCTGTTGTCCAGTTGAGACAGGAAGTTGTGGCATGCATGCGACGGGATACCACTCTTGAGACTGCTCTGAACTCTAAAGCGTACAAGAGAAGCAAGCGACAGACACTACGTGAGGCTCGAATGACTGAAAAGTTGGAGAAGCAGCAAAAGATCGAACAAGAAAGGAAGCGTAGACAAAAGCACCAGGTAATTTATTATTTTTTTCTCTTTTGATAAATGTTTGCAATTGTGCAAGCACCTATTTATCCATCAGTGACCATAATCTCTGAGTCTAAGCACACAGCATCACATATTGTATAAAAACCGATTCCCTGGTTCATCAAGCCCCACCGCCTTATGCTGATGTATATCTCGTATGTAAAGTGTACTTTAAATTTGAGAAACAATTTATTTGGTAAGTTTAATCACTGAGCCAGAGCTGAACTATCCACATAGTCGCTACTTTGAGTATTTTGCGCCAAGAGTTATATCCGATCATTATCTATTGTAGGTGCCATGTCACATTAGCAATTCTGTTGCAGGTTCAGACGTTCTCTGTTTAGTTTTTATTGTTTTTGTGTATTATGGGAAATGATTTGCAGCCAATGAAAAAATCTGTGGTAAATGGGATTCCAGTGATTTGTACCTCAGCCACTGAGCAACTGACCTTTTTTTGAGGCAGTTGGAGCTACCTGCAAATTCACAAGCTTTCAACACAATTAAGCTGCTGATTGTCATGGCACATCAGTGGTTTCCAGCTGCAGAAAGATTGTATTGTATCCAGCTGCAGTCTTCAGTAGCCAGCTACAAACTGCCATATAAATTTGTAAAACCCTGTTCATATTGGCATTAAAAAAAACATTAATTTGAGGCATGTTTTTGCCATTCCTTGAACGCCTAGTGAAGCAGTCTTCAGTGGATGAAATGGACAGTGGCAGAACTGTTCACATTTGATAAACCTGTAGTCTTGGCATCATGTCACACCACTGTGTGGCATAAATGAAGCTACATGTCCAGTCTGGGAGGAGTTGAAGCGTGTCGACTCCTACTATTCAAATCTATGGTGAAGCGCTGTAAACATGCCTGTAGCACATCTACAAAGCATTTGACAAGCGTTAACCAAATATCAGTGAGGTGGAATATCGGTGAGGTGGAAACAAAAAATCACCAGAGGGCGTTTGAGTGGGTTTTTTAACATGTGTCAAAAACGCACTATAAGGCCATCGGTTCAATTTACTCTCAGCGTTAATAATTTTAGCAAGTGAGAACTTGGTCTAACTCTTGCTAGACAGGCATTTAGAATGATCATACAGCAGATTTACAGAATGGATCGTGAATGTGGCTTTCCTTTGTGGAAAATGGCACATTCTTTGCAACATTTGGACCGTGCTGTCTGTCCAATTTCTGTTGCTTCCCCTGATAGAGGGAACCCATCATTGTGAGGAACTAATAGGAATGTATGGGGTCTGGGAGAAACTGGGAAAGCTAAGTTGTTATCAAGTAGTTTTAAAACTTTGCCCATCAGTCAGAATACCGACAGAATCCCTGCAGGTATGTGCAAGGAACTTCTAGGTGTCTCTTTATCTCTTTATCAATATTTTCACCTACGATATAAACCTCTTTCACTCATGATTGAATTGGAAAAATGTGCGACTCTTCGGTAAAAACTTTGATATAGAGACCCCCCCCCCAAGTATTAGTACTTTTAAGAAGAATTCCAGGTATAGATATTATACATAGTTACATTGATCCAGCTTGGACCAAATTTAACTGTGCATTTGCCATACCTTGCTGTTCACCCTGAAAGCTGGAAATCATTGAAGTAGACACCACTACTCCAGTGATCTACACTAGCTTCCGGGTCCTTCATTGAGTGGCCGCCCTGCTGCATTCTGAACACAGGAGTTTGTCCACTTGGCACAAGAATACTTTGTCCAATTAGAGAACCCTTCCGAAAATGCAAAGTCGAGAGGCTGGATACCGATATCACACTCTCCCACCTTTTCCAAACAGAAAACACTTTGCATTCATTGAGAAGATGCAAAGCATTCTCTGAATGGCACCCTTGCCAAGCAGCCGGCTGACCTGTGCTCAAAATGAAGCAGGACCTTGAAAAACTTCAGTGATTTTCAGCTTCCAGGTGCATCTGCCAGGTATGGTATATGTATAGTTACATTTAGCCAAGCTGGAGCAATGTGGCTATGTACAGTATATAATATCCATATCGAAAACTTCTTTTTAATAATTTTAGTAGCTGTAGGATGTGCATGTGTGTTGTGAAATAATATTATACAAAGTAAGTAGCCTTTAATATTTCTTCTTTGTCAAGAAATATATATATTTTTATTGTAGGAATATCTCAACAGTATATTGCAACATGCAAAAGATTTTAAAGAGTACCACAGATCTGTCACTGGCAAAATCCAAAAACTTTCCAAAGCTGTTGCTACATGGCATGCGAATACTGAAAGAGAACAGAAAAAGGAGACTGAGCGAATTGAGAAGGAAAGAATGAGAAGACTTATGGTAAGTGCATGTCTTCTTTTTTTTTTTTTTTTTTTTTAAACTGAAAACTATTATTATACAGATATACTATGCAGCTTTTAGTTTTAAGTGCTACTTGAAATAATGACTGCCATATGGAACGATGGAGCAAAGTCATCTAATAAAATTATCTATTAATTGCTTCTAACAGATAAACTGGCCAATTTAATGGTTTCCCAAAAGAAAGTTAAAGTTAGAAGTGCTCAGTAAATGTTGTATATCTTTAGGGCTCATTCACAAGGGCACTCAGCCTCATGCAGTGGCCAGAGGAATTTGTTTACTTTTTAATACTACTGCTGAACTGTGTGCAGGAAAGAAATGACTGACTGCTGCACAGGGCTAAGCACCCATGTGAATGAAGCCTTAATGAAACCTACCAGTGTTGTTTTCTGCAGTGTTTTTATTTTTTTTACTTTTATTTTTTACATTCTGCCTACTAGTACATGAGCAGGTCAACATACATTCTTGGCACAGTACTTGTATGCCAGGATAAATGGCTTGCATGTGCAGGAGTCATATCATGTCTGCTAGCCAATCAAGAGGCTGAAAACCTGGTATCTGGCAGGAGATCAGGGAGTTGTCGCCAGAAGTAAGGGATCTAACAGTTGCATCATTTTGGACTTTAGGTCAATAAAACTGTGTCTGTTGATATAGGCTCGTGCACATGGGTGCAATTAAAATACACCATTCAATGCTGACAACAAGCTCCTGCATCAGATACTGTCCTTATGCTGTATGCATGTAAGTGCAAGTGCACAGCACACTATTGGCTACTAGGATGCTAAGTGGCTTGAGCTGCCGGCATCCTAGAAATTAAAGACTCTAAGCAGCTTGAGCCACTTGCGTCTTAGCAACCATGAACACATGTCCGCTATGAGTCATTGGCCACTGGCTGTGCATGTACAGAATGACTGGCCTTCAGATATTTAAGAATTCATAAATGACTAAAGGCTTGTCCTTCTTCACATTGTGACTCCTTCATTAAGGGGTGACATGTTAACATCAGTAATAAGTAACGAGCAGTGACCACCCACTGATTGCATCCTATGATTGAGGTGTCAACCCTGAGCAGCAACTGCTACCAATAGTGCCATCTGCCTCCTAGCAACAAAGGACAATAGGCAGCTATAACTGCTTGCCTCCTAGCTCCTGCCACCTATAGCCTTTCTGTGCTAGGAGGCAGGTGGTGCCAGTAGTGTGCATTTGCATTGAACATGGCATTTATGCATTTTATGGCTCTTCTGAACACTACTTTAGAATGGGGATCTAAATGCTACTGTGCACATGGATTTATTGGCTATAATAGAGCCACGCTCAAATTTAGTTGGAAAAAAAAAAGAGGAGCTGCACAAATTTTAATGCAGCATTTTTTTGTGCAGGAGGTTTAAGAGTGCTGACACCTGCCAGGATTGCCAATCTGGAGAGTGTTGTTCTTGATAGTTAAGTGCAAACATTTTAACAGAAATGGAATGCTAAGTGAGGGGGAGGTGGGGGGCTTATGCAGACTGCTGTATAATATATACTGGGCTAGAGCTTCATATAGACACTTTCCAGATATATTCTGTGTTTGATCTTACACAGAACCATTTTACAAAAAAGTTAAAATGCTTTTTTTCTGTAGTCATAAAGACTGTTGAAAATTACTCTCTTTCGCATCTTTAAAGCTTTTGAAGATGCTCTTATCTCTGACATGTAGTAATGTACTGGTGTTTACAGATGTTTTCTGAAATGTTTCAGAATAATGCATTCTTTTTAGTTATTCATATACAAGATGAGTGTCATTTTTTTTTTTTCTTTAACAGGCTGAAGATGAAGAAGGATACCGAAAACTGATTGATCAGAAAAAAGATCGCCGTCTGGCCTATCTGCTCCAACAAACTGATGAGTATGTAGCAAACCTCACCAGCTTGGTGTGGGAGCACAAAAAAGCACAAGCTGCCAAGGAGAAAAAGAAGAGGAGAAGAAAGAAGGTAAGCACAGATGCAGACTGGACATTACAATACAACATATATTAAATAAAAGCTAGTATACAATGGCAGTTACATTTTATAGTACACATTTTATGTCTCTCTGGTTTTATGGATGTTAAAATATAACTAAACCCACTGATTTAAACCGGAAATAGATGGTTCACTTCTTGGCTGGTTCAGCAGGGACCGGCTGAGATTCAAATCGTCTATGGGCAGGCCGGTTGTACCCAAGTTAATCCATCGATCGACTTGCTACAGCCAGCATATCGGATTTCTAGTATGCGATTATTACCAGCAGCTATAGCCTCCAGCATAATCACTGTGTCCCCCCTAACTCCCACCAGGAACTCAGCAGGAGGGATTCCCCCATCAACATGGATTGTGTTGGATGAGGGAATAGAGAAAATTTCTTTTGAATTGCATCATCTATGGCTTACCTTAGAGTGGTGGTAAACCGTTGCACATAGTGAAGTGAAGTGACTAGCATTAGGTAATACATCGGGAATCATCCTATGGAAGTTATGCCTGTTTGTCTGCAGCCCTCCCTTCTCTACAGTCTTCCAAAATGCATTTTACACAGCATCTCTCGGCTCTGAAAAGCAGGGAGCAGGGATCTTTGAGCTCAGTGAAGAGTGCCCTGATCCCCGATTGGAGGGAAAAGACACACCCCCCTAACAGTACAGGGGAACAGGCACAGCTGTGGCTGTAAATCACAGGCTGTGTACTGGAGCTCTCCTCCCAAGTCACCAATTCTTTCTTGGAGTGTGAAAAAGCTGTCAGAAGTGACTCATGCAAAAACCAGAGGAAGAACGCAGCAGAGAGTAAACTAACAAGTAAACAATATAGAAGCCTGTGCTTTGTTCATATTTCATGTCTGAGGATTGCAACTGCTTTAACACGTTCCAAAATAGTTGCATTCAAGGAATGCTTTGAATAACTGTTATAAGTGTGCATATGTTGGCTCTCAACCGAACTATCAAGCCATCAGGTAACTGGTGTTCAAGCTGATCATACACGGAGAACCATGACAACTGCAGATCAAGGAGGTTAAGATGGCAGCTTCTTTGGCTGTAAAGGATAGGAAGGTTAGCCCCCTTTAAACACTTCCAGCCCAAGGACATTATATGATGTCTTTGAGTGGGGCTATCTGAATGATGCCTGCATCATTCAGATATCATCTTTTACAGCTTGTGATTCTGTGCACTGTAAGAACAATCATAGCGGCAGCTCAACCCCTTGATCGTTCTTACAAGCGGCGGAAGGGGACATCCATCCACCCTTCAGTGCTTTTTCCCAGCTCGTCTGTACAATTGGCGAGCCGGAGAAGGAATCCATCACCGACACTGCTCAAATGGTCCCCAGTCATCTCTGACCTTTTGGAGGCCGGCAGAAGTAAACAATCCCAAGGACACAGCTGGAAAGAAAGATCCTTCTTCTTTTTTTTTTTTTTCTTTTTTTTTTTTTTTTTTTGGAGCTCAGTCTTCCCAGCCTGGAGGAGAGTTCACAGATCTTTCCATAGAGAGGACCACAATTCATATTCCAAGGGATGTTTACATTCCTTGTAATAGGAATAAAACTGATAAAAAAAAGAGAAAGTGTAAAAATAAGAAAATTTTAGTAAAACAAACAAAAAAAATCGCCCTCGTGCTCGCGCACAGAGGTAAACGCATACGCACATGTGAGATATTGCCGCATGCGTTAGAGCGGGAGAAACAATTCTAGCCCAAGATCCTCCTCTAACTCTAAATTGGTAACCTGTAAAAAATGTTAAAGCTTTGACTATGGAGAATTTTTAGTAGCAAAGTTTGGCACCATTCCACAAGTGTGCGCAATTTTAAAACTTGACATGTTGGGTATCTATTTACTCAGCGTAACATCATCTTTCACATTATACAAAAAAAAATTGGGCTAACTTTACTGTTTTTTTTTTTTTTTTTCATAAAACCTTTTTCCCCCAAAAAACGCATTTGAAAAATTGTTCTGCAAATACGGTGCAACAAAAAAAGTTGCAATGACCGCCATTTTATTCCCTAGGGTCTCTGCTAAAAAAAACAAAAAAAAAAACATAATGTTTTGGGGTTCTGAATAATTTTCTAGAAAAAAAATTCTAATTTAAACTTGTAAACATAAAGTTCCAGAAAAAGGGCTGGTATGGAAGTGGTTAAAGTGTGTTACACTGCTTTTTATCAAGACAGGAAGGCTTTTTCATTTAAGAGTTAAAGCGGACCTTCAGTCATTTTTTTTTTCAATTTTCCATCTATTAAATCTTCAGCCCTTGTTGTTTTAACTTTGGATAGTAAAAATGTTTTTCTTTTTCATACATCATGGGACACAGAGTCAGGCTAATATTCATTACCTGCTGGGTTATATTTCATCATTCGGTGAATGGACACTGGTAGACCAAAGGTCTTCAGACAGGAAGTGATCCTCTATATAACCCCTCCCATAAAGCACTTCAGTTTTTTACCAGTGTCTGCAAGGTGGATGAAAAACAAATCAAGGGATTGACCAATTGGATCCATTTGACACAGGCTTTTATGCTAAGATAAATGGTACCCGAGCCTCACAAAGAAGACTCAAGATCCTGCAAGGTTTTGCCTGTAACGTGGCCTCCGGGCGCTGGACCCTGCGGAGTGGAAATCCTGGACACTATAGCTCTAAGGCATTTTCTGCAGGGTGCTGTACGGGTCAAGGGAGTGGACCCTAAACATGAAAGGGTACCTAGTCCTTGAAGGTCCAAGTGACAGGAACCCGCCGTGAAGGGTGAAGATTTGGCTCTTAGCTTCTAAGTGGCCTTGCTCCTGGATGAGTAAGTGAAACCCCTTTATTATTGTGGAGTGTCTTAGTGATTGTAACAATCCGTCAACCTAGCTAAAGGCTGGACACCTGTGTACGGTGACCATATGGGGGAGTTCTGGGCTAGCTGTGGGTGTTTGCACCCACAGAAAAAAAAAACTATTAGGAGGTTTGTTGAATAAAATTTGAATTGTAGTCTTAATAGCTGATAACATGAGAATTATGCTGACTGTTTACATACATTTTTTAGGTAAATGATAAAAATATCATTGGCATAATAATTTGGAACAGGGTTTATTGATACAATCCTTTCAGATGGAGTCTGTCCGCTCAGTAGTAACCTCACTCCAGAGGGGAGACTTTTTAGCCTCCATCGATATAAAGGACGCGTACTTGCACGTAGCTATCTTTCAGTCTCATCAGAGGTTCCTACGTTTTGCAGTAGAAGAACGTCATTTTCAGTTTGTGGCTCTACCTTTCAGGTTTGCTACAGCTCCATGGGTGTTCACAAAGGTCCTAGTACCAGTACTGGGTCTAAGGGCCCAAGGGATCATGGTGTTCAAGTATCTAGACAACCTTCTGCTAAGAGATCGCTCAGTAAAGGCTCTAGACTGGAGCATAATATAAAAGGGGAAAAACACTGCGCTATAGTTGGTGAAAAGATGGCCACAACAGCCAAAACAGCAGCCAACACTAAAAACAAACAAAGTTCAACAGATAAAATAATAAAAACAGTGTAGCGCTTCAATAATAATAAGTGTAATCAACACAAATTATAAAAATAATAATAACAAAACAAAAATCACACAAAACTAAATGCCTGAAAATAAAAGTCCAACATAAGGCACTCATTCCACTATGTTGATGGCATAGGAGTGGCCAGACCGTCACATGGAAGGAAAATGGTGTACTGGACGAATATGTTCATGCAGGTAGACTTGATTGTAAACATCAGTGAATAGTAGATAAATACTTCTTACCGGAACAGTTGGACTCACACAGTCATATGACGGCTGAGTCTGGAAGGCTTGGGGTCACAGTCAAGGACCAAGGAGTGTGAGGAGAGAGGTCAGTTGAGCTAGTGGAGGAGCTCCAGGCGGTTGTAGGCTCAAAGATGGATCCTTTCAGATGGAACATCAAAGGTCGAAGTAATCAAGCTCAAACGCAGCCCGTTGGACCAATACTCCAGCCTCCCCCGAATGGGGAGGGGGGTGTTTGTAAAGTTTTAAACCAAAACCATGGAGAAAAAGGAAAAGAAAAAAAGGCTCCACATGGTGCGGGTCAAACAATATAAAAACGTTGGTTTATTGAAGTCAAAAGGTAATAAATGACTTAGTGATCACATAAAAAAACGAAATGAACTTAAAAGCAATGTGGGGTACCAACAGCTCGCCCGACGCGTTTCGACATATGTGTCTTCAACTGGGGCATGCCCCAGTTGAAGACACATATGTCGAAACGCGTCGGGCGAGCTGTTGGTACCCCACATTGCTTTTAAGTTCATTTCGTTTTTTTATGTGATCACTAAGTCATTTATTACCTTTTGACTTCAATAAACCAACGTTTTTATATTGTTTGACCCGCACCATGTGGAGCCTTTTTTTCTTTTCCTTTTTCTCCATGGTTTTGGTTTAAAACTTTACAAACACCCCCCTCCCCATTCGGGGGAGGCTGGAGTATTGGTCCAACGGGCTGCGTTTGAGCTTGATTACTTCGACCTTTGATGTTCCATCTGAAAGGATCCATCTTTGAGCCTACAACCGCCTGGAGCTCCTCCACTAGCTCAACTGACCTCTCTCCTCACACTCCTTGGTCCTTGACTGTGACCCCAAGCCTTCCAGACTCAGCCGTCATATGACTGTGTGAGTCCAACTGTTCCGGTAAGAAGTATTTATCTACTATTCACTGATGTTTACAATCAAGTCTACCTGCATGAACATATTCGTCCAGTACACTATTTTCCTTCCATGTGACGGTCTGGCCACTCCTATGCCATCAACATAGTGGAATGAGTGCCTTATGTTGGACTTTTATTTTCAGGCATTTAGTTTTGTGTGATTTTTGTTTTGTTATTATTATTTTTATAATTTGTGTTGATTACACTTATTATTATTGAAGCGCTACACTGTTTTTATTATTTTATCTGTGGAGCATAATATACACAGTGAGGTATTTGAAAAGCTTAGGCTGGATCATAAATACCGAAAAGTCAGCCTTGAGACCAGCTCAAAGTCTAAAATATTTAGGTCTGATTCTAAACACGGTCCAAGTAAGAGTATTCTTGCCACTCATATGGATCTGTGCCCTGAAGGATCAGGTGTGGCAGATAAGGGGCACCAGACAACCCTACATTCGGCTCTCTATGAGTCTTTGAGGCAGCACTCTATGCCCAGTTCCATTCCATGCCTTTACAACTAGACATCTTGTTGGCTTGGAACAGAGGAAGAAAAGCCCTGGATTTTCCAATGTGATTATCTCCTCAGGCGTGCTTAAGCCTAAACTGTTGGTTGCAGGATCAGAACCTGCGAAAGGAAATCCTTTCTCCCAGTAACTTGGAGATTACGGACTACAGATGCCAGTCTCTCAGGCTGGGGAGCAACCCTAGAATGCTCACAGCCCAGGGGAAATGGTCAGCAACAGAGCAGACCCTGCCCATCAACGTCCTAGAATTATGGGCAGTACATCTGGCCCTATGATCCTGGATGGTGAATATCGACAGTCCATATCCCAGGAGTAGAGAACTGGAGGGTTGATTATCTCAGCCACCAGCAGATCTACCCGGGTGAATGGTCCCTACACCCAGAGGTGTTCCAGGAAATTTGCCAACATTGGGGATGGCCAGAGGTGGACCTACTGGCATCCAGATTCAACAACAAGCTAGAGCAGTTTGTGTCTTGAACAAGAGATCCTCTGGCAATTGGAGCAGATGCTCTGATAATTCCATGGAGCCAGTACTCCCTGGTTTATTCTTTCCCTCCAATCCCTCACCTTCCACACTTGTTGCGCAGGATTCGGAGAGAAGGGATTCCAGTCATTCTGGTGCCCTGGACTCTTCCACACCACCCTGATCTACTGTCTAAAGGTCCTATCTTCCACCCCAATTTACAGTCTCTAAATTTGACGGCATGGCTATTGAAGTCAGGGTGTTAAAAGACCATGGCCGAGACCATGGTCTCGGGACCAGTGGTGTCTACTCTAGTGAATGCTAGAAAAGCTATCGCTAGGAAGATTTATCATAACGTCTGAAAGACTTATATTGCTTGGTGTGAAGCCAGAAAATGGCATCCTCGGAAATAGGCGATTGGGAGAATTCTCTTTTTTCTACAGTCAGCTGTGGAAATCAAATTTGGCTTTGAGTACAATCAGTCAAGTTTCGGCCCTATCAGTATTCTACCAAAGGCCTTTAGCCTCCCATGCACTGATTGGAACCTTTATGCAGGGGCCAACTCACTTGCTTCCCACCATTAGGTCACCTATGTGTCCTTGAGACTTGAACTTGGTGCTGTCTGTGTTACAGAAACAACCATTTGAACCTATTAAGGAAATTCCATTAGACTTGCTGTCATGCAAGCTTACCTTCCTGATGGCTATCACCTCAGATAGAAGGGTGTCGGCGTTGGCAGCCCTTGCATGCAGGGAACCCTACTTGATCCTTCAACATGACAGTCTTTTTACGACCTGTTCCATCCTTTTTGCCAAGAGTGGTGTCAGCCTTTCATTTAAATCGGGAAATTATTTTGCCTTTTTTTTCTCTCAGCCTCGTTCGGTGGAAGAGACACGATTGCATTCTTTGGACATTGTCCGGGCAGTCAAATTTTTGTCTAGATCTGCTGAGATTTTTTTTTGTCTTTACTAAAAGGACCCAAAAAGGGGCAGGCAGCTTCCATTGCCAGTTGGGTCCGTCAATTGACCATTCTCGCTTACGGTCGGAAACATAAAGCTTCTCCCTTTAGGGGGAGAGCTCATTCTACCAGGGGTGTAGGAATCTCCTGGACTTTTTGCCATCAGGTATCTGTGGCTCAGATTTGTAAGGCTGCTACCTGGTCTTCAGTGCATACGTTCACAAACTGTTATCAAGTGGATGTTCAAGCAGCCAAGGATTCGGCTTTCGGCTGCAGTGTACTACGGGCTGCCGTATAAGTTCTGATGGCTATTGTTTGGCAGGGTGTCTCCCTCCCCTCAAGGCTTTTGCTCTGGGACATCCCAGCAGGTAATGAATATTAGCCTGGCTCTGTGTCTCATGATGTATGAAAAAGAAAATGGGATTTTTACGTCCTACTTGCCTGTAAAATCCTTTTTCTTTAAGTACATCATGGGATACAGAGACCTCCCCCCACTTTTTTTTTTTTGAGGATTCAGTGCTTGCTACAAAACTGAAGTGCTTCCTGTATGGGAGGGGTTATATAGAGGATCACTTGCTGTCTGAAGTCCTTTGGTCTACCAGTTTCCATTCACCTAATAATGAAGCATAACCCAGCAGGTAATGAATATTAGCCTGACTCTGTATCCCATGTTGTACTCAAAGAAAAGGATTTTACAGGCAAGTATGACATAAGTCTTATTTTTTATTTTTTGCCAGTAAATACCTTATACTGCCTACTTCCTGTTTCTTGTTTGGTAAAAAGCCTAGGCTCATGACCTGCACAGCGCTCTCACTCGCCTGAGAGTTTTCAAGGAAGGGAGGGGGGATGTGTTATAAGAGGGCCAATGAAAGCTGCAGAGCTCGAGGTGTGGCTCTGTGTAAATCCAGAAAGTGAACGGGCAGCAGGTTCAGCTGCCCACAATTAAAATAGTTGCAGCCAGACTCGGTGGAGGGAGATTTCTGCAGCACAGAATCACAGCTTATATAAAATAATATGCAAAGTGATTGGAGGGAAGCTTTAGAATGGCAAAGATGTTTTATTACAAATTATATGGGCAGATTGCAGTTCCTCTTGAGGAATTGAAGATTCTTTGCTCAAAATTTTGCAAATAGTAACTTTAGTTATTCAGTCATGTAAAAAGAATTCCCTTTCACTTTGAAAACACAATCATGCAGATGCTTTTCACATGATTGGATAATTCAAGTGACGATTCACACACTGTGTATGTATTGGGTGAAGATTATTTTATTGGTTGATTTACTAAAGATCCCCTTTATATAAAAATAAAAGTAAGTAATCGCATTTTAACTCATGTTAAATAGGAGTCTGTACAAAATCAGTCAACAAATGGCATATTGTATAAAACTAGCATATTACAACCTTCAGACATGTATAGCAATAGGACATACCCTAAGATGTGAGCCTCAGGTAGAGAAGGTTGCTATCCAAAATAATATAGGACAAAAATATAAAGCAACATCAATTAGACTAGTCAAAAGGGATGTTCTCGATAAACTGCTCAGAGAAGGAGTTCAGCTTGGGGCATTAGGGATATATTCTGGTCTTTTCCACAGTGCTATACACGCAGGTAATATCCCTAAAAATGGAGAGATAGACAAAGAAGAGCGAGGACTATGGTCTCTGCATTCTCAGGCTAAAAAAGCCAGAAGACCTATCGGAACCCAGAGAAAGTAGGAAACAAAAGTGAGCAAGGTAGTTTAGAGAGGAGGAGAAGAAAGGAAGATGTGGAGGGTGTGGTAATGGCAGACGGGGAGAGTCCCTAGAGAGGATCCTTGCCAGTTTAACCAGTAGTGATAGGATGAAATAAGACAAGCCGCTCCAGGTGAGTCTCTGGTTAATCCCCACACACACACCAGTCAGGTGCTAGCTCAGCTCGCATGCTGTGTAACCTAAGGAAATGATTCCGGGTGGCTGCACTTCCAAAAATCCTTTTTTATTGAAGCTTCATTTGACAAGTGGTTGACAGATGGAGCAGGGGACAAAAGGGTAGACTCGTTTCACGCAAATGTTACCACTTGGTCATTACCATTTGCGTGAAACGCGTCTACCTTTTTGTCCCCTGCTCCATTTGTTAACCACTTGTCATATGAAGCTTCAATAAAAGTATTTTTGGAAGTAGGGATAGGTTGTTTAGGGTGCAAGAGCAGTCAAGGCAGTAAGAGTCATCAAAGCCTGGAGATAGGTAGTGAGCGATTCAGGGCCTCAAGAGCTTTTCATATGGGGACACTGTATTGTGTATGACTGCTTCAGTTTTGGCATAGATCATTGCTTGAGTGACACTTTTTCACTGCTAGGATACATAGGAGGATTTCTATGATTTGTGATGGTTTGTTTAGCTGCTGTTGGAATAGAGTAAGTGTTTAAACTGACAGTGTGTTAGAGCCAATGGTTTGTTATTCAGAAGCGCCACTGTTGGGTCAGGTGTCACGAATGTGTTGGAGAGTTGATAGAATTTCAAACCCATCTGACCAAAAGGTATGGACTGTGGGGCACTCCCACCAAATATGAGCATGTGTGCCTGGTGTGTCACAGCCTCGAAAGAGGGGGGGGGGGGGTTTCAAGGGGGTTTCAAGGGCCGTGATATTTAGTGATGTGGATTTAGTTGCTTGCCAGATTTGTGTCCAGTCAGCTGGATCGAGCATAAGATGTTGTTTCTACCATTTATTTACGTACGCCAGCGTGATGTTGAGTGAGATGAAAGCTGAGCATATAAGTCAGGGATTGCTTCATGGAGGGTCTCCATTTCTTCACCCTGGTTACATGAGAGGACATCTTGCTCATCTACCTGCTGTTCTAAGATGGAAGTGTGGCGAACCACATCTCGGATCTCCCCTGTTAGCTTGTCTGTAATGGCATCTGAGGTGCTCTTCAGGGCCTTGTTGAGCATCCAGTTCTAATTGATGGAGTAGTTCAAACTTGAAGGTGTCACCTTGCAGAGCTATGGGGGTCACTCCAAATTCAGAGTCTGACTTGCCTTCCATTGTGGCTGCTTGGTGCTGATGCAGCTTTGATGTGTGAGCGGTGTTTCAGGTCGGGAAGATGGCGGTGCTGCCATCTTGGACGAGACCCTCACCAGCACATCCCAAATTGATTTCAGCTTCAGTTTTACTCTCTGAGCTGCCAAACACCATCACGGGTTGCTCCGGTGTGTCGCGGCTATGAGCTGAGTCATGGTTGCGAGACTCGCTGATGCATGGCTGTCAGGTCTTGGTAGGTGCGGCGCTCTAAGCACGTATGTCTTGCTCAGACAGCTTCTCACATGCAATTAATACTAATTGTCCAGAACAAAATGTAGATATGTATGTCTTTAGATTTTGCTGCTCCTTTAAAGAGACTCTGCCAATTTCTTTTTGTCATTCTTAGTGTGTTTTAAAAAGTATTTTTTTTTATTTTATAAAATGGGGAATCATTAGAACCTCTTCCCAGCTTGTATTACGGTCTGTGTCCCTGTTAGAGATTCATCCTCTCTATTTGCCCTTGTGATTGTAGTCAGTGTAGCAAACTACATTTTTGCCAATGTAACCAGAATAGATGTGAACTGTTTCAATGGGAACATTTGTTTGGATGACTGCAGAATTGCCAGCGAAAGATGCAGTTCAATGGATGTTCCAGCATATATGATGTTTTGAAGATATCTTTTATCTGTGGCATTTCACAAATCCACAGCAACATGTCTTGAATATTGGTACACCTTGGCTTTCCTGTAGAATGTAGAAGTTTCTGGTGGTGGTTCGCAAGACACTTCAGTTTGTGTTAAAGCTGACCTACATCTTTTGATATACTTTACATAGTATGTTTAGGCCAACTTGGCCCAAACTAACCATGTCCCTCACTACCATGTGAAGCTGCTAGATGTGCAGTATAAACTCCATGTAGCAAATTTTTGTTAGTGAACCCTTATGGACTTTATAGGCACCAAATACACAAAAATCCTAAAGTATTCATGTATTTGTCATAAAATCTAAACGTAGTGTTGTAGATTAAAACTTGCACAAAAACATGCTACCCCAAGTAAGGCATAACCATCAACCAAACCACCAACATAGCCCTATCATAACCAAAATCAATGCGCCAAAGAATTGCGGCTGTCAATGTCTGGACGGGCTTGGGTTATGTTGATGTAGCAAAGTGGAGCTCTACATATTTCACACCAAAGTGCTTCTTTAGGAGCTTAGGGTAAGTATTTAGTATAGGTCCTTGTTTTTATAGCCACTACAGTGACTCCTTAACACTATCAGAGGAGCAGTAGGTGGTGTGCAGGCTGTGTTCCGACATATCAGAAATCATAGCACTGTATCCAATCCCGGTGATGGTCGTCTCACCAAAGTCTGCCCAAGTGGAGTAAACCTCCCTTTCCATTTTCCTGAGTTTGGGATGTGTCCACTGTCTGTCATCCTGTGTTCTAAAAGTAAAATGAATCCGCTTTGAGGCAAATAAGACAGCAAGTTACCATCCCAGGTGGAATTCTTTTTGTTGCACAGTATTTTTTGCTTGCATGGTGCTAAACTTAGTGATAAATGTGAGCCGTGAAATGTTAGAGTAGAATTGTTAATACTCACTTGTTGGTGTCCTGCCTTCTAGTGGTGGGATTTACAAAATTCGTATTTTGCATGTATATCTCATCATAAACACACACACACACACGTTAATTTCACATAAATTGAATTCATTGTAATGTTTGTTACAGAAGATTGAAGAGATCGCTGAAGGGATTGTATCTGGCCTTGGACCTGATGGAGAGGTATGCTTTACTATTGCAATTGTAAACATTTATTCCATTAAAATAACCCAAATTGCAATTCTGTTTGCTGTTATATGTTGTTGTAATATACCTGGTGCCTCTTAGCAATGTTTTTTTCTCCAGTCTTTTAGGTATATATGGGTATTTTTCTATTGGGCATTTCACTTTTTTGTACCCTATTATTGGTGGTACCCTTCTGGCATGTTCCAACATTGCTAAAGCTATACAAAATACATTTTACATATTATTATTATTTTTTTTACCATTTTTTGTTCCGGCTTAAACGACATTGTATGGTTCTGTGTAAAAGTCGTCGACTTTGAGAAAGGTCCCTTAAAGTTTGTTACCTAAAACAGATCTGAACACACACTAGTTGAAGGGAGCACAATGTAACCTAAAACATTACATTTATTGGATAGACCCACAGTAAATTATTCAGTTCTGCCCTTGAAAATTTCTGAATGGTTTGAGAGTGACCCCACATCGCTTGATGTTTTTGCAGAGGTGTGGCAGCCATCCTAAAGGAGGCTATAGCAAAAACCAACTCCACACAGCTTTCCTCCAGTACAGTACTTATATATTCTTGACAGGTAACGGCAAACAGTAGGTCACTTTCTTTCCTGTCCATTGAGGGACACAGGAAGTCTTACTAGAGAGGATTGGACACTGACAAACAAAAGAACTGTAAGCCAGCCATAATAACCCCTCCTTCTGTAAGCATGCCTCAGGTTTTTGCTACTGGCCTAAGAGGATGGACATTTGTAACTCGGCTCTGCAGTGTTAGACTATCCCATTTTTTTGCCAATTTCTTTTTTTACTTCAATTAAGACTCTGCTCTACATGAATTTTGGCATTTTCACGCTCTAAATGTAGCTGCCTGGCGTGGTCGTCCTCAGCCTAGCTTTTGGAGTACTGCAGCCAGACTCAGCTGGATTGAAACTTGCAAGAGTAGCGTGGAAGTGACCTCCGGGCGTTCTGTGTGGGACACTTTCCATACTCTGTTCTGGTAAAAATTGGCTATAGCATGCTTTCCAAGTCCAGAGTCGCTGGCATTACCTCAGGATTTTCCCTGTGCCCAAAGACTCACTTAAGCCAATTGGGCCAGGCACCAGGAGCTACCTTTTTTTACATAGGATGCTTAAGTGCCTTTCTTTCTGATGGTTATTGCCATAAAAGGGGGTTAATACTCTGGGACTGGGTGTTGATATTTTCTGCTTAACGGCACTGAGAAAGCCTCTCCCTGTTGCTGCTTCTGCTTGCAGAGAGCCATATTGACTTTCGATCTGTTCTTGCTGCCTCCCTACAGTTACTTCAGTGACCTTTGGCCATTTGACCCACACCCACTACCAACAAAGTTTTATGATTAAATTCACCTTTGTAAAAAAAAAAAAAACTGACTAGAGACGTCTTTGTAAAAAAAAAAAAAATGCACATCTGTTGCAGCTAAAAAAAATGTACCTATATACACCGGGGACGGATCCAGAGCCTAGTCTCGGGAGGGACGCTGCCAGAAACTGTTTTTTTTGGGTAAATTTTATCAGGGAAATGGCTGGTGTTAAGCATCAAGCTTCAATCATCAATCACAGAGCCATGGTTGTTATGGTATCAGGATGATTGAAGCGCATTACTATTATTACATTGTTATAAAAAATGTAATGGTTCAACTCGCCATATTGCAGAATCAGTGGGAGCTCCGAGCGTGTCACCTGCCACTGTCACCTGCCACACGTTGTGGATTGTCACTTGCCATGTCGCCTGTCACCAGAAGCAGATTTTCACTTGCCACGTCCCATGCCACACGATGCAGAGTGTCACTTGCCACGCCCCATGCCACACGATGCAGTGTGTCACTTGCCACGTCACTTGCCACGTCCCATGCCACACAATGCAGAGTGTCACTTGCCACGCCCCATGCCACACGATGCAGTGTCACTTGCCATGTCACTTGCCACGTCCCATGCCACACGATGCAGAGTGTCACTTGCCACGTCCCATGCCACACGATGCAGAGTGTCACTTGCCACGTCCCATGCCACAAGTTGCAGATTTTCACTTGGCACGTCCCATGCCACACGTTGCAGATTGTCACTTGGCACGTCCCATGCCACACGTTGCAGATTGTCACTTGGCACGTCCCATGCCACACGTTGCAGATTGTCACTTGGCACGTCCCATGCCACACGTTGCAGATTGTCACTTGGCACGTCCCATGCCACACGTTGCAGATTGTCACTTGGCACGTCCCATGCCACACGTTGCAGATTGTCACTTGGCACGTCCCATGCCACACGTTGCAGATTGTCACTTGGCACGTCCCATGCCACACGTTGCAGATTGTCACTTGGCACGTCCCATGCCACACGTTGCAGATTGTCACTTGGCACGTCCCATGCCACACGTTGCAGATTGTCACTTGGCACGTCCCATGCCACACGTTGCAGATTGTCACTTGCCTGCTATAATTGTCTCTTGCTCTGTCCCAGGCACCAGATTACCAGTCAAGCAGCAGATAGATGAAGTAATCTCTCGGCTGCCTGCACACTGCATAGTGAGGGTGGAACTGCAGGGATGCAGGACGGGCTCCGGGTGGTGAGAGATAATGTCATATCTCTGCTCTCCCGCCTGCCGGCTCCCTGATTGGCCAGTAGCCACACACACATTGTCACTGAGCCAGGCCGCCCGCGGAGCCACCTGCTGTCTCTCACCAACGGAGCCGTGCTCTCAGTCATGGAGCCGCACACCGACTCTTTCACCCACGGTGACACCTGCCCGCCCACTCACTCGCATTCTCAGAGGGGGCAATTGCGCCCCAGCCCCCCCCCCCCCCCCCCGATCCGCCCCGGATATACACACACACAGGTGCACTTCCTTCAAATGTCATATAAAATAAATAACTGAATAGTGATCACAATAACCAATTGTGAATAAACATTAAAAAGAAATGTACAAACATGTGAAGCAATTAAAATACTAAAACCTATACATATATAATATATATAGTGCAGACAAATGCACGTCACACAATGCATGAAAAAGATGCATGTCAGTGACCACAATATACTTAATGTGAAAAATGTGAAACAATAAAAATACTATAACCATAATACTCGTGTGTGTGTGTGTGTGTGTGTGTGTGTGTGTGTGTGTGTGTATGTATGTATGTAGATCGGTATTGCTTAATGGTTATGTATTCCAACTGTTAGTGTGCAGCATCCAGGGGTTCCCACAGCGCAAAAATACTTTTATGATAAAAAAAATGCTTTTTTTTTTTTTTTTTTTTGTACTAGGAGCCTGCAAAGCATCGCACCAACGATCGGCAAATGCAATCTCGGGCTCTTGCAGACTGTCATAGTATCTGTCTGCTCCTATCTCATATGGGCAGGCATGGACATAATGACAGGAAGCATCAATGAACTACCTAGAGTGCTCAACAGCATCCTGGTAGTTCATTGAGAACTACAAGCTGTCAGCCATAAAAGGCTGACTGTGAATGAATGATGTGAGCAGAGTGGGAGCTGCTCCAACAGTAACCTGTTACATTTCGCTCTGAATACTGGAGTAACATTTTACAAAAGGTGAACTTGTCTTTGGTTCTTACCCTGAGCCTATATGTTGCCTTCAGATGCAATCCATGTGATTCTAGACAGAGAGGACATTCCAACTGTACCTGGTACTACCAGCTCACTTTCTACCAAAATCTCTAGGGTTACTTGCAGCCCCCCTACTAAGTGACCCAATGTCTGTGGCCTGAAGTTATGATGTTCTCTGCTCTTGGAGTCTATTCTGTCCTTGAAGTTCTCTTTCATTCTAATTGGTTGTAGAAGCATCCTCTGCAGTTTCGGCTGATGTTCTTTGCAAGACTTTATGGCCCAAATCATAGTTATTTGCTGATTTTGATCAGAGGCGCTGCATGCACAACCCTCTCCAGCAGATTCTTTATCAAATTTCCCTGTGGCCCTAGCCGCTTCAGAGTCATCAGCTGCAGAAACTCCTTGAATCTGGGTCAATATTATTCCTGACTGATGAGCTTACCCCTGAGGAGTTGTGGTTTATTGCTGTGTGTTCCAAAATAAAGGAGACTGTTCCAACTCTTAAAGCAGTACGCACAACTTTAAAATGAAAGGTTCAGCCCTTTGCTTCTGCCAGTGCTGTTTCCAGCTGTGGATGAGTTAACACTCCTAAAGATGCAAAGAGTTTCTCTCAGCAACTATTTCACATGAACATTGGAAGTATCCTGATGTTTTCCTCCAAGGAATGCCTATTAGCCTTGTATCTATTCTGTGCAAATTTTCTGCAGAGGTAGTTTATTCCCATTGTGGATCTTGATATGTCCTGCATTAACCAGGCACTTACAATTTCAGGAGAGCATGCATGCATCTTCAGAATGCAAAGCAATAAACCTCTGGAGGTCCTCTCTAGAGCTCTGTGCCTGTTTAACCCAGGGTGTTCCTCCCAATGGGAAACTTCAGACTCCAGTCTAGAGTTTGATTTGTTCAGTCCAGAAGCCATTTAACATCTGCAGAGTAACATTGTCATCGTGGGACAAGTCGGTCTGGTCTCTTGTCTCCTGGCTTTATGACTCAGGAATTCAACTTTAGAGTTTTAAGTTCTTTCTTAAGGTCTTTTGGAAATTATCACAGGGCTGCCTTTTGGTTTTAGTTGTTGGAGGCATCTCGTCTCCCATTAAACAGTTTTTCAATGGGACAAATCCTCTTTCCTGCTGCAAGATTTGGACCAGTGTTTAATTCTCTGCACCATCGAGGGAAAGGTTTCTGCCCTTTCTATACAGTTTCAGAGGCCATTGGCCTCTTATTCCTTGTCCCTTATACAGGGGATCTCCTTTGTAGCTTCCCTCATCAATTCACAAGTGACTTCCCTCATCCATTCACCTGTGCATAGGAACAAGGGACTATTGAGGCTTGGGGACATAATTATTGCCCACAGTGCATTTGGAAAGTATTCAGAAGGGCTTCACTTTTTCCACACTTTGTTACAACCTTATTCCAAAATGGATTCAATTCATTATTTTCCTCATAATTTTACAACCCATAATGGCAATATGAAAGAATTTTATTTTAAATCTTTGAAAATGTATAAAAAACAACAAAAAAATAAAAAATCACATGCCCATAAGTATTCACAGCCTTTGCCATGACACTCCAAAATTGAGCTCAGGTGCATCCTGTTTTCACTGATCATCTTTGAGATGTTTCTACTACTTTATTTGAGTCCATCTGTGGTAAATTGTTGATTGGACATGATTTGGAAAGCCACACACCTGAGATACATATATATATATATATATATATATATATACATATATACATATATACATACATACACACACACACACACACACACACACACACACACACACACACACACACACACACACACACACACACACACATATATATATATATATATATATATATATATATATATATATATATATATATATATATATATAGTGTGTGTGTATATATATATATATATAATATCTCAGGTGTGTGGCTTTCCAAATCATGTCCAATCAACAATTTACCACAGATGGACTCAAATCAAGTAGTAGAAACATCTCAAAGATGATCAGTTAGTCCTTAGGGAGGTGACCAAGAACCCAATGGTCACTCTGACAGAGCTCCAGCCCTTTTCTGTGGAGAGAGAACATTCCAGAAGAACAACCATCTCTGAAGCACTTCGCCAATCAGACCTGCATGGTAAAGTGGCCAGACAGAAGCCACTCCTCAGTAATCGGCACTCCTCAGACCGTGGCAAAGGTTCAACTACCAACAGGACAACAACCATAAGCACATAGCAAAGATAACAAAGGATTAGCTCTGGGACAACTCTGTGAATGTCCTTGTGTGGTCCAGCCAGAGCCCAGACTTAATCCCGATTGAACATCTCTGGGGAGATCTGAAAATGGCTGTACACGGATGCTTCCCATCGAGCCTGATGGAGCTTGTGTGTGTGTTTGTTTTTTTTTTTTCTCCTTCTGTCCAACTCTAGTTCACCAAAACGGGTGGGAGCAGGAGCATTTTCTTTCTAGCATAAAAGGAAAAAAGGTTGTCCTGGGAACTATGCAACATCAAACAAGAAAGGAGAGAGAGCGTTACTCCCCTCTCTAAGGTCACTTTCACACTGAGGTGCTGGAGCATCAGCGGTAACGCCCAACTATTTTTAGCTGCACTTTTCCGTTGTTTTAGCAGCGCTTTTCTGCTTGTGGCCAAAAAAGGGGGTAAAAGTGCAGCGGCACTTCTTCCAGTGCTTTGGCGGCGCTGCTCATTGATTTCATTGGGCAGGGGCGATTTGGCAGCAGGGTATACACCGCTCCTAAATCGCCTCAAAGATGCCACTTGCAGGACTTTTTTTAAGCACCCTGCCATCATACCGCTTCAGTGTGAAAGCCCTCGGGCTTTCATACTGGAGTGATGAGAGGCGCTTTTGCAGGCGTTATTTTTACCGCTATAGCACCTGTAAAAAGCACCTGAAAGTAGCCTAAATATGAAAATATCAATATTATATCAGATGTCAAAAAACAAACGCACTCTATTAAATTACCCCTACGAAAGTTTTTTGTGGAGGTAACTCAATGGAGTGTGTTTATCCTTTCTTTTTTTTCTGATTATCATTTCTTCTCTAACCTGATCATTAAGAAGTTAAAAATAAACAATAATGGTCATGTGTTTTGCTTGCGTCTATCTAGCAAGGTTACTTTGTTATAAGCAAGGAAGCTGAGACCTCTGCAGTGTGTAAATGTGCTTTTACTATATAAAAATGCTGTACATACAAAAATATTACAATATTATGAATACAAGACTGACAGATATCTAACAAGCAAAATGCCTAGCAAATAAACAGCCTATGGTCTGTAACAGTAGAAATACACTTAAAAGTTACTTGGCTCCAGTTACTGTGTTCATGATCTCTGTTGCTCCTGGAGATTGGGTACCTTCTTGTTCGCTAATTACAGATTCAAGTGTTCTGCTGTGTTAATCCATGTTGAGTGGCTCCACTATCAGTCTCTACTGCTCCTTTTATTTGGGCTTTTGTTTACTGTGGTTACAAACTTTGTTTTCCATAATAACCGACTAACAGTCATTCTTTCAGTTTGAGAAGACTCTCTCTTACCGGTTTACTGTAGCTATAGAGACAATAGCCTATTCAAACTGTCAATTGAATACAACAATGGTATCTACATTCCCATGGTATCCAACAGCATTTGTTTGAGAAATATCTACTCAGGCCAAAACATGACGGTAATAGGTTTTCTATGACCAACTACTCTTGTAATGTTATGTCTGATATTAAAAAAAATAATTTTAACAAATGCAACACATTCCGCCCTTGTTTTTTTTTTATTTTTTTATTTTTTTTTCAGACTCCATACAGAAAATTTCATTACTAAGAAATCTCATTATAAACATTAATTTTCCTTGATTGCAACCCCTCCCATATTTCTGTAATTGAGAAGGTGTTTGAGTCTTTGGCTAAAAGTTTATTAGAAAGTCCATTCTAAAGTTCTTTAGAAACAAGTCCAGGCTTGTAAGACATCAAAGGCCTTGCTCTCCACAGCTCTTGCGGTTTTCCATCATTTTGTCCATCATGTAACCACTTTTTCTCTGGTATTCCTATGGATCAAATTGGAGGCAGCCTGTGTAGTGGAAAACAAAGCGGATTATCTATGCCTTCTAATACAAACTCTTCTATTCCTTCTAATAAACTGTAGACTCCGGCCCTTCAGCTACAATCTCTGCTCTAACTAGCTTCTTGCCTGGATCTCTGACCAATACTTTGCCACCTGCCTGTATCCACTACTGACCCTCACAAAGAACATCCATAGGGATGAAAGGAAATATACTGATATTTCCCAGAACATCACTGCTGTTTATTTTGGAAGGTTTGATGTTATGTAGCCTCAACAAGAGCGGCAAGTGAGAAGTAACCAGTCATAGCCCCAGCCACAGTCTTAAAGCTCGTCTGCCAATGCAAATATAACCTTCCTGCCAGATTCCCTCTCATTCCTGGATAGGCTTCAGATTCAGATATGTCACTCTTGGTTTCTATGTCATGGGAAGCAGTAACATGGTTTCTGTTAAGCCCTGTTCTTTCAGGAACCTTACATAAACACTGAACTCTGCACTCCAGCTGTGGAATCTGTGCACCGGCCCCTACCATCCTCTCATGATGGTGTGCTTTTGACTATTGGCCCAGAATTTAACCACATGACTGCCTGTGTGAGGACCGATCCCACTACCTTAGTGCATGTGTAGGTGTAAGTTTCCGTATCTGGTCCTTCAATAGCCTGTTGTATCTTTCAATAAAACCAGCTGCCTATGGATGGTATGGGATGTGGCACAACCAGTACACTCCAGAATCTTTGGTCCACTGCTGTACTGTTGATTCAGTGAAGTGTGAGCCGTTATCACTTTGGACTTGTTTGGGACAACCATATGCAATGACTCTTGCGCAATTGAAATGTTGCTGCTTGATCTGCACTTTATAAGGATGAACAAGCAAGTCCTGAATAGGTGCCCACTTTAGTGCAACAATATCTCAGTCCATTGTTTCCTCGTGGTAGGAGACTGATGAAGTCAATCTGGCAGATCTCTGCAGGCCTATCTCCCCTCTTAATCAACCCGGTGGAGTACTTTTGCAATGGCCATTGTCACACTTCTCTGTAATAATGGGGTCCCCAGATCCCGGCCCCCCACCCTATGTGAATGAGTATGGGGTACATCATACCCCTACCCATTCACCTGAGGGAAAAAGTGTAAAAAAAACACACTACACAGGTTTTTAAAGTAGTTTATTAGGCAGCTCCGGGTTTTTTTTCCGTGCTTTCCAGTTCTTCTCGCTGTGCTCTTCCGCTATCTTCTGCTCTTTTGCCAAAGGAGGAGCCCAGCTTTCTCCTTTGTCACCCCCTTCTTCTGTTCTTCCGATGTTGACGTGACGCTCTCTCCTGCTGTAATGCCGTGGACACTGTGCATGGCGACTTATATAGGCATAGGGGCGGGGTCACAGGTGATGTCACATGGTGACCCCACCCCTTATGACATCACAGTCCCAGCATCCCTTGGGACTGTGATGTCATAAGAGGCAGGGTCGCCATGTGACATCACCCTGTGACCCCGCCCCTTATGCCTATATAAGTCACCGCGCACCAAGGCGACATTGACTTTCTGCTCTTGTCCCGTCATACCTGAAGTCACCTTCAAACTTCACTTTAGTCCGTTCATTTGGAAAGTCCGGCGGACCTCTGCTGCAAAGTCCGATTTGTGTGTACATGGCATTAGTGAAAACACCCCCCCTCCAGCTTTCTGGTTGGACAACCATGGAGCTGCAAGACTCATAAAATGAATAAATATTACCAAGCAAATTAGCAGGTCTCCAAATTAATTATCTTCCATTCTCCGTTGTACATCCTATATCTGTAGTGACATCAACTGTCGGTTCAGGCTTCCTCCCTGGGTAGTGAAGACTCCTACAGTGTCTAAACCCAGCAATAGAAAGCATACCCAGAATTCTTTTAGATGTGCATGCCCCTATCTTTAAACACTCCAGGGTCATTAGTCTGCCATGCTATAATCGATAACCTTCTTTCCCTGCAATAATATAAACAAACTAATGTATATTATACTAAAATATTGTATTGCATGTAAGCGCATCTCTTTAAAACAACCTTTTGCTTAAACAAGACTGCAGATTGAATTGCGCATTAAAATTTGTTTTTGCTTTTAATTGCAAAGATTTATTTTAGAAGTCAAACTTCTTTCTATGGACACACTGAAGAATAATAAATTAGGTGTTTGAGCATATACCTTTATTGCATAGGCACTAGCCTGAAGGATTTGTTCCACTGGTTATACTAGGCATGTTGTATGTATTGGGGGAAAAAAATCATTTTCATTTGTGTTTCCTTCATTTTAGCTTATAGATGAAAGCAGTCAGATGAGCGATCTGCCTGTGAAGGTTATTCACACAGAGACTGGGAAAGTGCTTCATGCTCCTGATGCACCTAAAGCCAGTCAGCTTGAGACATGGTTGGAGATGAACCCAGGGTGAGTAGATGAATGGCCATTCTTTTCTAATAGTCATTTCCTTCTTTCTTATTTTGAAAATCTTTATCTCTCTTCTATTTCATCATAAGTTTTATTTTTATTTTTTTCTAAGGCATATTATTTTACTATTTTATTGGTAAATGAAAAAGCAGCATGTTCACTTGGGCTCCTTTTCACATGGGGCGAACTTCGCCAGCTCAGCACGGAATCTGTCAGCTGATTCCTGCTAAAAGCAGGTGGATGGCTTGTCAGGGTCTGCTATGCTTATGTAGTGCAGACAAAGACACCGCTTGCTGTCCTCTATGGGCAGCTGGATGTAAATGGACTGCCTGTCCGTTTTTATACCCGATGACAATCTGATCCACCAGGCGGACGGGAATAGATCCCCCTCTTTTTTTTTGGCGGATCAGATTGGATGTCGGCGGGTGGTAACAGATGTCTGTTGACACCTGCATAGAGGGCATTGGATGTTGCTGGTCCACCCGTGTAAAAGGGGCCTTAGTCTATTTTTCACCTTCAGTCTTATTGGCAAAATGCAAACTCAGTCGTTTTTTTTTTTTTCTCCCTCTCTCTATATGATATAGTTATGAAGTTGCGCCTAGATCTGATAGTGAAGGAAGCAGCTCAGAATATGAAGAAGAGGTAAGTTTGTCATGTATATTAACCCTGTGGCCTTCTAGGCCCTGTAACAAAGAACCTAGTGGTGTCAGTATTGCAAGACATTTCTTATTGTGTAAGTTCAGACTTGGCTCTGCAGTGTTAAAGCTTCCCTTTCATTGTTGTCAGCCCGTGTTGGGTCTAATTTTATTCTCTACATATATTAATATTATTATTACACATCCAATAGACATGCAATCATTATGGAAGGATTAACTAAATGTATGACTTTCTGGTGGCCTTGACTATAAATATTCGTAAATGGTTGACTTGTATGTCTCAGGCTCCGTTCCAAGGTGGAGTAGCCGTTGACCCTGCGCTAAATACAAAAAGCATAAAAGTTGCCTTTTAAATTAATCATCATTTCTACTGTTAGTAAATATTTTCTTTGGTCAAAACACACTTTGTCATTGAAATGGCAGTTTAGTTGGGCATATCCGCTTGGAAAAAGAGGGACATAATATTAAACTTTGAGTTCTATAGTGTGTTTAGTCTTTAAAAGTTTTGAGCAAGCTTTGCTGTATATTAAAGTGCATGTGAACCCTTACGATTCATTTCCTATTTGATACCTTTTTGGTCTGGTAAATATACCATTAAAAGTGATTTATCTGTTAGACCCCTTTGACACCACACCGCCCATAGCGTCAGCGGTAAAACGCCGATATTTTTAGCAGCGTTTTACAGCCAGATTTGCGGCGAATTTTGGCCGCTAGTGGCCGAAAGAGGGTTAAAACCGCCAGCAATATGCCGCAATAGCGGCGTTTTGCCGGCGGTATTACAGCACTGCCCCATTGATTTCAATGGGGAGCAGCGGTGGAGGAGCGGTAAACACACCGCTCCTTCACCGCTCCAAAGAAGCTGCTGGCAGGACTTTTCCCTGACGTCCTGCAAGCGCACCGCTGTAGTGTGAAAGCCCTCGGGCTTCCACATTACAGACAATGGTGCAGCTTTTTTAGGGCGGTTTGCAGGCGCTATTTCTAACGCTATAGCGCCTGCAAAACGCCCTGGTGTGAAAGGGGTCTTAACCACTTTCAGACTGGACCAATTTGCTGGTCAAAGACCAGACCACTTTTTGCGATTCGGCACTGCGTCATATAACTGACAATTGCGCGGTCGTGCGACATGGCTCCCAAACAAAATTGACGTCCTTTTTTTCCCACAAATAGAGCTTTCTTTTGGTGGTATTTGATCACCCCTGCGGTTTTTATTTTTTGCGCTATAAACAAAAATAGAGCGACAATTTTGAAAAAAACGCATTATTTTTTACTTTTTGTTATAATAAATATCCCCCAAAAATATATAAAAAAACATTTTTTTCCCTCAGTTTAGGCCGATACGTATTCTTCTACATATTTTTGGTAAAAAAATCGCAATAAGCCATTATTGATTGGTTTGCGCAAAAGTTATAGCGTTTACAAAATAGGGATAGTTTTATAGCATTTTTATTAATAATTTTTTATTATTTTTTTTTTTTTACTAGTAATGGCGGCGATCAGCGATTTTTATTGTGACTGCGACATTGTGGGGGACCCATCGGACATTTTTGACACATTTTTGGGACCATTGTCATTTATACAGTAATCACTGCTATATAAATGCAGTGATTCCTGTGTAAATGGCAGTGAAAGGGTTAACCAGTGGGTGGCAGTGTAGGGGTTAAGTGTTCCTAGGGGAGTGTTACTAACTGTGGGGGGGTTGGGCTTTCATTTAGTGTACACTGATCTCTGCTCCAATCACATGGAGCAGAGATCAGCGTCACTAGTTGCTAGGCAGAATAGACAAATGTTGTTTACACAGCATTTGCTCTATTCGGCCGCTCCGTGAGACGATCGCGGGGATGCCCGCGGCGATCGAGTCCGCGGGTCCCGCGACCGGACTCACGGGGGTCCCGACCAGCGCGGGAGCGCGCCGCCGCCGGCGCGCTCCCGATGGCAGGGCGGCATCGAATATTGGACGTACCTGTACGCCAATATGCCTGCCCGTGCCATTCTGTCGAAGTACATCGTCGTGCGCTGGTCGGGAAGTGGTTAAAGTGGTTGTAAACCCTTACAAACCACTTTGACCTACAGGTAAGCCTAGATTAAGGCTTACCTGTAGGTCCAAGTAATATCTCCTATACGGTGTAGGAGATTTTTCCAAAAAGACAGCCACCGCTGTCTACGGCGCATGCGCCGTAGACAGCGGCGCACAGGCGCACTGGGCAGGTCGCAGATCGCGGCGATATGCCGCGAGTGTCGGCTCGCATGCGTGGGAGTGACGTCATCGCTGCTCCTGCGATGTGATTCGCAGGAGCAGCGATGATGTCACTCCCGCGCATGCGCACGGGAGCCGACACTCGCGGCATATCGCCGCGATCTGCGACTTGCTCAGTGCATGCGCCGTAGACAGCAGTGGCTGTCTTTTTGGAAATATCTCCTACACCGTATAGGAGATATTACTTGGACCTACAGGTAAGCCTTAATCTAGGCTTACCTATAGGTCAAAGTGGTTTGTAAGGGTTTACAACCACTTTAAGGGTGTTTTGCAGGCGCTATAGCGTTAGAAATAGCGCCTGCAAACCGCCCTAAAAAAGCTGCACCATTGTCTGTAGTGTGAAAGCCCAAGGGCTTTCACACTACAGCGTGCGCTGGCAGGACGTGAAGTCACTCCGGGATCCATAGCAGCGGCAGACATGAAGACGGAGGAGGGCTTCGGGGGCTTCGTTCTCAGGTAAGTTATTCATAATGAGCTAGTATGGATTATGTTAATTCAAAACTGTCTTGTACATACTGGGGGCAATTCAATAAAGTTGGGGCTCTGCTTTTCTGGCATTAATCCCTCTTGTTAATGTATTGCACCAAATTCATGAAGCATTTTTGAACAAATATATTCTGACAGCAACTCAATTCAGGTAGTTCTAAAATGTGCAACTTTTACATTGTGGTGTGATGAACGCGCCAAATTCAAAATAAAATACTGTTCCTTATTAAAGTGGAGATAATTAAAACCAACTCTTTTGGCGGACATAGAGAAACTGACGCATATAGATTATGCAAAAGTGTCCTGTGTAGATTCTAAGGCCTCATGCAAACTGGACATTAAAATAACGTTATAAAAATGCCAGTAGCTTTGCAGTGAACCGCTGGTGAGCAGTGTTTTTGATCCATTTGTTAGTGTTTTGCTTCACTTTCACAGAACAAGGTTGCAAATGAGGACTACTGACTTCACTTTAAGTTTCCTGAGTTATATAGTTGTTCTGGTTCAGTGATTCAAAGTATAAAAGGCAGTGTGTTAGCATAACAGCCTGGCAACTGGGATTTTTCAATAGAAAGTCAGCAATGGCAACCCCATATTTCTCCCATGACAGATGTACAGTCACGGCCAAAAATATTGGCACCCCTGACAGATAATGCACCTCTTTGCCCAGAAAATTGTTGCAATTACAAATGTTTAGGCATTATCATGTTTATTTCTTTTGTTTGTATTGGTATGACACAAAAAAGTGGAGCACAAAAAGCCCAATCTTATACATTCCATGCAAAAATTCACCCTCAGTTTAATAAATTGGTAGCACACCACTTGTAAAAAATAACTGAAATTAATCGCTTAATGAGCCCTACATTGCACCCCAGAATTCTTTGGAATGTCTGCGGACAGGGCGTCCAGTGCCTGAAGCAGCAAAGCAACCCCAAAATATCAGTGAATCTCCACCATGTTTGATTGTAGGTACTGTATTTTTATTTTTTCTGAAAACAGTGGAATGATGAGCTTTACCAAAAAGTTGAAATTTTGATTCGTCTGTCCACTGCACATTTTCCCAAAAGGATGTTGGCTTCCTTTTTTATGTTTCTGTGTCAGCCGTGCGGTCCTCCTGGGTCTCCTACGATAGCTGCCCTTTTCATTCAGATGGCGTCCTTTAGTACAAGCTGACACAGTTGGACCCTGTGCCTGAAGGTCAGCTTGAATTTGTCTAGAAGTTGATCAACGTTCTTCACCATTGGAATAATCCTTTGTTGCAATCTTTGATACATTTTTCTCTTTCGTCCATGTCCAGTGAGATTAGCTACAGTGCCATGGGCTGTAAACGTCTTGACAATGTTGCACACAGTGGACACAAGAATATTAAGGTCTCTAAAGATGGACTTGTAACCTTGAGATTGTCCATGCAGACACACAACAGAAAGGTTGAGTAAATTTTTCACCATTTTAACTGGTTGCTGGTGTTATTTCTATATTGTCAGCACCTGTTAATTGATACAGGTGAGTTTAATTACAAACTACAGGAGCATCACTAAGGCCTCTTTCACACTGGGGTATGAGCAGCGTCGGCAGTGAAATGGCGATATTTTTAGCGCCGCTTTACTGTCGTATTGATTTCATTGGACAGGAGTGGTGGAGGAGCGGTATACACACTGCTCCTTCACCGCTCCAAAGATGCTACTAGTAGGACTTTTTTTTACTGTCCTGCCAGCGCACCGCTCCAGTGTAAAAGGGGCTTTCACACTGGAGACACAGCAGCGGCTCTTTCAGGGTGCTTTGCAGGTGCTATTCTGCAAAGCGCCCCAGTGTGAAAGGGGTCTAACTTGCAATTCTGATCATTTTGAGAAGGTACCAATAATTTTGTCCAGTCTATTTTTCCAGTTTTGCATGGAATGTGTCAGATTTGGCTTTTTGTTTCACTTTTTTTTGTCATACCAGTACAAACAAAAAAAAAATACACATGAGAATGCCTAAACATTTGTAATAGCAACAATTTTCTGGGTGAAGTGGTGCATTATCTGACAGAAATGGAGGGGTGGCAATATTTTTGGCCATGACTGTAAAAATATTTGCAGTAAATACAGGGTGTTCCCTTTCGCTATCTAATAAAATGTGTGCTGTTAATCTTTTTCTGATACCACCCCACCTCTACCCCACAATTAGTGTAAAAGCATCACCACGTTATGTTGTTGCCACAGTCTTTTGGGCAATGAGATCATCCAGTCAGCAGAAAGGAACATGCAATCTGCCCGTGAGTGGACTGAGCAACACTGTTCGGCACTGAGAAGATGCCAAAACTTAAGAAGTTACGCATGCTGACTTGTGATTTCTATTTTTTCATTGGTCGCATTGTTTTTAATATAGTCATTTGCACATGACTTGTGTCATTATGAAATGCTGTATCTTTTAACAGCTGCTCTGTGCTTTTTGAAACCACATGCCCTGTTAACCAGTTTTCATGTCGGATACGCAAGTGCAGCTGCAGCTAATCAGAACATATAGAAACTGTGTATGGGGATGACTAATCATACATCATTCAAAGGAATAAGTGTGCAAGTGATGCTGTGCTTGTATATGGCTTAAGCATGTCTCTAACATTAGCATGTTTTTTTTTAACACATAGGATGAAGATGAAGAGTCTAGCAGATTGGAATTGGATGAAAAGAGGAGTGCTGAACTGATCCAGAGCCTTGCAGAACACAGCGCTAAGCACATCATTGAGTATGTCCCGGATTATCCTTTGGGAGTCCTTTTTCATGCTGTCTATGCCAGCTGTTCCTTCCTGCAGTGTACTAACTAAAATTTAAAAATTATTGCAAAATGAGCTTGCTATAGATGGATAGATTAATTCTTCCAGTCCAAATTTTCAGGCTCTCTCTTTAAGCCCAGGTTCACACTGAGCTGCGGGAATGAAGCCGTGCGAGTTCAGCTGAACTCGCACAATTTCACTCCCGCATGTCTGTCCCGATTTTGGCCGTGATTTCAGAGACATGTAAATCGCAGCCCGAAATCGCAAGATAGTACAGAAACTACTTTTTGAAATCGGTCCAGTGCAGCAGATGCGGCGCCGCACCAATTAGGATGGTGCCATTGACGGCAATTGCCGTCGATTTGTCAAAACACTCCAGTGTGAACCAGGGCTCATGGTGATCTATTCGTTTTTTTTTTAGTTTTTTTTGTCTCATGTAACAAATATTTGACTATTTAAAACTGTTTAATAATTTTATTTTGTGTGTGTGTATGTGTGTGTTTATATATATATATATATATATATATATATATATATATATATATAGTTATTGTAATGTGTACTGGCTCTCTGAAATAAATTAAAGCTGAAATCCAGGCAGTTATAAAAGACACGTTAATGAAGCTCTGTATTCATTTTTAAAGCATTCAGTTTTTTTAAATTAGCTAGTGTAAATGCCTGATTTGCTATCGGCTTCTTGCAGGATGGAGAGTCGGGTGTACTACATGCAAATATACTGACAAGGAACATGTTGATAGTTAAGCCCGTACACACTTGCTGAATGTCAGGCAGCATCGGCTGGTTCAGTAATACTGGCCAACATTCAGCCGTGTGTACTGCAGCTGGTCTGGCCGGCTTCTGCCAAAAGGAAGAGAGCGATGACCGGAGTGTTTTGGTGAGGGGCGTGTCACCCTGTTAGAACACATTAGAAGAGCAGGGGAGATCACTGTACTAACATCGGATTTTTAGTAGAGCGGCTCCATCTTTAGCTGACAGTTTTTTTGTTTTTTTTTTCGTTCAGCCCACTTAGTTGAACGGAAAAAGCTACTATTGTGTACCAGGCTTTTGAAGAGTGAACAGAGAAATTACCTCATTAGCCCGTAAGTCTTCTTTCATTGCCCAGTGAGCAAGCTGCGGGGTAAAGAGAGGACACCATTATATTCATACTATAGTCTATAACTGAACGGTATGTCATCCTCCTGGATGTGCTGTCTGGCAGGTAAAAGAGCCCAGTTTTATGCTTTTTTTCTGATATTTAGCTGTTTGGGGTGAAGTTCTGCTTCAGAGACCTTGAATCCTTATTTCACTGTTTCCAAACCAGTCGTCCTGAGCATGCCTATGCTAACTGTAAGATTGGGAAATAAAAAATAAATAACAAATCTGCTCTCCTGATGTACTGCAAGCTTGTATGGTTTAGTATACACTATTGAAAATGAATGTTATGTGAAGGTGGGCATGGACAAATATGTTTGTCCTTGAGGCTCGGTTCATATTGGTGCAATGCGGGAACACTGCGGCTCACCGCATCACGCTCGTCTCGCAGGCAGTTCACACTGCTCTATGCGAATTGCTGGGAGTGTAAATGCAAAAGTTAATAACGCCCCCCAAATCGGTTCGCACATCGCAGTGCGAACTGTCAATTCGGACAGGAATTGGACCACATGGGTGTGAACACCCATGTGATCTGATTCTGGTGCGGACCCAGAAAAGGTTCCTGCATGAGTTTGGTCCGAATGCAATGCAAATTCAGCCATACAATCTGTATGGCTGAATTTGCATCTGACAGACATCGCATTTGATTTGTACAGCAGTATAGTGCAAATCACATGCGATGTCTGACATCGAAGCAGTGGGAACTGGCCCTGAATACATATTTCACCCACTCAAAAGTAATGGAAGATAAATTTAGTGAACTGTGTTGGATATGAATTCTTTAATCAAATTCTCACTTCTAAAGTGAAATGGTAATGATTTGTTCTGTTATGCCTTAGGACTGCAAAGCAGGATGTGGACGATGAATATAGTATGCAGACAGATGAACAACAGTCTCAATCTTACTATGGAGTGGCTCATGCCGTTATAGAGAGGGTGGAAAAACAATCCTCCCTTCTTATCAATGGTTCTCTTAAGCATTACCAGGTACTTAGTTTCATTTTCCATACCTCCTTGTTTTTGCTGTTTAAAAGACTAAACATTATAACATGGGAAAAAAGCTTGTTTCAGTTTGTTTTTGTATTATATTTGTTGATAGGAGCTACGTTTTGTCCATATTTCACCATTTTTCAGATTTTCTTTTTTTTTTATTTTTTTTACGTAGTTTTACAGTTTATGGATTGCACTTTAGTGCTCCTTGTTTCCCACTACAAGATTATAGCTAGAGGCCTGGCAGTCTGTTACTAGTCTTAAATGACTGGCAACCGTAAAGGATTTTTATTCCTTGGTAAAATGAAGCCAGAAATATAATTGGCATTAACTCCACTTCTATTTATTTTTTTATTTTTTTCCCAGGTCTCTTTGCAAAGTCACAGGTGTAAAAATAAAGTGTGCTTCTTGCTAGTAGTAGTGTAAGAAAAACTCTGTTCTGCCTGTAAATCATACACTGTTTCGAACAGGGTTCCGATTCGAGAGAGACTGCAGTAGAAGTAAAATTAAAATACTTACTGATACTTACTGATATTAAAATACTGCTGATTTCACTATTCAGATTCAGATACCCATTAGGCCCCTTTTACACGGGACGGATCCGTAATGATCCGCCCCGTAATGATCCACCCTGTGATGATCCGCTTGCTCTGCGGGGATCGCTCTGTTTGTCCCTGCTGAGCCGGCGGATGACAGGGCGGTCCCTGCACACTGTGCAGGGACTGCCCTGTCAGATCTCCGCTCTCCTCTATGGGGGATCGGATGAATACGCACCATCTGTCCGTGTTCATCCGATCCGCTCTGCAGACGGGTAGAAAAATAGGATTTTCCTCCGTCTGCAGAATCGGCCAATAGCGGAGACGGACGATATTGGGTGTCTGCGGATGTTCATCCGCTGACACCCGCTATCCCATAGGAATGCATGTATGTCCGTATTTCATCCGCTAAGGGATGGATTTAATACGGTCATACGGTCCACATGTGTGAAAGGGGCCTTAGAGGGAGCTCACAAAGCCATTGATGAAACATGATTATGTAAAAGTTATTGGCTTGGCTGAGTGGTTAGCACTCTTACGTTGCAGCACCAAAGTCATGGATTTTATTCCCGCAAAGATGTGATATGCATAATTTGTATGCTCTGTAGCAGGGGGTCTCAAACTGGTGGCCCTCCAGCTGTTGCAAAACTACAAGTCCCATGAAGCATTGCAAGGACAACAGTTACAAGCATGATTCCCACAGGCAGAGGCATGATGGGACTTGTAGTTTCGCAACAGCTGGAGGGCCGCCAGTTTGAGACCCCTGCTCTGTAGGGTTGCACAGATACTAGTATCGGTGCCGATACCGAGTATTTGCAGAGGTATCAGTACTCGTGCAAATGAACAGATACCTGAAACCGATACTTTCAGGCTCGTTTCCTTGAGCTGTCAGTGGGTCTCCCCAGTCTAGAGTGCGGTAATTGGAGCTGTAAAAAGAAGAAAAAGCAGACGGCAATGTTTATTAACAACATTACTCAGCCCTGAAACACTAAAATAAAAAGAAACATTGTTTCTCTTTTGTTCATTGATGGACACAGCATCTTCATCTTGACCTTAGGGTTATATCGCCCCGAGGACTAGGCAGAAAGTGTTAAAAACAGCAACACTTGCCCAGTACTGCCCGGGGGGCGGTCCTACTGGCTATAACCCCTCACACTGCATCCAGCAGCTCAGTTTTTTCTGCCTAGTGTAGAAGGACCTGGCTCCCGGTGGGACCATTGGTTCTGGGAATTTTTTTATTTTTTCAGCATTTTTGATTCCTGTGATCTACAGTCAACAGCCGGGCTGGGTGACAGGCTGGATAATATAGATCCTGGTAGTCTCCCCAGCCTGGCCATCGAGCGTGAGCAGGCCCTAGCTATGTGCTGGGTCAGCCACAACATGCCTCGCCAGATCCAGGGGCGGCCGGTGAGCTATATGCTCCGGGGGACACATATGACCGGGCTACTTCAGTGTGCCGTGGCCGTCAGCCACCCCGTACTGCTCGGGTGATGGGTCTGTCTGTGCAGTGCGTCCAGCAGTCCCTGCAGGAGGGTTAAGTATGGTTCCACCTGTCTCGGCAGGATGGAGCAGCTGAGCATTCCCTGGGAGGTCAACTAGCGGGGTCTCTGACTCTCCCTTTCTTTTCTCCCTGTCCCTTCCCTCCTCCCCCTGCTATGGGCCGCTGTGTGACTTGGCACATGGGGGTGCGGTGCACGTACCTGGCCGTGGGGAGCTCTGGGTCCTGGTAGGGGACTGCGCTGGGTGTTGGGGGTCCGCTCATCCTCTTCCGTGTTTCTGGGCCACGGTGGGGTTTTTAACGTGTGGAGGCAGCCGCCGTGGCCATTTTTTTTTTTTTTTGTAGTCGCAGCCAGTTTTTGCCTTTCAGCCATTTTCTGGAAGTTCGGCAGCCATTTTTTGTCGGTGCCCTCAGACCATTTTCTAGTAGCCTCAGGTAGTTTTGCCTCTAGCGCTGGGTGCTTGTTTCCTTCTAGAACAGCTCGCTTTTTACACAGACACCTCGTGGATGACACAGGGGAGAGTGGACAGCAGCAGCACAGCGCAGTACCTGGGTCAGGGTGGTGAGTCCTGCGGGGGGGGGGCCTCTGTCTGTGGCAGCTAGGAGGGTGGACATTTTATGTGACTTGCCTTAGGTCCCTAAATGATGACAGGCGAGTGTGGGTCAGCATGGTGTTGGAAGCTAGCGCTTCTTCCCCAGACATCCCTGTTATTTCAACTGGTTCCCCTGCACCTGTGGTGCCTATGGACACTGTCAGCGGTCCTGGAGGTCTTTGTTGTCAGGGTGAAAGCGGCGTGCGGGCGCAAGGGGGGGTAAAAAACGCCCCCACAGTCTTTTGGGGAAAGCTCTGATTCAGACTTGGGCCCTGCTGTGACAGGTGGCCCCTGTTCTGACATATCAGAGGATGTGGACCAGGACCATTTTGACAGTGAGGATGACTCCGTGTCTGGGTCAGCGCAGGAAAAGGCGCTTGTACAGCGGTGCGGGGTACCCTAAAGATGGAGGTGTCAGGTCACCGGAGACCAGGTGACAGATGCACTCCGTTGGAGTCGGAAGTGCACCGCTAGGTAGTGGACCTTAGGACTGACTGCTGCGGATTGTACCCAGGGAGATTCAGGACACAGGTCTACAGGATCACTAACACAGATCCCACTGGAAGCTGGAGCATAGATTCCCCAGGGCGCAGAGTCTAAGAGCCAGCGGGTGTTCGCCAGAGCCTCCAGTGGTGAGGATGGACTTCGCTGCAGTCTGGCTCCAGGCCGCAGCCCCTAGGGTCTCACAGCTCACGCTCACAGTAGACTACAGGAGAAGGAAGCAGCAGGCTGGAACAACAAGGATAGTAAGTGGATACGGCAGAGGTCAGGGCAACTAGCAGACAGGAACAACAGAGTACACGCCAAAGATTCAGGGTCACAGGCAGACAGGGATAGTCAGGGACATGCAAAAGGTCAAGGTCACAAGCAGACAGGAATCGTTGAGAACACGCCAAGGTCGTTAACAGAGTCAAACATAGTGCACACGGCAAGCAGGAACCAGGAAGCCAAACACACAATGAATACACAATGGTTGATCAGCACTGTTGGCTTGCAGTGCACAGATTTAATATAGGGTTCCCTGATGGGGCCTGAGGTGGAGCCATGCTTAGAGGAGAGGTTATAAAAACCACCAGGTGGAAGTGGCTGGCCTCTTATTCAGAACACATGAGGGGAGATAAGCAGAGGAAGATCACTGCATAACCATGACAGGAGGATATGGCAGGGGCATCTACAGAGCTGTCTGTCCATTTCAGGTTCCACAAGCCAGTCCACACGGCTAAGGTGTTATCTTACCCAACTTATTTTGATAAGTTTATATACAAGGCGTGGGGAAAACCGCAGCGGGCCTTTTCAAGTCCTGTAACGCATGGCGGTGCGTTACCCCTTTGAGGAGAGTTTCCTGAAGAAATGGACATGTTGACCCCCCGGTATCCAGGTTAAATAAGGTAACCATGATTCCGGTGGAAGGGACTCCTGCTTTCAAGGACCCTGCCGACAGAAGGGTCGAGGCGGTTGCCCGGTCCATGTTTTTGGTTGTGGGGTTAGCATTGCGGCCGGTGTTAGCCACGGCCCTGATGTCACAGACTCTTACTGAATGGGCAAAATTGTTGCACCGTGAGTTGGAGAAGCAACAGGCTTCCACGGTCTGCGTGGAGCTGGCGGATCAATTGGTGCAGGGCCTTAAGTATGTCTGTAATGCGGCCTTAGATATGGCCCCCTTGATCTCTAGAGCCTCTTTATCAGCAGTAGTGCTACGTCGCCTGAGTTGGCTGAAATGCTGGTCTATGGACCAGGCATCTTATAAAGCACTGGCAGACTTGCCCTTCCAGGGAGAGAGGCTATTTGGAGCCTCGCTGGAGGACATTATTAAGAATGTTACTGGGGGTAAGAGTACGTTGCACCCACAGTCCAGAAAATGCAAGGAGCCATGCCTTCATCCTTTTCCACTCGGTAGCGAAATTTCGTCCGCCCGGGTCGGCAGGTATGCGTTCCCAGTCCGACAAGGTGCCTGCTGAGGGACAAAAGCATCCCTGGTTTTTTAAGCCATACAAGCCTGCGAGTTGTACTCATTGTAAAAAAAATGGTATCGGTGCATCCCTAATGCTCTGCTGTATTTGCACCAGTTACTGTTTATTTCCATAGCTGCCAAGTTAATACTTGCTGGTACCAACATTCAGCCAGTGAAGTCAGAAAGTTTGATTTACATCCTTGTTCAAGGACTGTAACGGAGTAGCAGGCATGAGGATGACAGCCCTGTAGCTTGTGTATTTGAATTTAAAGACAAGTAAGCAGTAGGTGCCATTTAGTGTTTTGCGCCAGGCTCAGTTTTAATGTGTGCCTCGGACTGCAAGCTTCTATTAGGCAGGAACTTATGTGGATGGTTGAGCTTACTGTGTAGGCTTCTGTAAAGTTGTCACTGGTATATAATCAATAACATGAAATAAATGGAAAAACATGTTAAAAATAACTTTCAATTAAACCTTAAAATATAACTAAAGGTAAGACGTTTATTTAGGTTTTAGAGTGGGAAGGGATTAAAACACCTGTCGTGTGTTTTTTTTTGTTTTTTTTTTATATAATTTATTGTGGTCTGTCACCCTCTCTATTTATACTGTTTACCATTATCATTGAAAGGAAAATCCCAAATTTTGGGTTGCCCCCAGAAAAGTAAGGGAGGAAATCTTCCAATGGGGACACTATTTCTGGTGAAATTGGGGGTGTTTCAAGGAATTCCCCTAATATGCAGGGATTTCCTCTCACTTCCTGTTTGGCTATGGGACAGGAAGTAAGGGAAATCTCTGGAATGGGAAGCAGATGGCAAAAAAGAATCTGACGGGTTATAATCCATCTTTGCTATAAACCAAAAAAAAGTGTTGCCTATTGTTCTATAGCCTGTAAAGGATACAGGCTGGATATTCATAGCCCCTGGTTTATAGGCTGATACCTTCAGGTGATTGGACACTAGAAAACATTTAAAGACATGCTCCTCTGTCTCCCCCTATAACCCTACCCTAATCCTTGAGTCAAAATAAGTATGGCAAAAAATAAGCCTTAGTTTGGTATGATGTAGATCTAGTTTATAGTGTGTTCCCTTACTACAATAATAAGGGGCCACAATAAAATATATGTTCCACTGTGCTGTGTGAATTTAAAACCTAGCTGCATATCGAACTAGCAAAAAAGTTTAATGTGCATGATTAATTCTCTTACTAACATGAGCAATATTGGTTCAGAAGAAGGCGGTACAACTGTGGTCAATTTTTTGAAGGGGAAAGAAAATCCCACCTGACTTCAAAGATAGTCTAATCAAATCCCTGAACATAATGTTTACTATCCTTGTGCATACTGTTAGTTTTAACATTCTACCCTGTATCACAAAAGGTAATATTGTATACGATCAAAACTCTAAATCATAACTTTTCCTTGAGTAGACTTGACTCCTCATTTAGCTGTAAGTCATTCCTGTCAGATGTGCTTTTACAGAGTTGTCCGTTTTTTTTGCTCTGCAATTTCAGGTTCAGGGTTTGGAATGGATGGTTTCTCTATATAACAACAATTTAAATGGAATTCTAGCTGATGAAATGGGGCTTGGAAAGACAATTCAGACTATTGCGCTCATAACATATCTGATGGAGCACAAGAGGCTTAATGGCCCCTATCTCATTATTGTTCCACTCTCGTAAGTAGAACATTTGTTTCCTTTGGTAGATTTCTCGTTGCTGCATAGTTTTCGTTTTGAAATGCCCTTAAGTCTGTTCTCCTATAACAGTTCTACTCCATAGTAAAAGTCTTTGGGAAGACGGGGGTGGTGGAACGTTAAGTAGAATCTTTTTTTATTACATTTAAATGATAAACAATTTTCTTGGAAGACATGTGTTTAGATTTCTTCATGCTATGAAAAACAAAAGTAAAACCATAATGAAGATAGCTGGCTTTTTATGTAGGTTTTATACAATACGGTTTGCTGTTCTGGTGCTAGCACACACAAATGTACAATTATGTAGGTATTGAATACATTTTTCACTGCAGAGTTGTTGTTTTGTTTAACACATTTTAGATATATAGATAAATTGGATCTGCTTGATGTATAAAATATTATGTTTTAAAAGCCTAGTATTTACGGTCTATTTTGTAATTGTATATGGGCATGGTGGTGGACATATGTGCTTATTAAACACACAGGATTTACTTCCTGCCTTGCAGTGCTACACCATGGTTGTGCAATACGGAGTCCACCAACTCTCTGAGAACTGTGCATTCCATGCGTAGCTGCTATTCCCATAGTAAACAAACAGGCTGTATATTAATATATACAGTATCTCACAAAAGTGAGTACACCTCTCACATTTTTCCCCAATCGTCTTTCAGGACAGCCACCTTAGAGAGACACCGGCTCCTCCCCTCTGAGGAAACACCGCCTTCATTTTCATGATTTAAGCCTCCTCCTCCCTTCGTTCCTCAGTTATGGTGTTTCCTCCGGCGGGGAGACATCGCCAAGGAACCTGAAGGCTGAATTCGGTTGGTGAAACTGAAAGCTATCCGAGCGGAGCCCCGGCCTCGTTCGGCTATCCGACCATTTATCGGTCGGTCCGGGACAGTCCTATCGGCGGGGAGCTGAAGTGTTCGTACTGTCCATATACCCTAAACTTCGCTTGGGGAAGCAGGAAGTTTATGGGGTCGTCCGTTCGTTCACCCGTGGGTGTTTCAACGGAACAAACAGTCCAGTCGGCTGGGGAAGCTGAATACTCGACTGACCTTTACACGCACTCCAATCTTCGCTTGGGGAAAGCAGGAAGTCTTTGGAGAGGTTCATCCCTGCGTTTCGCCCAGTGGGGTACTGAACGAAGGCGTCCAGGGCCCCCCTGTGTATGCAGCCGGCTGGGAGCTGGAAGCCGGACCGGTAGGCGGGCGACGTCCGTTCCGGTGGGGGCGGACCCCTTCGTTCAATCCGCGTCTTCCGGTTCCGGACGCGGCACGTGAAGGGGAACCTAGCGTTCGGCTGGTGCAGCCTCTCTTTCTACAGTCTGCACAGGTAGCTGTTGGAGGCACGTTCGTACCACGCTTCCTCAACGGGAGAATGTCCGAAGCAGAGGCTTCAAGAACTCCTGGAGATAACAGCACCAGCCACTCAAAGGTAATAGCCCTGGAGAGGGGTTCCCTTACCTTATAACCAGTAGCTCCACTGGTGTGTTTTCCCCCTAGGTGGTCGGGGGGAAGGGCAGTGCATCTGGGGTCCAGGTGGAGATTGATCCTAGGAGGGGGCACTCCCGGTGGTTCTCTTAAGTAGTGCTGGTGTTTCTTTTCTTTTCTTTTTAAAGTTTATGCTGCTCTCTCTCTTTTGCTTCGGTATCTCAGAAAGACTTAAGCAGGTCCCCCCTTGGCTCTTGGAGGAAGTGTCCTTCATGTAGAGCCTCTTTGGGGAATTCCTGGTTCAAGGCACTTTGTAAGGAGTGTTTTAAAGGCCTGGATAGCTCAGTCCGTAGCTCTGTTTGGGTGCCATTAGAGAGCAGGCAGCAGAACAGGGTGCAGATCTGGCGGCTTCTGTAAAGGTTTCAATGCCCTCAGCTCCAGAGCACTCTTTTCACCAGCACAGCAGAGTGTTCCACCTAACCCAATGGTTGTTCCTCCCACAGGTTAGGGAGAATCCAGAGGGTTCCAGAGGGAAGTTGAGGAAGAAGTGGACAGTGCCGTCTCAGACTCCCAAAGGGAGACTGAGGGTGAGGACTTGGATGGGGAACCCAAAAGAACCTCACGGTATAAACTTCCCCTGGATGAGATGGAAAGGCTCTTGAGAGCTGTCCAAATCACTTAGGAGGCACTGTCACCCCACGATCAGATGTACTAGGGCCTAGGGGGAGCGGGTGTTCCCGGGTCATGACGTCTTGATTGATGCCATCAAGGATGGCAGGATCCCGAAGGAAAACTTTTCTTTTCTGGTGCATTAAAGCAAAGGTTTCCTTGGGCGGAAGAGGAGGCTCTCATCTGGAATAAAATCCCCCGGGTTAGATGCGGCCTTTTCTCAGATGTCCAGGCATACTGACCTGTCCTTGGGGACATGGGGGCACTTTTAGACCCTATGGTTTGAAGATGCCTGGGTTTTACCATAAGGAAATCTCTAAGCCTACCATAGCAGCCACAGTGGTGGCTCGTAGTACAAAGTATTGGCTTATCCAGATGAAGCAATGACGGCAGAGGAGTCTTTTCTATCCTCCTTTTCCCGTGCTGCTTTAGGCATTGGCATACTCTGCGGATGCTTCGGCTTAATTCATTCGATGGTATGCAAGGTCCTCGGCTCTGACCAACTCAGCCTGGAGGGCCTTAAGGCTGTAGACATGGCAGAGGGACAGGGCGTCCAAATCAAAGCTCGGTGGAATCCCTCTTTAGAGGAGACCTGCTGTTTGGGCCAGGTCTTGAAGCAGTGCTATCGCACGGCTTATAAGAAAGAGGCCTTTCCCCTTAAGAAAAAAATAGGGGGAGCAGTTAAAAAGGGTCCTTCTTCCCCCAGTGGGAGATGATCACCTCCAATCAGTTTGTGTTGGGGATCATCAAAAGAGGTTACCGTGTGGAGTTTTCAGAGCTTCCCCCTTTGAGACTCCTTGTCACTGAGCTGACAAAAGGTGCCTTTCTTTCCTCTGCAGGAGTTAGAGGAATAGGAAGTGGTAATAAAGGTCCCAGCAGATTAAATAGGCAAGGCTTCTATTCTCTCATTTGGGGTTCGCAAGCCTGTGGAAAAGTTCAGGCTCATCCTGAGCCTGAATCGTCTGGGTGTCTTGGTCACCTACAGAAGTTTTTGGTTGGTTTTAGTCACGGGGTGAGGGCACCTCTTCCACCAAAACTGTTTCAGGGCATCGATAGTAAAGGATGCATACCTGCATATTTCCAACGCAGAAAGCCACCAGCGTTTCCTCATGCTGGCAGGGATAACCTCTGTAGGGGTGCTACACCTTCAGTTTAAAGCACTCCCCTTTGGGCTATCCCCTTCTCCCTAGTATCTTCACCAAAGGGGGTCACCTTCCTGCGATGGTAGAGGTCCTGTCCTTCCTGCGTCTCAGGGTAGTCTCTGTGATCGTGTATCTTAACGATCTTCTCCTGTTTGTCCCTTCTCTGGCGCAGTTGAACGGGGATCCACAGCTTACAAGGGACCTATTAGGGAGCCTGGGTTGGCCTCTGAACCTACGGAAACTCATCTTAAACTTCTTCCCAAGGGGGTCACCTTCCTGAGTAAAGAGGGTCAGGTTGAGCTTACTGACATCCACGCTCCTAGCTGTTCAGTGGACGGGGTTACGTTACTGTCGTCTGCAAGCTATTCATCTTGAAGGTTTGGGGCCACAGTAGAGGGCCTTAGGACTCTTTGTTTTCGGTTCTAACTCAGGTAAAGAAGCCAGGAGCGGTGGCGTGTGACAATGCGCGCCGTCTCCCAAAGGCGCAGTCTGCGGTTGGATTGCGTATGTCTGAGTTCTAGTCCACCCTGTGTCAAATCACGAGGGTCTCTGTTGCTAGCTTTAGCACGGTAGCTCATGACTGATCACCGAATGGCAAAGGTCACAGCTGACAGTCCTGTGCTGGCAAGGTAGCAGTGAGTAACCGACTTAGAGCATTGAGATAATACTACATAGCCTGTATTTTAAAGTCCCTTTGGTGGGATAGGGGAGCATGTTTGTCACAAGGCCTAGAGTGGATTTGGCCAATATCCAAGAAGGAGGGAGTCAAAGAGACCCTCAAAATTGGAGGGAGTTGAGAGCAGTAGATCTGGTTCTCAGGACCCCGTAGAGAGTGCTCTGGGGACATTAGGTAGCAGTCATGGAGACAATCCCTTGGCAGTGGCTTACGTCAATAAAACGGGGGCTTCTGGAGCAGAGCCTTAAGGGCCTTAGCGAAAAGCCACCCTCAGATGGGCCAAATGTTAAATTCCTGTCCTTCCAGTGATCCGGTGGAAAGGAGAGCAAATTCAGGTATTAGATGCCTCAGCAGGAGAACGCGGGGAGAGAGCAACCAGGTTCTCAAACAGGACGTTTTCGAAATGATCACCCGGGGGAGGGGGATGCCCTCGATAGACTTCTTTTGCCCCAAGGGAAAACGCGAAAGAAGCCATCTCCTGTTCTATGAGCAGGGGAGATGGGATGTCGGAAGCAGACGCACTAAGCACAGACTTAGGATTTCTCTAGGTGCTATGCTTTCCCCCTTCCCGTCCTGATTCCCGTCTTGATTCCTGCAGAGTTGAGGAAGTTCTGGTGACTCTTTCTAATCGCACCTCATTGGCCCAGGAGGCCGTGGGTCTCCATTCTTAAAGGCCTGTCGGTGGAACTCCCCTGGGTTTTTTCCCAGTGTCCAATCTGCTGCCCCCAGGTGGAACCTTGCAGCTTGGCTACTGAGGAAGTTCCGAATGGCAAAGGGGTCTCAGACTGTTAGTAGCCACTCTTTGAATGGCAGGTAAATGGAAGCTCAGACCATTTTTTTGAGGGTATAGAGGCGGTTCAATAGCTGGTGCTCAGAGAACTCCTTCAAGGAGCACAGCTCGGGGGCCGTTCTAGAGGTCCGGCAGTCAGGGGCAGATAAAAGGTTAGCCCCGAAACATTGGAGAGTCAGGTATCCGTTTCAAGCGTGTTTCTGAATAGACTTCTAATGTCAGACCTTGGGATAGTAAGGTTCTTCAGAGCCTTAAGTAGGTGAAGACCAAGCCTTTGGTCGCCCCCTTCCCAGTCGGGATCTTGCTTTAGTTTTACAGGTTCTCACAAGGGAACCTTTTGAGCCGTTAGAACCTTGCTCGTTAAGATTGATCACTCTCAAAACTGTATTTTTGGTGGCAATCACTACAGCAGGGAGAGTAAGTGACTCGAAGCCCTTTCTATTAGGGCACCTTTTTTTTTTTACCTAAGGTAGCCTCTAGTTTCCATAAGAATACAGGAGATTGTGCTACCTACTTTCTGTTCGAATCCAGTAGGAGAACAGGAACACATGTTTCACAGATTAAGATGCTAAAAGATGTGTTCTTCATTATTTGGATTGCACAAGGTCAGTTCAAGAAATCTGATTCACTTTTTGTGTTGTTTTCTGGGGCTAGGAAGGGTTCCAAAGCCTCTAAACGTACGATAGCTAGATGGTTAAGTTAGCCATTGGACAGGCGTACGTGACAGGGAGGTTAGGTCCTCCAGTTGGGGTTAGAGCACACTCAGCCGGGGCAGTGGCAACTTCTCAGGCAGAGTGGGCTGGGGCATCTCCTGCACAGATCTGTAGTGCTGCAACGTAGTCCAGTGTTTCTACGGTTGTGAAACATTATAGACTGGATCTTCTGTTCAGCCAAAGAACAAGCCTTTGGCCGTATAGTACTGCAGGCAGTGGTCCCACCCTAAGGTAATGTACTCGCTTATCCTCTCTAAGGTGGCTGTCCTGAAAGACGATTGGGGAAAAATGGAATTACGTACCGGTAATGTCCTTTTCCAGGAGTCTTTCAGGACAGCACCGGTTCCCACCCAAATTGTTTGCAGATCATCGGGAACTCATTACATGAGGCCGTCAGGTAAGACTTAAAAAGTTTATTTGTTTGACGTGTTCTTGTGTCTCCCCAGTTTGGCCGGAGGTACTCTGGAAGAACTGAGGAACGAAGGGAGGAGGAGGCTTAAATCATGAAAATGAAGGCGGTGTTTCCTCAGAGGGGAGGAGCCGGTGTCTCTCTAAGGTGGCTGTCCTGAAAGACTCCTGGAAAAGGACATTACCGGTACGTAATTCCATTTTTTGTAATTATTTTATTATATATTTTTTTAATGTGACAGCACTGAAGAAATGACACGTTGCTACAATGTAAAGTAGGGAGTGTACAGCTTGTATAACTGTGTTAATTTGCTGTCCCCTCAAAATAACTCAACACACAGCCATTAATGTCTAAATGGCTGGAAACAAAAGTGAGTACACCCCTAAGTGAAAATGTCCAAAGTGTCAATATTTTGTGTGGCCACCATTATTTTCCAGTACTGTCTTAACCTTCTTAGGCATGGACTTTACCAGAGCTTCACGGGTTCCCACTGGAGTCCTCTTCCACTTCTGCATGATGACATAACGGTGCCGGTGGATGTTACAGACCTTGCGCTCCTCCACCTTCTGTTTGAGGATACTCCACAGATGCTCAAAAGGGTTTAGGTCTGGAGACATGCTTGACCAGTCCATCACCTTTACCCTCAGATTCTTTAGCAAGGCAGTGGTCATCTTGAAGGTGTGTTTAGGGTCATTATCATGTTGGAATGTTGGAATCTGCTTCAGTATGTCACAGTACATTCATGGTTCCCTCAATGAACTGTAGCTCCCCAATGCTGGCAGCACTCATGCAGTCCCAGACCATGACACTCCCACCACCATGCTTGACTGTAGGCAAGGCACGCTTTGTACTCCTCACCTTGTTGCCGCCACGCACGTTTGACACCATCTGAACCAAATACGTTTATCTTGGTCTCATCAGACCACAGGATATGGTTCCAGTAATCCATGTCCTTAGTCTGCTTGTCTTCAGCAAACTGTTTTTGGGCTTTTATTATGCATCATCTTTAGAAGAGGATTCCTTCTGGGATGACAGCCATGCAGACCAATTTGATGCAGTGTGCGGTGTATGGTCTGAGCACTGACATGCTGACCCCCAACCCCTTCAACTTCTGCAGCATTGCTATCAGCACTCATACGTCTATTTCCCAAAGACAACCTCTGGCTATAACGCGGAGCACGTTCACTCAACTTCTTTGGTCAACCATGGTAAGGTCTGTTCTGAGTGGAACGTGTCCTGTTAAATCCACTGTGCTGCAGCTCAGTTTTCAGGTCTTGGCAATTTTCTTATAGCCTAGTCTGTCTTTATGTAGAGCAACAATTCTTTTTTTCAGATCTTCAGAGGGGCCATGGTGAACTTCCCGTGACCAGTATGAGAGAGAGCGATAACACCAAATTTAACACACCCGCTCCCCATTCACACAAGACCTTGTAACACTAATGAGTCACATGACACCAGGGAGGGAAAATGGCTAATTGGGCCCAGTTTGGACATTTTCACTTAGGGGTGTACTCACTTTTGTTGCCAGCAGTTTAGACATGTAATAATGGCTGTGTGTTGAGTTATTTTGTGGAGACAGCAAATTTGACACTGTTATACAAGCTGTACACTCACTACTCTTCAGTGTTGTTGCATGAAAAGGTATAATAAAATATTTACAAAAATGTGAGGGGTGTACTCCCTTTTGTGAGATACTGTATATTTAAAGTATAACTAAAGGCCATTTTTTTCTTTTGTTCATTTTCATAGGTTGGAGAGGAATTCCAAAACATGTCAGGCTTTTGTCTGTGGTCCCATTAGGGAGATTCACCCTCTCTATTTGTCCTGTATACCATTATCACTGAAAGTAAAAGAAAATCCTAAATTATGAGTTGCCCTCAGAAAAATAATAGAGGGCAGATCTTCAAATGTGGACACTAGGTGACAACCAAGGCGTCTCTCATTTTGGAGGAATTTTTTCTCTGTTTTGGCGAGGAGACAAAGTAAAGGGACATCTTTCCAATGGGACGTAGGTGACCAATAAAAATTGACAGGGGTTAAAACCCTCCTGTATACTATCCAAAAATGGGAGGGAAAAAAGTTTTGTCTTTTAAGTTTTAACACAATTACAGAAAATGGGAAAGTGAGCATGTAAAAATGTGACGGTGACATTCACAATTACTTTAAGGCTCCATTCACACCTGATCGCACCCACCCATTATTTCAAAACGCAGGGCACGTTTACGATGCCATTACTTCCCATGGCACCCTAATCATGCCGTGATTTTTTCTGCAATTGACGCACACAAGATCATGTTCCTTTTTGATCAACAAGCAAAGCAGTGTGATTTACCGCATGACAATCGTGGCACAATATGGGTGCCATTAAGAAGTAATGGCATTGCAAACTCTCCTCACAGCGATTCAAAGTCACCAGTGGAATCGCTGCAATTCCGCCCACAATCAGGTGTGAATGGTGCCTAATGCTGATTTCAAAGTAGACAATTGGCATCCAGACATGTTGGCTGTTCAACTTCCAAATGATCTGTAACTTTGTAAGCCAGTCTTATGATTTGGGCCCCCTTTTTACACATGTGCGACTTTTCCTGTGACTTTGGACATCAGAGTCGCATTACAAGTCGTACCCCTTGATTCCCAATGATAACCATTCAAATCTGTGCAACTTCAAATCACACCCACTTTAAAGTAGTCAATGTACTACTTTGGTCAGACTTTGATGTGGGTTGAGAGCCATAGACCTCAAGTTTACACAAGCATTCCCTGCAATTGCGGCAACATTGCATGACTTTGTAGTCATGGCAGTGTGAAAGGGGCCTTAGAGATCTCTGTCACACGCATAGTTTAAGCAGTTCTTCCTGGAGCTTCTTTACCCATCTACCAAGCACCTAACATACATGTACTGTGGAAGGTTGGCTCTATTGCGCACAATCGCGTACCTGTACATCATTTCGTGCAATAGCCACTGGGTGATTGGTTAGAGGGGAAGCCAATCAGTGAGTCCGGCAGATCTGATGTCCACTGGCCACCCACATTGTTCCCGAGAGGGGCAAAATGGTGATTTGCCTTTGTAAACAAGGCAGATTGCCATTCTGACAGGGGAGAAAATAGACATCTCGTGTTCCTGCTTAGCAGGAACACACATCTGTCTTCTCCCAGTCAGAACTACCCCCACACAGTAAGAAAACACCCCTTAGGGGACACAGTTAGCCCTTTGATCACCCCCTGATGTTAACCCCTTCTTTGCTAGTGTAATTAATTAGTACAGTAACGGTGCATTTTTTTTTTTAGCACTGATCACTGTAATAATGCCACTGGTCCCCAAAAAAGTGTTGGGTGCCCGATTTTGTCTGATGCAATGTCGCAGTCCCACTAAAAATCGCTGATCACCGCCATTACTAGTAATAAATAAAAATATTCTTAGTTTGTAGACTCAATTGTGCAACCCAATCTATATACGCTTTTTAGGATTTTTTCCCCCCCAAAAAAGTAGCAGGATACATACTGGCCTAAATTGATGAAGACTTTTTTTTTTTTGGGGTGTGTTTTTATAGCAGAAAGAAGGAAAAAAGGGGAGTGTTAGATGTACTTGCAGATTTAAATACACTAACAAATTTAAGCCAAACTCCAGCTGCAGTTGCAGCAAATAGCGCATTTTCCTATAGGGGATACAGGTTTTTTTTTGTTTGTTTTTGTTTTTTTATAATTGTATTTTTTATTAGTTTTTGCAAAAGGGAAAGTTAATGAGAGATGAGCTGTCCAAATTAACAAAATACTGAAGTTAACTGTAGGTTATATAGACGTGTAGTCAACATATAAACAAATCATATTGCATTACAGAGGTCATACATACAAATTGCCAAAGTATTAAAGGTGTAAAATCAGGGAGCTCTTAAGGGACACCATATAGCATGAGCCATAACAGGGCCCATAGAGCGGCTTGGAGATAATTGCATACCTTAAGACCTAGAATCTGGAAGAGGTGTCCCAAATTTCCGATTGATCCCATGGTTCCCATATTTTATTAAATTGTGGGATATTATCATGTACAGTAGCCGTGAGATGTTCCATTCTTCGAATATCAGCTATGAGTTGGAGGAATCTGGACCATGGAGGAGGTATATTGGATAACCAACACAGTGGAGTAATTCTCTTAGCAGCTAGAAGAATGTAGGAAATCGAGCATTTAACATGTTTAGCAATACCAGTAAAGGGGAGACCTAATAAATGGTGTACTGGGTCACGTGTAAGGGGCATATCCTCCAATTTTTTAATTAATCGCATCACCTCATGCCAAAAGGGTTTTATCGGAGAGCTTTGCCAAAAGATATGGAACAACGAGCACATATTGAGTCCAAAGCGCCAGCATAGCACTGAGTTCGAGGGATCGTATTTATGAATGACCTCAGGGGTCTTGTACATGAGCATGAGAATTTTAATGAAGTCTCCCTCTGCACTACACATTTGGAGAACTTAAATGTGGAGGACCAGGTCCTATCCCACATCTGAGAGTTTATAGATCTACATAGCAGTTGTGCCCATCTACGCGTGTATAGGTAGGTGACTTCAGAGAGGGGGTAGACTCATGGAGGATGCGGAATGTAGAGGACACCAGAAGTAGTTGGTGTGGGCCTTGAGCGCAAAGGTATTCAAAAGGGTACGTTTCTTCAAGGTCAGGGTTGGGAACATAGATTGGAAGTAATGCCTGATTTGCAAAAAAAAAAATGTTTAGGAGTATCGAATGTGTAGAGCCTGCGTGTTACTGGGTGTACTAGAGAACGAAGAAAGTCAGGTTTGCTACGTAACCTATCTCCCTCTGCTGGTCATTTGCTTTCCTGTAGACTCGCTGAGGGTGCTAACCAGGCCTAATGGTGTGGAAGCAGAGAGTAATGGTATTTTTACATGGCCCCTCATCACCCCTTCTTTTATTTTATCTCCTTTAGTCTCTGGTTAACCACTTAGGAACTTCTAGAAAGCTACTACTTTCTTTTCTGTGGAACTCTGCATATCGCAGAAAAGAACTGGAGCAGCTAGGATGCATTTCCATGCAATGTCACATATCCTCAGGATTGTCATATGATGTTTCAGGATGCAGTTCACAATGTTAGTTTAAATAGAGCCTTATAGAAAGTTGTAGTCTTCATTTTTTGTCTGTCGTTTTTCCATAGGACGTTATCCAACTGGCAATATGAGTTTGATAAATGGGCTCCTTCTGTGGTGAAAATCGCATACAAGGTATCAAATATTTGCTTAGACATCAAAGATTAGAAATCTTGTCTGTGTATCTCCTTCCTTCGGATTTTCTTCACTTAAGATGCAGCAGAACATTACCACAATAACTGCAACTTAAGCTAATCATTCTAAAGAGAGTGCTGCAATAAAGACTAATTACTTTCAGATGGAAAGAAGCTGCATAAAATTGTTCATCATCATATCCAATATACTTTGATGAGTGCAATATTATATCTGCTGCGTGTCATTTTGCGTGTTTGCTTGATTGGATCTATGCTCGAGAATGCCCACCTGCTTCTCAGAAATGTCGCACATCTCTCACTTGTCCCACTCGGCTTTAGTGATGATGGTTATAGCTATCTGCTGTGATTCCCACCTTTTTTGCCTGATTAGAAGCTTTTTTGTCATTTCTAGATTTTCTCTCATTTTATGTAAAATACAAATGCACTAAAAAGTATTATAGTGTGTTTACTGTATATCCACCCTGCATGGACAGGAGTCTTTTGGCCTGCAAACGCAATTTATTTAAAAAAATGTAGTTCTTTTATGTTTCTGAATGAAAAAAGCTGCTTTTAAGCCCAACTGCAACACTGAAATTAAAATCAAATTGAGACTTAAGGAGTTCCTAATTACCTTATTTGTAGACTTCAAATTAAATGATCAGATCATATCTGTATAGGTGTATCCACAAAATACATGGGCATTGTTCTATGCATGCCATACATGGAGCAGATTTCTTTCCTGCAACCATGGGCAGTGTTGACAGGGGAACCCCTCCCGCCGAGTCATTGTATTCTCCCAGATCGGAGAGCGTCCTTGCCGGGAGAACGCAGTAATTATTGCTAGTGGCTGGTTGTCAATCAACTTGGGTACATTCAGCCTGTCCTTACATGGTTCGAATTTTGGCACGTTCCTACTGAACTGGCTGAGATTCTAACCGTCTATGGCTGGCCTTATGGCCCGAACACATGATCCGTTTTCGCACGATTTTCGGTCGTCCAAGGAAGGATCATTCGTTTTTCGGATTGTGTGTACACTACTTTCGACAGCCAATCACGACCGTTCATCCAATATTATTCGATTGGGCGTGCACGGAAATTTTTCTCGTAGGATTCCAGATCGTACGGTTTTCATTTACAATACAAATACATTATAACACATGGCATCGCATTAGTTTTTTCTTTTATTTTTTTTCTATTGTACGAGAATTTTCGTGACTTTATTTAGCTTTTTAATTTCTACTTGCGATTATTAACCGAAAACGGTCGTACGGGGCATTAGTCTTTTTATTATTTTCCTTACTGATGGCTGAAAACGGCAATGAAAGATATGAGATAAGTGGGATAAAGGGTGGTTGTGGCGTTTTTCAAATGAGGTATATTGCCTTGTTGCTGGAATAATGACTGACCGCATATAAAATAAACAGTGATGTATTGGATGTTGCCATCTCTGAGAGTCCAAAACTCAGCCTTCGGGTGGCGTTGGGACAGCTGTACCGCATAATTGCATTACTAGAAAATGTTAGTGTTTCACAACTGCAGTATATTTAATGTAAATGGTATAATTTTAGCTGTCAGTTTCAGAGCTGGTCTGAAATTTACTATTAAAGTGTTTCCTGTGGAAATTACTGCAGGTTTTTAAGACCCAAAACTCCTGCTTTTGCCAACTGTTACCCTAGTGTTCTCTTTGCATAGAACCTGTATACCAGCAGAAAAGTGCAGCGGAATTTAAATGAAACTATTGTGCTAATATATGTTTGTAAAATGTTGAGTATAAGCTATTGCTTTATTATTCATTATTCTGTCAACTGCTAATGTATGGTGTTGTAAATTTCAATATTTTGTGTTTTATTTCAGGGAACGCCAGCTATGAGACGGGGTCTGGTGCCACAGCTTAGAAGTGGAAAATTTAATGTCCTTTTGACCACCTATGAATACATCATAAAAGACAAGCACATCCTTGCTAAAGTACTTTACTTTTCTCCACATTTAATCAAAACCCATTATGTAACCAAAAAATATTTGTAAAACATTTTTGTTAGATTGCTGTAGATCTAAAAAAATTCCTAGAAAATCGTTACTCCTCTGATGCTAGTTGGCATCTTTTCTTAAAATATTTTGCTTAAAGTAGAAGTGCCCAAAGCTATTTTGGCTATACTTATTTGGTAGTTCAAACACGTGCAGTTAGCTCTGCACTCCTGTAAACCGTTTTCAGCCAACGTCACTCAGCAGGTACAGGCTTGAGAAAGATCCCGACTGTAAAGTCACCCTGGACCGGTACCTAGCTCAGCCGCTCAGTGATCTACCAGCCAGCCCCTCCCACCCTCCTTGCAGCCCAGCACTCAAGTGAGCACTGAAGTGGCAGAGCAGAGAGCTGGTTATTCCAATCCTGCCAACACACCTTTCCATTAGTTAAGGTCCTCTGACAACATGGCTGTAGTGTACCATACGCCGTCCACTTATTATCCAAAACGAACCTTGGATCATTGACCTAGAAGCATATGCGAGGAGTATATGTTATCATTATGTTATATAACTATGTTACTGAAATCTCAGCACCATGTCACCTCCCACACCATGCTATGCCTGGTCAATACATCACCAATAACCACGTCCTTTGTTTCAACTTTGGGAGAAGAACTATAAAAACACAGTAGTAGAAGGCAGACTGCAATGCTGCATAGTTCTTTTCTAAGCCAAGAAATTAATCTGTACCATAAAAAGTTGAAACATCCCAAAGTATACTTTTTTTTTTTCTAGCCAGCAATTCTCTTTCACGTAGCCAGATGTGATACATCGTGTATGGGTAATTTGTAGCTTAGCTTCTTCTAATGTGCAATCAGGGGAGCATTGTACTGCCTTGATCCACAATGGGTAGCAAAAGACAACATCATTGTGCAACTCTTGATTGCTCTCTTCTGATGCTGTGTACAGTTTGGCCAGTACCACCTTTTTATTTTTTGGATAGACTCTGCTCTGGGTTATAATCCTATTAATGCATGAATCCTTGTTCAGGAGGATTTACTGGTGCATTAAAATGATTTTATTTGAAGTTGTTGGCAAAGGCTCAGGAAGTCTGGCAAAGGCAACTGCATCCTGGGAAGGTGGAGTGGATAGCTGACCAAATAAATTCTATGCTAATGCTTCATGGAAGTTGCAGATAAAATGGATTTATTATTTGAATAAGCTAATTCTCTCACTTCAGTTGGTACATTTGTCTCTAGATATTTATGTTCATGTGATGCAACACATTGCCCCTTGGGTAGTTGTGCCTCTATGTGATGCAACACATTGCCCCTTGGGTAGATGTGCCTCTGTGACACATTCACATTAGAAATGTTTCACACTTCAATCACAGGCTTTGCAGCTTAATTACAAGAAAAAAAAAAAAAAAAACCCTCCACCAATCTCTAACACATGCATATATTTGAATGAGGCTTTTGTTTTTGAAAAATGTGGGTCGTGACCTACATGTAGATTTAAAGGAGAATTCTTGCAAAATCCAGCAATTGCCTTGTTTGGAATCTCATGAAATCACTAAATATATACGCTATTATTTTTCTGTGTGGTTGGGATTCAGCAAATATGCAAAATCTGTATGACAAATTATGTCTGTAATAGTATTTAGTTTTGACTTTCACACAGAAAGCTTGTTCACACGAGCTGGCAATGGTCACACACATGCTCAAAGCTTTTTTCATCTGCACATGTATTTAAACTTTTTAGAAATTCAGTGGGATCAAAGTGTATGTGAACCCTTATTTTGTAAAACAACTCATTCTGTGTAAAAATAGAAATGCAAGGCAAACTTGTGTGTGTGTGTGTGTGTATGTATGTATATGTGTGTGTGTGTGTATATATATATAAATATATAATATTAACACACACACACACACACACACACACGTGTGTGTGTTCCTACCTCGAGAAGGGCGTGAACAATTTTAAGCCTGAAACTGTTGGTCATGTTGTATTTAAAAAATATGGATGGTCCCGTGCTTGTGCCAATAAATGTAGTTAAAAATGAACTGCTGCCCCTATCGGTACAACCGCCTAGGTGGAATGTAAAATGCAAGTGTAAATGGAAAGAGGTATACCAAAACAAGTGTAAATGGAATGAGGTCGGTGTGGCGATGTTCTGGGGTGCAATATTGCATACCATTGTGTAACAATCTGTGTGTCCCTATATTATACTCCCAATACAATAAATAAAAAGTAATAGTAATTAAACGTGTTTAAAGTGTCAGGTACCTAATGCGTACACTGGTGTGTACGGGTGATGGCAATACATATATGCAAAATGGGTAGATTTGCTGTCATCATATATAATCCATTTATCAATCCTGCCCACGCCCTTCAGATAAGGGTGACTGAATCATTTCAGCTCCTGGCTGGTTTGCAACCTCGAAAGAAAAAAAAATGACTGGTTGTCTGTGATGCAGAGTGAGATTTAAAGGAGAAAGGTACACCTAACACCACAAGCACAGAAAGACATAGCTGATACTGCAGACACAGATCTGGAGATTGCTGCACATGGCAGATACTGTGAAAGCGGGATGCCCCCGTGTGGGGTGAGTGGTTTGGGTGCGTGCAATACCTATAAGGGGGCCTATAAGTTCATGGAGCACGGATTTGAAGAGCACCTGTCACTTTATTTTTTTTATTAATCATTTTTTTATTTTTACTATTTGGAATAATTAATGGACCGTATATGATCACAGAATATTTTTTTCACATGAAATCTTTTTGTATAAGGACCTCTAAGGCATGGTTTTGAAGAGCACTTGCCACTTTTTATTTTTAACTTTTTGGATTGATGAATGAATTATATATGATCACAGCAAATCTACCCATTTTGCATATGTGTATTGCCAGCACCAATACACACCAGTGTGTATGCATTAGGCACATGACACTTTAAAGCACGTTTATTAATTTTAACGCTGCTTATTTCATTAATTGTATTGGGAGTATAATAAAGGGACACACAGATGCATACACAGTAGTATGCATTATTGCACCCCAGATCAGCGCCATGCCTCATTTCATATACACTTGTTTTTGTATTTTTTTTTTATTTTTCAAGAAATTCAAGCAATCCCAGCCTTTTACTTTTTGTGTGGCCTGTTGGAGGGCCTGATCGCATTTACCAGCAAGAGTGCTATACACCACATATTTGTGTGTGTATATATGTGTATATATATATATAATATACACACACACACAATCTCATTCCAGATACTACTTTTTTTTTTTTTCTTCATTTTGTGATCAAATGAATTTTTTTCAGCTGCATAAGGAGTTTAGAGGCGAAGGTGGAGACTGCAGGGAGGTGTCAGCAGGAGTCAGAGAATCGGCTGTACACACATTATCCTGATGATTAGCTGTATAGGCAGGCATGTCAGCAGAAGTCTTACCGTACAGGCAGGTTATGCTCACAAGTAGAATGCAAAGAGGAAAACTAATCACACAAAGGAAGCAATCAAAAGAAAACAGGATACCTTTTTAATACAAGTACATGGTAGCACAGACCTATATCAGATATATGATATGTTGGTAAGATACAATTTGAGTTGTGTAATAATTTTAGGAACAAACGGTGCTTAGCAGTAGACTTGTTCAAGGATAGTACCTTGCTGTCCAGCTTTTAAGTTATGTCTTTTTTTTCCTCTTAGATCCGATGGAAGTACATGATTGTCGATGAAGGACATCGGATGAAAAATCATCACTGCAAGTTAACCCAGGTGTTAAACACGCATTATGTGGCTCCAAGGCGAATCTTGCTAACAGGCACCCCACTGCAGAACAAATTACCAGAGCTTTGGGCCCTTCTGAATTTCTTGTTGCCTACCATCTTCAAAAGCTGTAGCACCTTTGAGCAGTGGTTTAATGCCCCCTTTGCCATGACTGGAGAGAGGGTAATGACTTTTTAATTAAATCTCGGAATTGGATACAGTTCAACAAACTTACAAAACACAGGGAAAAAAAAGTTTCATAGAATTTTTGATCTAATTATGGTAGAATATTTGTCATTGCACAAAAGCTTTTGTTGGTGTTAGAGCTCTATCTTTGGTGAACATGTTACAGGTCCAAAGCATAAATGCAGGCAATTTTTTTTTTTTTTTTTTTTTAATCTTGCAGTACAAGGCATGTGACTTGTTTTCATAAACCATGGGTTCTAGTTAAGGCTATCTTCAGGTGATTGGACATGGGCTTGCTACGTTCCCCTAGAGCAGTGATGGCAAACCTTGGCACCCCAGATGTTTTGGAACTACATTTCCCATGATGCTCTTGCACTCTGCAGTGTAGTGGAGCATCATGGGAAATGTAGTTCCAAAACATCTGGGGTGCCAAGGTTCGCCATCACTGCCCTAGAGCATACTCTTAATAAGCCTTCCCGCTCAGTGAAACTTCATTGATTTGCTAGTGTTTAATGACAAACCTGTTTCCCTCTGGAGTAGTATTTTTTAAATTTTTTTTAACAGGCATTAGATCTTGAATTAGACGCTCAACCTTCGTATGTAGTGCAACATACTGTATGTAGTTATCCACAGGGTGCTGTACAGGTCCAGGGCCAACGTTTTATTTCTTTAGTTTCTGGGACCCTGCAGTACCCTTCTGGGGTATGCTCACTGCCATGACTGGTGAAATATGGACTTTTAGTAGCCCCAGCATCATGGATAAGGTAAGAGAGGGTTTCCTTGGATGTTGGCACCAGTTCCTGGCTTTACATAAACATTATAGTGTGCTACGCACTGTGGATTATGATAATAGTCAAAGCATTTAGGAGAAGTTTACTATTGAAATAATTCCTGACATTTTATGTCTATTGTTGGCAAAAGCAATTTTAACTTGTTTTTTTTCTCCTATCTGGACTTCTTTGGAAGTTGAGATAACTGCATCAAGCCTCCCAGATGATGCATTCCCACTTTTTTTGGTTGAAAGCGCACACGGCTTGTTTTTGCACACTTGCAGCCTATTACCAACTGGATAAGACTAACCGAGAACAAGAAGCTTATTTGGAGAATGCCTATATAAATTCACCAATGAAGGCACTGAGGGGGAAAGTACTCTTACCCCAAAAGCAAAAGCCTAAATCTGTTACTCATATGAATACTCCGTACCTTTAGGTGTCAACTTCCAAACCATGGCTTAACACCTCCTTTCCTCACATGCCCTGGACTCCCATGTCCACCAAACCTACCCAAAACCCCTCATCACAATGAAGGAATACCCCCACTCCTAGGGGGGACATTTTTTGGCATTTGCACCAGTCTTGATTTAAGACATACCAGACCTTAGGGTCCAATTTGTCATTTGAAAGGATGGGTGAAGGCTGGGCTTGCTGGCCCTGCAGTTATGGACATGGAAATGCCTCTGCATATAGTGGATCTATGTACCAGTCCCCTGGGCAGTGTTTCCCTGTATGGGATTTTTACAGACAGTTTTTGCTGTAGGAGGAATATATTTATTACAGTGACCAAGAGCAAAAGGGGGCGGTAACATCTTTGCACGCATCTGCTCATGTGAAGGCGCCATTTATATTCGGCCCTTGGCACAGTATTACATGCATCACTTCTTCGGGACTTGCACAACATGGAAATTCGCTGCACCACACCACATACCGCTTGGTGCCATTCTCCCTATAAGCCTTCTCCCTATAAGCCTTGCACATAGCATAGTGACTCCCATGGTGTGGGCTCCCACATTCTCGGTCAGGGAGAACCCCATACAAGGTTCATGCTTCAGTGGCAATTCCATGGTATTTCTACTTTAAGGGTCAAAGTCCTCCAATTCATTTTTGTCAAGGTATGTATTTTCTGGAGGCATATCTGTGATGCATGATCAGCTTTTTGATCTCAATGCCTTGGAGAGAGATGGGTGCTCTACTTTCCTCCTTCCATTATTAGGGAGGGGGCAAAGCAGAGAGTCTCTGCTCACTGTTTTTGGTTGCCTAGTTCTCTGTGTTAGAGGTGCAGTGGGACAGATGCAGCATCTTGCCACTTCTGCATCCACCTAGGTAAGTATGACTAAAAGAAATCACATACATCTTAAGTTACTTTTGCTAGAATCCCCTTCCTTTGAAACTCACTGTTTTTGAATTTCAGTGGCTGGAAGATTTTCTTAAGAGCCTTGAGTTTCTCCGTGGATGCATTGGAAAACTCTAGAAGGCAACTTTTTTATGGAGTGTGCATTATGTCTATCCACATGAGTCCACAAGAATCGTATGGCATATGTATTGGTCAGCAGAACTTCTCTGCAAAAGGGAAAATTGAGAGGTTGCCCTTTGAGGGTGAATGCTGTTTTGGACCATCCTTGATTGCTTTCCTCCAGATGGTGACTGTGGGAAAGAAAATGATGTTACCACTTAAGAAGATGATAGGTCAGAAACCAGTGACACATTCAGAACCCAAGAAGAGTTCCTGTCGACCCCAAAGTCATCTGGTTCTGAAGGCAATTCCTCCTCACAGTGAAGGAGTGCCCCAACTTATGCAGTTGGACGGAAGTATGTTGACTTTCGCAGCCACCTGGACTCAGGAAGTCTCAGATGACTGGGTCTGTATCTTAGTGTCCAGAGGCTACAGACTGGAGTTTTGCTGCTTTTCCCCTCCACTTTATGTGCTCAAGAGTATCTTCAGATCTACAAAAAAAGTTTTTGTTTGTGGCCCTGGACAGAACCATGGTCTCAAGGGGTCATTGTACCTCTGCCAGCAGTGGAGAGCTCTCATGGCTTCTATTCCAAACCTGTTCATGGTTCCCAAAACAAACCGAATGGTTTGGTTTTCTTTGCAGTCCTGGAAAGACTGCTGTTCCATGGGGTCATCACACCTGTATTAGATGTGGGACCAGTTCTGGACCTCGAGGGTCTGAAAATACAAATATTCAGGATGGAGTCCACCCAGATGGTGAATGCTTCACTTCTTCATCAGGGCCACTTCCGGCATCTGCATGAGACAAACACCAGGAGTCCCTTCATCTGCCAATACATCAAACTCCCAAGACCAGGTCTGCTGTGGAATGGTGGATATCCACTCAGATGCTGGATACAGGCAAATCCTCCCTTCCAATGAACTGGGAGGTCTTGACTATGAATTCCAGCCTGCAAGCCAGGGAGATATTCTGTAAAACCTCCCGATTAGATGAATGTGGTTGTCAGTGGAGCAGAGGTTGCTGATCAACATCCCAGAATTTTAGATGATTCGGCTGGCTCTCCTACACTATTCTGACTGACTGCCTTTAGAGCTGACTAGTCAGGGGTACAGTTGGGCAATGCCAGAGCATGTGGCTTGCATCAACCAGCAGGGAGGGACAGGAAGCCACGTTGTTCAGAAGGAAGCATACCTGATCTGGTTTTCGGCAGAACTTCACGTTCTGGCGCTCTTCACCGTGTATGTTCCTGGTGTTGAAAATTGGCAAGCAGCTTTTCTCAGCCATCAACAGTTGAATCCAGTAGAATGGGCTCTTCACCCAAAGGTTTTTGTAGGTATTCTGGCTTGGGTACCATAAAGGGACCACTCTGGGCCTTGGCTTTCAGGGATTTATTGCTTCTTATTCTTTGGTTAACGCCTTTGTGTAGGGCAGGGGTAGGCCCTCCAGCTGTTGTGGAACTATATTTCCCATGAGGCATTGCAAGGCTGGCAGTTACAATTACTAGCAGAGGCATAATGGGACTTGTAGTTCTGCAACAGTTGGAGGGCCCCAGGTTGCCTATCCCTGGTGTTAGGGTGTCACACGGACTCTTACACCTGTGTAGCCCCCTTTGTCTATGTGGGACTGGGACCTTAATTTGGTCTTGTCTGTTTTGAAATCTTTTCCTTTTGACTCTTTGCAAGCGATTCCCTGTTCACTTCTTGCATGCAGAGTTGTCTTCTTGGTGGCCTTGGTGGCCTTTGCCTCGGTTTGCAGGGTCTTGAGTCAACTGCTTTCCTGCAAGAAACCCTTCTGGGCTCTTCCTTAGGATAAGCTGGTGGTGTGACTTTTTTTTCCGACTGCAGTGATGGGAAGATTTGAAAGAGCAGGATGGAAAATATTTCTCTAATATCTAACAGTAAATGTGATGTTTTGCATTCATTCCCAAATCAAATGCTAAAAGAAAACACATTTTTTTTTTCCCCAAACCTTATTCATCAGGCATCAGATACACCAATGAGAATTTGCGAGTGAATGTTCATACAAACATTCGTTCGTAAATCCACAAGTGCATGGTCCACTTCAATCTTTAATCTTTTTAAAGTAAAACTATAGGCAAAACTTTTTTTTTTCATTGGGGATAAAACCAGGAAGGGTTATAACACCCGTCAGATTTTATTTTTTTATTTTTTTTCTCGCCACCTGTGTCCCATTGCAGAGATTTCCCTTCACTGTCTGTCCCATAGCCAAACAGGAAGTGAGAGAAAATCCCTGAAAATGAAGGGAATTCCTTGAGGAGCCCTAGGTCACCAGAACTAGTGTACTCAATGGATGATTTCCCCTCTATTCCTTTTCTGAGGACAACTCAAAATTCGGGATTTGCTTTTACTTTCCATGATGATGGTAAACAGGACAAATAGAGGGTAAATCCTTAACAGGGGCACAGTCCGCAATAAAACCTCACAGTTCTAATCCCCTTGCACTCTATCCAAAACCAAAAAAAGTTTTGCCTTCGGTTATAATTTAACATGCAATTGGAAATACATGTAGACCCTATGGACTGTCGTGGGTGTTTCTTCCTGAAGGGGCAAGAAGTGTAACATAAGAATTACATGAATCTGTTAAAGTATGCTGTTTGAATGTGGGGTTACTTCGAATTTGTGAGCTGTTTTAATGACAGAACTTTTCTTTTTATTGTGGTGGCAAAAAATGTATAAGGTTTTGTTTATATCAGGGGTGTCCAAACTTTTTTCAAAGAGGGCCAGATTTGATAAAGTCAACATGTGTGAGGGCCGAACATTTGGACTGACATTCTTCGAACCACTTAAAATTGGTCTAAATGTGTTCATCCACACTGCCCAACAAGAATTCTCTTGCCTTTGTGGCTGTGTGGTGAAGTGATGAGCTTGGGAGGTGTTATTTGGATATATTTTTTTTGTGACCCCAATGAATCCCAGAGCGCCGCTCAGGACTAAGGATGAGCTTGGGCATGTTATTTAGATATACTGTATTTATCGGTGAATAACACACAAACACCTTCACTTTAAGAGGGACCTTTCAGAGCAGAGCATAGTTAGAGCCTCCTCTTTTTCTGGTCCTTCAGACTGGAACGACCTATCAGATATGTACCCTAGCTTGGGTGTATCTGGTCTGGGAGGATGGAAGATTTTACAACTTTCACACTTTCTCAGGTCCCTACCGGAAATTGAGGGCTTTCGCAGACCACGCACACCCTTTGAGGATCTGTGTATAGGAGAGGAGCCGGTGCGGAAATCCCTTTCCTACTCATACAATATCCCGCAGACCAACACGTCCCTAGACGATCCCCCATACCTGAGGAAATGGGAGAGGGATCTCAATGTCAAGTTCACAGAAGAGCAGAAAAATAGAATTCTGTTTTTTGCGCATAAGTCCTCTTTATGCAGCAAATACCAAGAAATCTCCTACAAAGTACTGACGTGCTGGTACAGGACCCCCTCAGTGTTAGTGTCTATATTCCCAGGGAACAGCCCCCTATGTTGGAGATGTGGCACTCAGAGCGGCACGATTCTCCACATCTTCTGGGAGTGCGCGGTGCTGATGCCCTTCTGGAGGCAGGTATTAGGAATCATCCCCAAACTTACTGATGTGGATCTAAAAGACAACCCAGCGGCAATACTATTGAACTTGACCCCAATGTCCAGTAGGCGATATTGCAAATCCCTGCTGAAGCACCTCCTGAATGCGGCTAGGGCGTGTATTCCCAGTATGTGGAAGCAGCGCTCCCCTCCGACAGTGATGCAGTGGTTTGCCAGGATTGGCGACATACAGCGTATGGAAAGACTTACGGCTGCTATAGGGGAAAGAGAAGAGGAACATAGTGCGCGATGGTCACATTGGGATCTGTTTCGATATTCAAACGACTACAAGTCCTACACATAACCAGACAGTCCCTTAGGGGACTGGGGCCCTGGGTTGGTGGTCTCGCCGGAGCTTCACCTTCACCTCCTCCCCTCCTACCTCCACATCCTTATTCCTTCTTATCAGCTATCCCCTCTTTTCTCTTGAGACACCTAGGGTGTCACTCATCTTTCTCCCCCATAAAAACAAAAACCCTCCCGAATGCGATACCCCAGCTTGGCACCGCCCCCAGCTTCCTGGGTGCGAGTTCCATAGCCTAAATAAGACGACGATGACTTGATACAGTCAAGTTCAGATCTATGTGCACGGCGTGTAGGGTACCTGGATATTCCCTTCCAGCCAGAAGATAGCCCTAACGATTCTGTTGGAACTTCTGGATAAATATAGTTGTAATCTTATAATCACATCTTTTTATTGTAACAGATTGATTGGATGGATTATAGAAGTTGTATCTTAGCAGTGTACATGGACTTGTGTGAGTTCTCATGATTCACTACTGTAAGTCACAGATGACTGTCATGTCGTTTCACTTGTTTACTTGTATAATCGGCATTCTTTAAATAAAAAAATAAAAAAAAGAGAGGGACCTTTCAGGAAATTTTTTAAATAAAGAACTGAAGCAAAATGAGGGTCAATGTCCATCAATGCAGCCTAATCGGTCCCCATCTGCAGCCTCACCATTGCCTGAATGCAGCCTTACCATTGCCTCCAGTGCAGCCTGATCAATGCCCATCTGCAGCCTCGGAGGGGGCGGAACGAGCGCCAACAGATTGCATACAGGAGAATTTCCTGTTTTACTCAGTGGTCTCCTTAATACAAAGCCTCACTATTGCCACGTATGCAGCCTCACTTTTGCTACGTATGCAGCCTCACCATTGCCATGAATGAACGAGTGCCAACAGATACATACTGGAGAATTTCCTGTTTACGCGGCGGTCTCTTTAATACAGTCCCACCTCCTATGATGGACAGAACAGTTGTCCAATGACAGCCCAGGATACAGGACTTCTTATTTGACGCCGCTGCATAAACAGGAGATTTTCCTGTATGTAATCTGATGGTGCTCGTCCCACTCCCTCCCTGTCCCCTCCGAGGTAATGCCGACATGCCTGGTTTATATGAACTTCTCTCTAACACTATTTAGACACTGGCCAAGAAGGAAAACTGCCAGTCAATTTGTTGTGGGAGTTTCTCGCTTTGACTCTGGTCGGCCAGTCTAAGTCAAGAGGCGATCAGACATGGTTTCTTTATGTGCCCTTTTAGTCAGGGAGGCGTTAAGATGTGAAATACCACACTTTTAAGCATGGGTTTTCTGTGCGAACGATGTGGCTATGTTGGTCTAATTAAAAGAAACCAAAAATAAACCAGCATTTCTTTGTTTTTGTTTTTTTTCTGTAGCTGGGAATTATGTTGTGATGGTATTTTAATAAGCAAAACGTCAAAAACTGGCAAACCTTAACACATTTTTGGATTATAATCTCTTCCTGGGCATATGTTTTGTTTCCTAATCTATTATACTGAGCACCAGCATGGAAGAATTAATCCCAGAGAGAAAATTGTAACATTGCCCATTTGCACATTGTACATTTGTGCTAATAGACAACAAAAGAGACCTTGGTATGCTGTCACTGATTTATAGGAATGCATTTTATTCCTACAGCTAATATCCCCAATATAGGAGAGCAGGAAGATGGCAAACTCACCTAATGACAAAATATTTGCCTTGCTAGACTGGTGTAAAGAGGTTTACAAATGTATCTTTTAATAGATTATTTTAAAAGAATTTGTGTTGTGTATTATCTGTGTCTATCATATAAAATTCACTAAATAGTCTTTATACTCTTAAAGGTGGATTTAAATGAAGAAGAAACGATATTGATCATCCGCCGTCTGCATAAAGTGTTGCGCCCATTTTTGCTGAGACGATTGAAGAAAGAAGTTGAGTCACAGCTGCCAGAAAAGGTTTGTGATGCTAGTGCCGAACTAATTGGAAGGCCATTTATGTATTTTTTTGGGTTTTTTTTTTTTTGTACTTAACTATTTTTTAACTGTGTTTATTAAGCAAATGTAATGTAATATGCTAGTGCATTTCATAGCAGCAACAACGGTACTGCGGTACTGCTAGTTACTGAACTGACCAGAAGGAAAAAAACTGTAGTTATGGTCAAAAAATAATGGGTTCAACCATCACACATGACATTTTGTGATCGGTACACCATGTGTAGTTTTTGGCACATTGAAGAAAAGTTCAGAAAAGTCTTCTTTTTTTTTTTTTTTTTTTATCTGTCACCAACTTGTTTAACCAGTCAGGGGCCAACTTGGGATCTTGACCTCCTCCTCAGTACTTAACCCTTTATCTACAGTAACTCTCAAAACTGACCACATTCTGAAACCTAACCCTTGCTGATAATCACAAACTACTAAAGTAAACTCATAATGAAAACCTATACCGAGGAAGTATGGAGGCTGCCATTGTTGAGTTGCCCTTCATACCCTTCTGAAAATACTAGTTATCTGGCAGTCATGCTGATGCATGGGCTCCCGTACTGTAAGTCACAAACTTGGATATGCCAAAAATGAGCTTTGACATTCCTGATGTGCATGTTCCATTCTAGGTTAGTATATCTCAGTAATAAAGCTAGAGGCAGCAAGGCAACTAGTATTTATTTTCCGTACATCACATGTCACAGAGCATACTATATATCATGGCTACCTGGGTTATGCACCACCTACAGCTGAATGGACACAAAACCAAACAGACAGGAAGTAATCTTCCTATATAAACCCTTATATCAAGTACTTCCATTTTTTTTTTTTTTTTTTTTTTTTTTTTAACTAGTGTCTGAAGGTGATGGTCATTGATGTGCAGCTCTCTGCAAATTATTGCTAGTTTTTCAAACCAGTAGGGATCTGGATCCATTCCTTCAGCTAGGACACTAAGATAGATGGAACCCAGGCCCCTATTTAATGAAGGTGGATGAACACGAGGGGATTGCCTGTAATGTGTCTTTTCGGCGCTGGACCCTGTATACATGGGACCCTTGCAGTAATACTTTATGAAGTTACTTCCAGTAGGGGGCTATACAGGTCCACAGTAGTGGACACCGAGAAAGGGTTGTAGAGTCCCTGAGGGTCTGCTTTGACCTCTGCCATAATGGGTTAAGGTTGGTTCTATTTCTTTTAAAGGGGGATCCTTCAGAGAGAATGTTGAGCCCAGGATTAGTTTATGGTACCTCTAAATGTCTATCGTGTTTATTCTGTCTGCATTTGAAGTGCTTCCTTGTTCTGCTCTTCCCTTAGGGGGACCTAATAGAGGGTTAAGATCCTGGCTGGAGGTAGCCCTGGCTACCTATATTTTTTTATATCAAATACTGTGGCCCTGATGCGGTATTCCACGCTGATACTGACAGTATTGTCAGTATGTGCTGAGGCTGTATGGGTCTAATTACTATTATGCTCATAATAGTGTTGGTGCAGGCTGTCTGACATGAACCCTGCAAGTCTGGTCTGGCCCAAATTGGAGGTGGGGCTTAATACCTTTTTGTCCTTCAAGATTATAAATCCTAGACCTCTGTGTGCTACCACAAAAAATATAAAATGTAACGTGTAGCAATTAAATAAAATAGTGATATGAACCTCTTAGTGAGTCGCAGCAAACACACAATGTGTTCCCACACTAATAGCACTAATAGCAATAAACGGTTATAAACTGTGTTATGTTGACAGAAACAGATGTTGAATCAAACCCAATCAGTCCCAAAGTCGATATTTTTTTTTTCTAAAGAATCAAAACGAGTCCTCTTGATTTCACATCCATTCATCATGTGAAATTCAATCTTTAAAGTGGTTGTAAAACACTTTGACCTACAAGTAAGCCTAGATTAAGGCTTACCTGTAGGTCCATGAAATATCTCTTAAACCTACACGGTTTAGGAGATGTTTGCAAAAAGACAGGCAAAAGACAGTGGCGCGCAGGCGTTATGCCGTCAGTGGCGACTCCCGTGCACAGGAGTGACGTCATCGCTGCTCCTGCTACTCACAGCACCGGAGCAGCGATACCCGGAAGAAGATGGACGCTTCGTGCTACAGGGGATAGCGGTGACATCGCTGGCTCCTGTGTCAAGTAAGTGACACATAATGGGCTACTATTTGATGCATAATAGCCCATTATGCTTTACCTTTGAAGGGAGACAAAGAGGAAGTAAACCCATAAGGGTCCGCCATAAATCACAATGCTCCACCACCAATAGGGATGCCTGCTCACCTGGATCCTGAAACTATATAAATGAATATACAGATAACAGTGCTTTTACTGGACATTGATTATGCCATCCATCTACCAGGTTCCCCAGAACAATGGTATGAGCAATACTGTTGAATAGTGGCAGGTCCCCTTTAAATACACAGCATCAGACTCCCCACTTATTTTCTAAGCAACATGCAATGGTAAGAAGAGAAGGCCTCTAATAGTAGAGTTTTTAATGGTTTAAAATACTCAAACCACAGTAAAAATGGCTTCACATTCTATATTTGAGTCAGACTCATTACCAGCTTAGAGAACAAAGACTTGGCTCGGCTCTACACATTGTGCCACTATCTGACATCAGGTGTGGTGTTCTTACTTGATGCAGTTTGTTTACTCAGTACCCTGTTGAGGAGGCTTACCACAAAAAGTAGAAAGTTCCAGAGGTGTATCTGGCTATTTCTTGCCTCAACAAATCCTTGACTGTTTCCGTTGCAGACATCCCAGTCTTCAAAGACCCAATGGACAAGAGGTTGGAAGCCCTCTTACTACTTTGCTCTGTTAATCTTGGCCATACAGCTGATGGTGTTCTCTATGGCTATATGCCAGACCTCAGTGGTCCGGGCCAAACCCATTAGCACCATCATGGTCAACTGTCTGCATTGTCCATTCGTTTTCTTCACCCTGTTGCTATTCATTGGTGGATTTCTGCGTATACATAACAAATGCATCCACCTTTTGAACCTACACTCTAATGTAGGCGTTAAAGATAGCATTGTCAATGTTAAAAAGACCAGACCACGTCATTTATTCTGTGAGTGGGAAACTACAAGTACCCACAGCTGTTGCGGCTGTTAGCGTGTAGTTCTCAATGAAATTGAGAAGGTGTGCGCTCTAGTTAATTAATTGTCTCTACCCGTCAGTGTGTAACTGCCTGGTCGTACGAGGTACAAGCAGACAGATACACTGTCAAGTCTGCAGGTGCACTGCTTTTCAGGCTCCTAGTAAAAAACAAAAAAAGTACATGAAAATATGCAAAAGGGAAAAAGGATAGAGGGGATGTAATGATAACTTTGGTTATGTGCCTTAGGGCCTAGTCACACCAGAACGTGCACATAACTGCGTGTTTTTGATAGCATGGTTACATGCATTTGATGTGCGTTTGTATGTGCTTTGTGCTGTGTTTAGGACTGCGTTTTTCTATACGTTTGTAGGCATGACTTTCTTGGCTTAAAGGAGTGTGGTGAAGTGGAGCATTTGAATCACACTTATAGTGTGTTCCCTGCATTTGCAGTACAGAAAAATGAAGCGGGCTCTACTTCTTTTTTTTTTTTTACTGAGCTAAACTGCACTGCAGTGATGTGAACAAAACCCATAGGATTTTGGCCTGTCTATGCAGTTGGAGTGCAGTTCAAAATGCATTGGTGTGAAAGGGCCCTTAAAATCTCTTTAAGGAAGCACAAATAGAATTTTTTAACTAGTTTGTTTCTTTGGTACCTAAAAAGCCCACGTTTTGTATAGTATTCATTTATTAATTCCTAGAAGGGAGGTTAAGCACTCTTCCTTAGTAGGGTCTTGTACCCTCTATAGGTTTTCTGTCTTTGATTTATCTTTACAAGAAAAATAGTCGCTTCCAGCGCTAAAAGGTCTTCTGTGGTAAAAAGCAACAAGGACAATATTGCAAGACTAGACGAATGCTGCCCTCCTTAGATGTGGTAATCCGATAGATACTACTAAAACAATACAAAATGCAAGGTGCGCACACCTAGTGCATTACCAAAAGCATTTATTGAATGTTAAAATCAATAAAAAGTGGGTAGTCACAAGATGGCAACTCTCAATGAACCATACCATGATGAATGATGCAGACACATCAAGGGGTGAGAGCTGACATGTTTTGGGGGGGGGGGGGGCCCTGAAACACATTGGCTCTTACCCTTTGTTGTGTCCGCACCATTCATCATTGTGTGGTTGTAAGGCTCATTGAGAGTTGCCATTTTGTGAGTACCCACTTTTTATTGATTTTAACATTCAATAAATGCGTTTGATTTATCTTTACCTTAGGTGTTGATGGCATCAGATCAGCATGTTGGCCAGGGAACTACCATTTCCTGAAGGGAGGAAAGCTTTTATATTCTGTACAGGTTTCAGGCATTTTTTATTTTGCTGTGTCTGTAAGACCCAATTTCTTTTATTGTGCCACTTGAAACAATTCCCATGATTTCTATTTGTTAAAGAATGTCATCATATCTTACCCAGATCCTTAATCTCTCTTAGGTTGAATATGTAATTAAATGTGACATGTCAGCTCTCCAAAAGATCCTTTACCGCCACATGCAAGGAAAAGGTATTCTCCTCACCGATGGATCTGAAAAAGATAAGAAGGTATATTGATTGATGTTCAATAAACGAACTGATGATTCTACTATTTGTAGATTTGTGACAGAATTGGTTTATGTGCATACAATATATTTAAAGTATCATGTTAGCACTGACATTTCTTGACCAGTAGCATCAAAGATGGACATAATTTTCCTACAAAATATACCCCTGTATTTGGGTAGTAAAATACAGTTATAATGCATAAGTCAGTCAGGAATGTAAATGTTTCAAATAACACTGTACAGTTATCACAAGGACATGATAAAATTGATTTTATGAAGAGGCTGTAACGGCTTTCTATAGAAAATGTGCATTTAAAGGTCCTTTGTTTCATCTGTTATCTTCATCCTCTGAAATTCAGTTCCAGTAGTTGCAATACGAGGTTCATCTAAATGAATTCCCAGAAACCACTGTGTAGCACTCTTATGGTTGCCCCCTCCCAACACTGATCTTGGGTGTCACTGTTGCATTAGATTTATAACAGACTATAGAAACATCTGTGGTAATGACAGCGTGATCAATTTGTCTTCTAGGGTAAAGGTGGAGCAAAAACACTTATGAATACCATCATGCAGTTAAGAAAGATCTGCAATCACCCCTTTATATTCCAGCACATCGAGGTGAGTTAAATGACTTACTTGTATATTGTCACTTGGCATTACAATAGAATGCAATGCAATAAGACTTTTACATTTGGAATATGCCTAAATCATGAATGGCAAGCCAATCTAATGCCATCACTACTACCATAGAGACATGCTTATTGATTCTTGTTAGAGAATGGAGTTTATGCTGCTGCGGTTTTAGAAAGTATTTTATTCAATTTGATTCTGCAAAGTAAAACACCAAGTTTTAGACTGCTTTCACACTGATCAGCTTTTCTTCCATTTTTGTGTTAAAAAAAAAAAAAAAGGCAAACACATGACCATTAAACACGATGGAACTCTTCGCACTGGTCAGTTACAGGGTTGTTTCATTTTTTAAAGTCACAGATCCCGTTTTCACAGGTGCAAAACTTGCCAGCAAGACAACAAGAAAGTGTTAAAAGCCCAGCCAAAACACGTGTCTTTTTTACAGTGTTTTTGCAACAGAACAATGTGAAAGTAAACATGTGATGTTGCATCCTACAATGCTGTTGAGCGTGCTGCTAATGGAACAGGAGGTCAGTGTAACAGTCAAGGTCTCAGTGTGTAGAAAGCTTCTGTGTCAGCTGTCGTTCTAACAGATTACTGTAATTTTACATGATCACCCTTATAAAAAAAAAACTAAATGCAGCTTTGTGAAAATGTGCACAAACACCCATAAAGCGGGAACTTTAGTTAGAAAATTCAGTACTGGTAGATGACTTCAGGCTGTCCCCTATACGGTTTAAAGTTCAGTAATGCACTGTTTCACACCTGTCTCTATAAGGTCCCACAGTTAACAGTACATGTCCGAGCACAAACCAAGCTGTGAAGTCCAAGAAATTGTCTGTAGACATCTGAAACAGGATTGTATCAAGGCACAGATCTGGGGAAGGGTGCAAAAAATGTTTGCAGCATTGAAGGTCCTAATGAGCACAGTGGCTGCCATCATCCTTAAATGGAAGAAGTTTGGAACCACTAGGACTCTTCCAAACAGAGCGATCAGGGGAGAAGGGCCTTATTTTGGTAGGTGACCAAGAATCCGATGGTCACTCTGGCAGAGCTCCAGCTTTTATATGAAGAGGAGAACCTCCCAGAAGACCAACCATCTCTGCAGCACCCCATCAATCAGGCCTGTATGGTAGAGGTGTCGGACGGAAGCCACACTTCAGTAAAATTCACATGACAGTCTTCTTGCAGTTTGCCAAAAGGCACCTGAAGGACTCTCAGATTGTGAAAAACAAAGTTCTCTGGTCTGATGAAACAAAGATTGAACTCTTTGGCCTGAATGGTGAGCGTCGTGTCTAGAGGAAACCTGGCACCGGTGATCACCTGGCCCCGCTCATCACCTGGCCAATACCATCCCTACAGTGAATCATGGTGGGGGCAGCTTTATGCTGTGAGAATGTTTTTCAGCAGCAGGAACTGGGAGACTAGTCAGGATGGAGGAAAAGATGAATGCAGCAATGTACAGAGACATCCTTGATAAAAACATGCTCCACAGTGCTTTGGGCTTCAGGCTGGGGCGAAGGTTCATCTTCCAACAGGGCAACGGCCCTAAGTACGCAGCCAAGATAACAGTGGAGCTTGAGAGGTCCTGCAATGAAAGTTTGGGAGAAACTGCCCAAGAATAGGTGTACTAAGCTTGTAGCATCATACTCAAAAAGACTTGAGACTGTAATTGGTGGCAAAGGTGCTTAAACAAAGTATTGAGCAAAGGCTGTGAAGACTTATGTACGTGTGATTATTATTATTTTTTTTAAATATAAATTTGCAAAGATAAACTTCTTTCACGTTGTCATGGGGGTATTGTTTGTAGGAAAATAATGCATTTAATCCATTTTGGAATAAGGCTGTAACAGAACAAAATGGGGAAAAGTGCTGTGAATACTTTCAGAGTTCACTGTATTAATGTGGCATGTACTGCATGTTCTTTTATTAATTGTTATCAAACTGGCATGGGTAAAGTTCTTCTTTAAAAACAATAGTAGAGATCACACATAAAGCTCAAATAGTGTAAATCTGTAACATAAAAGTGATTAGTAGTTGTAAATTTTCTTCCTTCTATTCCACTGCTGTGAAAATAAACTTCCACCCAATAGGGTTGATTTGCTAAAACTGAAGAAGGCAAAACCTGGTGCAACTCTGTATAGAAACCAATCAGTAAAATGTTAAATATTTGGCTGTGGCAAGGGGCAGTGTGTTTGCAAAAGGAACAATGCGTGTCTGCAGGCAACCGTGAAGCATGGTGGAGGTTCATTGCAAGTTTGGGTCTGCATTTATGTAAATGGATTTGGAGATTTGTTGCGTTTCAATGGTATCCTCAGTGCTGAGAAATACAGGCAGATACTTATCCATCATGCCATACCATCAGGGATACACGTGTTTGGCTCCAAATGTATTCTTCAGCAGGACAATGACCCCCAAATATACAGCCAAATGTCATTAAGAACTATCTTCATTGTAAAGAAGAACAAGAAGTCCTGGAACTGAAGGTTTGGCCCCCACAGAGTCCTCATGTCAACATCGAGTCTGTCTGGGATTATATAAAGATAGAAGAATATGAGGCAGCCTACATCCACAGAAGATTTGTGGTTAGTTCTCAAGACGTTTGGTACAACTTACCTGCCGAGGTCCTTCAGAAACTGCGTGCAAGTGTACCTAGAACAATCGGTGCTGTTTTGAAGCCAAAGGGTTGTCACACCAAATATTTATTTGATTTAGATTTTTCATCTGCTCCCTCACTTTGCGTTTTGTAAATTGAAAAAAATAAACAATTAATATATATATTTTTGAAAGAATTTTTACTTGGAGGATTTCTTCATAGCTGCCTAAAACGTTTGCACAATGCTGTATATCAAATAAAATTACTATCCAAAACCTCTCGCGAGGACAGTACCTCAGATCAAAGGATCTAGAACTAGATTACACCCCTCTTACACATCCCAAAACAAGAATATAAATATTATTTTGGTACTGTAAAAAAAGATAACTTTTTTTAGGTGTATCAATAAACCCGTAGCTTAACCACTTCTGCACCGGAAATTTACCCCCTTCCTGACAGGGCCATTGTTTGCGATATGGCACTGCGCCACAAACAGCTTTCTTTTGGTGGTATTTGATCACCTCTGTGGTTTTTCTTTTCTTTCTTTTTTTTTTTTTCTTTTTTTGCGCTATAAACAAAAAAAAAACAATTTTGAGAAAAAATATTTTTTTTTTTTAAACTTTTTGCTATAATGAATATCCCCAATTTAAAAAAATATATAAAATGTCCTCAATTTAGGCGATAAATATTCTTCTACATATTTTTGGTTAAAAAAATAGCAATAAGCGCGTATTGATTGGTTTGCGCAAAAGTTATAGCATCTACAAAATAGGGGAATAGATTTCTTCACTTTTTTTTTTTTTTTTTTTTTTTTAACTATCTGTGATTTTTATCGGGATTGCGGCAGATATAGATCAGACACTTTTGACACTTTTTTGGGACCACTGACATTTATAGAACAATCGGAGCTAAAAATAGCCACTGATTACGGCATAAATGTCACTGGCAGGGAAGGGGTTAACCCTAGGGGTGATCAAGGGGTTAAATGTGTTCCATCAGCGTGTTCTAACTGTGGAGGGGATAGGACTGTCTGGGGGAGGAGACCGATCCATGTTCATATATACTGCCCATTGCAACCGCCGGGCACGTGCATGGGCTCCTCAATACCGCACGTGCCCCTCTATTCGTCCTTAAAGTGGCAGCAAGCGGTTAAATATGAAATAAGCGCTATTCCATGAGCACTAAATTACTAGAGCAGAAGGAATCAAAGAAGTCAGTTTTCTGCCCCCTTTTTTTTTTTTTTTGAAAGGCTGATTTGTTTTTTATTTCTATGATTATTTGTATCTTATATTATGACCCTGGATTGTAACTACCTCTCCATTTTCTTAAATATAGTTGAATGATTTCTTTCTGATTTTGCGTGTAATTGTTACAATTTGTGATTACACCAATTCTATTTTTTGTAGGAATCCTTTGCCGAACATCTGGGATATGCTAATGGTATCATCAACGGGTAAATCATTTTTAATATTTTGCATTTACTGGTAAATCTACATAATTCTAAGCATGAAGCTTCATGAATAACTAAATGTACAGTTTTTTATTTCTCTGACAGCCAAAATTTCATCTGTGAATGATTTCTATATTTTTATTTCTTTTTATCAAATAATTTTTTATGAAATAATCACAAAATTATTGTTTAAATTAATGCAGTCTACCCCAAAACCCTCTTCCCACTCCTAATGCTGCGTACAAACGATCAGATTTTTCGTTGGAAAAATCTTGAATGGAATTCCGTCAGAAAAACCAATCAAGCTTGGCTTGCATACACACGGTCACAAGTTCTCTGAACTTTTGACCGTCAAGAACGCGGTGACGTACAACACTACGACGAACCGATAAAATGAAGTTCATTGCTTCAGAGCATGCGCCGAATTATTTCCAAGCATGCGTAGGGATTAGTGTACTCCTATGAGTACAGTTTGTCTTTTAAAAGTTCATGGTATGGGAATCCGCAAGATCAGTATTTGCCTTGCTGAGACAGGGGAAATATTTGGGCATCTTGGATATCCAATTATTCACCTCGTCAACACTTTCTGTCCTTTTGCAATGGCAAACTGCCATTTCAAGTTTGCACTTCCCTTAAGCACATCCTCTGCTCAGAGCATTCACAAATTTCCTAGCACCTCTTTTTGCCTTTCTCATGACTCATGACTCGGGGCATCTAGGTAACAGGTGATCTAAGCCAGGGGTAGGCAACCTTAGAGAGCTGGAGATCTACTTGAACAACACTGATGAAGTCAAAGCTCACCGGGCAGAGTATCCTGTTGGGGCTGCGATTCCAGAATGGCATGTTCCATGTGTGTTTTCTGCACCGTGTTCAAAATGCACTGCCTTTGTGCTCTACTTCAGGCGATGAAGCATTGTTAGCCCCAAATGTAGATTGCAAATGCAGTGGACATAAAAAAAAAGTATTACAAAAGAGTGCAGGGATTGGGAGTGCGTTGCGCTCAGAATGCAGGGATTGGGAGTGCGTTGCGCTCAGAATGCAGGGATTGGGAGTGCGTTGCGCTCAGAGTGCAGGGATTGGGAGTGCGTTGCGCTCAGAATGCCGGGGGGGGTGGTGATGCAAAGGGTGGTAGAGGACACTGTTATGGGCGTGGCCCTGCCCATAGCAGTGTCCACTAGCCCCTTAACATCTCTCACGCACACACGCATACACACACGCTCATCTTACCTGTGAACACATGAGACCGAGAAGCATCACAGCTCTGGACAGGGCGGGAGCAGGAGCTGGCCATTTGACTTTTCATTAACGAGCAGGTGATTGTGCTGCCTCTCGCTCTTTGCTGGTCACTGATGACAGCTGCAGAGGAGGAAGATGGACCGAAGGCTGATTGCAAAAACCGGCAGCTAGCAGTAGGAGGTGGGAGTCGGCGGCACAGACCTGTTCCCGATCTACCTGTCACCCACCCTGCGGTCGACAACCCACGGTCGGGGGATTGCCGATCCCCCTTCATACTAGACTGACTTCTCCTGAAGAACTCCCCTTTTTACAGCTATCTGCCAATGCCCAAGACATTCAGTTGCTCCAGGCCTTCAGTTGGGTGATCAATCTCAAAATTTGCTCTCATGCTTTTCTGCCTGCTTGCGTGTGTCCAAATTTTTTCCTTCCAGTGCAGAACATTTTTTCACTCTAAGAGCTCACTCGATATTTACTGCCGAATAGACATCCCACAATAGGATTCTCCATGAGAGTTCTGGGTCTCATTGTAGCTTCTTTCATTCTTCTGTACCATTTGCCCAATTTCATTTGAGACCTCTCCAAAACAACATTTTTTTGACCTGGAACATGGATGCTCCTTTTGACCTTGCAAGCAAGAATTTCCCTTACGTGCTGGATGTCAAGCACTTAACAAAGGGATGCCTTTCTTTCCAAATCACTGTAAAGTTATAACAGATGCCAGTCTTTCAGGCTGTTTAAGTGTGTTCCATTCCCTCATGGTTCAGGAAACCTGGTTACCTGTAGAAGGCAAGCTTCACATCAACATACTGGAGCTCAAAGCTATACCCGTTCTGTGAAAGAGGCACCCAAACAGGGTGCAGCTAGACAATGCGCTGTGTTATACATCAAACATAAAAGGGGTACCAGAAGTTTTGCAGCCAGAAGGTTTCTTTCAGAGAATATGTCGCAGTCTACATCCACAGAAAATCTGTGGTTATTTCTCCAAGATGTTTGGAACAACCTACCTGCCAAACTTTCAAAACTGTGTGCAAGTGTACCTAGAAAGAATTTATGCTGGTTTGAAAGCCACAACAAATACAGATTTTTATTTTTTTTATATTTTTCTTCAGTTTGTTCACTTTGCATTTTGTGAATTGATAATAGTAAACCATTAAAATATATATTTTTGCATACATTCTTACTTTACAGCATTTCTTCACGCCTGCCAAAAAACTTTTGCTCAGTACTGTATACTTCTATTTGGTTTGATTAATTCTGTTTAGTCTTGAGTACCTTTTTTTTTTTGCCTAGTATGTTCTCTCTTGTGTCCTTTGCATTGCTGAGACACATTTTATCATTAAAGTGGTTGTAAAGGGATTTTTTTTTTTTTTTATATATATAACAAACATGTTATACTTACCTCCACTGTGCAGCTCATTTTGCACAGAGTGACCCCGAACCTGCTCTTCTGGGGTCCCTTGGCGGCTGTCTCGGCTTCCCCCCACAAGTACTTGTCACGTTATTGCGAGCTCCCTCACATGGTGAGAAGCAATTGCGGGCGCGCTCCCGTGATACATCCGGCGGCTATAGCCGCTCACTGTATCACTTGGCCCCGCCCCCTGGTGCGCAGCATCATTGGATGTTATTGACAGCAGCACGAGCCAATAGCTGCGCTGCTTTCAATCCATCCACTCTAGCCAATCAATGGCCAGGCTGAGCGGCGATGAGGATGTCTGAGGCAAGTGCGGGACTTTTGAGGGGTCAGGTAAGTAGAATGGGGGGGCCGGCACTGTCAGATTTACAACCCCTTTAAACTTGGTAATATGAGGTGCAGCATAGTATCATTTATTGTTATGCTTAGAATGCCATCAGATCCCACGTTTTTTTAACCACTTCAGCCCCGAAAGGATTTACTCCCTTTCTGACCAGAGCACTTTTTGCAATTCGGCACTGCGTCGCTTTAAATGTAAATTGCGTGGTCGTGCAACGTGGCTCCCAAACAAAATTGATGTCCTTTTTTCCCCCCACAAATAGAGCTTTATTTTGATGGTATTTAATCACCTCTGCGGTTTTTATTTTTTGCGTTATAAACCAAAAAAGAGCGACCATTTTGAAAAAAACACATTATTTTTTACTTTTAGCTATAATCTCACCTAAAAATATATAAAAAAAAAAACATATATTTTTCCTCAGTTTAGGCCGATACGTATTCTACATATTTTTGGTAAAATATATTGCAATAAGCGTTTATTGATTGGTTTGCGCAAAAGTTATAGCGTCTACAAAATAGGGGATAGTTTTATGGCATTTTTATAAAAAAATATTTTTTACTAGTAATGGTGGCGATCAGCGATATTTATTGTGACTGCGACATTATGACGGACACATCGGACAATTTTGACACATTTTTGGGACCATTGGCATTATACAGAGATCAATGCTATAAAATTCCATTGATTACTGTAAAAATGTCACTGGCAGTGAAGGGGTTAACCACTGCGGGGATGGGTTTAGTGTGTCCTAGGGGAGGGTTTCTAAATGTCTGGGGGATGAGCTGTGTGTGACATGACACTGATCGCTGCTACTGATGACAGGGAGCAGACAATCTGTGCCTTGTCATTAGGCAGCTCCGTGACACGAGCGTGGGTATCCCCTCGGTGATCGAGTCCGCCGGCATGGAGCACGCAGCAGGCGTGCGTGCACGACGGGAAATTCAAAGTAACGTACGGGTACGTTACTTTGCCCAGCCATGCCATTCTGCCGACGTATATTTGCCGAAAAAAACAGTAGCAGTAAAACATTTATTGCTGGTCCACCTTTTTAACCAGTGTGAGTAGTTCTCAGGCAGGCTGGGGAAGGGGATTTATTTCCATAAAAGTGATCCTGCTCGTGCTACATGAGTGAGGTCACACCAGTGGGTGGCTTTGATTGGATCCTGTCTGATGGTGTGTGATCCAAGATCAAGTTTTCGGCCAAACCTCTCCAGACAAACCCAGGAGTTGAACTGTCTGCTTTCCCTGGCCAGGACAAAGAAGCTACTGGAGGAGACTGGCCATTGTCAGTGCACGCACACTGCTGTATCGCCCTTCATATATCAACCTCATGCACACAATATATTTTTTTTCTGCTGCTCATTGGGGCTCTTGACATTTTTTATTAATTTTTTTTATCTACATCTAATCACCACTGCATGTTAGTCTGTGTCCTGTCCTGTATTATTATTATTATTATTCACGATTTACATAGCGCCAACAGTTTACGAAGCGCTTTACAATGTATAGGGGGACAAC